>NW_024412377.1:120710892-120860775 GCF_014898765.1 Herpailurus yagouaroundi | reverse complement strand
TCTCTCTCTCTCTCTCACACACACACACACACACACACACACATTCTACCCAATGCTCAAAGTAAGTTTTTCCATTTCTCCTGTCAACTTGAACTCTACCTAAAATTCATACATGTTCAAAGCCTCAGGTATTAAGACATCATCCTGACTAAAGTTAGCCTCTGTCTGTATACAAAAATCATGACAGCTGAAATCTACTGTGGGTCTCTGATAATGGACCCCCAGTTTAAACCGAGGGCAACTGGAGACAGGGCATGTTCAGCAGGGGCCCTCGGCTCTGGAATCCCCTGCCTATCTTAGTTGATCAAAGCTCCACTTGCAAACCTTCCAGGCTTAGAGCCAAACATTTATTTTTAGATTAATTGAGAGGCAATCTGAAGCTGGAATTTTTATACTGTGATTTTTTTTCTTCAAAGAATTGTTTGAGAGTTAGTACTAGGTATTTTTAATAATTTACATTAATCTATGTTATCAACTTCAACTAATTATTTGTTTAATGAATTCCTTCAATTTTTAAAATATGCCCACTGCAACATGCTCCTGGGAATGAATACCAAAAATGAATACATTAATTATAGTAAAACATTCAGGGAGTCAAATAAAAGACAGCAACAGAGGGAGGAAGCCAAGATGGAGGAACAGCATGGAAGTTTTTTGTGTGTCTCGCGTCCATGAAATACAGACAGACCAACACTAAACCATCTTGCACACCTAGAAAACTGATCTGAGGATTAACACAACAATATGCACAACCTGAACCGCAGAATTCAGCAGGTACATGGCATGGAGAGGAGAATTTGGGGAGCGAGAAACCACTGAGGGCAGGCAGGTGTTTTTGCAGGTGGAGAGAGGACAGAGACGGTGGGGAGAATATGGGAAAAGCACCCCTCCCAAAAAGCAACTGGAGAGAAAGTGGAAAATTGGAAAAAGCCACAGGGACTGAACTAAAAGGGAGAAAGGAGAAGGAGAAAGGAGAAATGAGAGGGTTTAAATTCCATTAAGACTGTAAACAAGGGGAATGCAAAGCCTGCAACTCTACAGCTCCATACCTGGTGGTGCTCTGGTGGGAAGGGAGAATCCCCAGGAGCAGAGTGGGGTCTGGGAGGTTCTCAGACCACACCGGAGAAGCAGTTCCACTGCTGAAAGGACATTTGGTAGAGGCTGTGAGGCAACCTGGGCCCAGCAGACCCCAGAGATGGCCACATTCGCTGGTGCTGGAAGAAGGTCGTTAAGGGTGAAGCCTGGTGCCAGATGGGTGTTGTGATTTTTCCATAATCCCTGAAACACTGCTGCTACACTGTCTCATGAACTTTTTCTGGGGCAGGCTTGCACCTGGCCGCAGTCTCTGACATCGGCAGCAGCACGGTCTTGCAAACTTTCCTGGGTGAGGCCAGCATTCAACCATGGCTTAGTGAGACCCTCCCACAGAGGGGCAGAACAGGTCAAAGCCACAGTCCCTCAGAAGTAAGGGGCCAGGGAAAACAGCCACATCTGAGACAAAACGCGGGAGAAAAGTACTACCTGGGTCTTTGTCACGGACAGTGTAAAAGCGGGGAGTGGACGAAAGCTGAAGACAAAGGACGGGTGCGTGATTGCTGATCGGGGAGAACAGAGTTCTGATACTAGAGACTGGGTAGCTGGGTGACGCCATTTTCACCACTCCCGCGCCTGCGCATACGCACCTACAAGCGCCACAACAATCCACCCCAGTAGGCTAGAAGCGCCATCTAGTGGAGAACAGAGCTGTTACACTGAGCCCCGCCATACTGGGCCAACCTCACTCTTCAAGAACTCAAGTCTCACCGCTTGCTTAGTTTATGGACTGTAAAGCGCTTCATAGTCTGACTTCAAGGGAAAAATGAAGTCATTTCAGTCATGTTTCAGTCTTTTAGCAGATCCATCTATTCCATTTCTTTCTTTCTTTTTTCTTTTTTTCTCTTTTTAATTTCCTTTTTTTCTTGAATAGAGAAAGAGAAAAAATCATTTTTATTGTCAATTTTTATTAATAATATTTTTCTTTAATTTTTTTACTATATATTTTTACTATATTTTTTACTTTTGTGTAAAATTTTCAAATTCTATTTTACTTCTATCATTTTATTTTAGTCTACTTCATTGTATTATTTTCTTCAAATTTTCAAGTGATTTCCTTCTTTCCTCCTTTTTCTCTTTTTCGTTTCTTTTTCTTGAATACAGAAAAGGAAAAATTTTATTTTTATATTTAATTTTTATTAAAAATATTTTTATTTAATTTTTTTATACTATAGTTTTACTTTTGTGTAAATTTTTTAAAATTCTAGTTTACTTCCATCATTTCATTTTAGTCTAATTCAGTGTATTCATTTTTTCAAATTTTCAAATGATTTCCTCTTTTTGTTCTTTCCCCTTTTTTCTCTAATCTATCCAGCCACTTTCAACACCCAGGCCAAAAAACACCTAGGTTCTAACATCACTTATTCGATATTTGTGTGTGTGTGTGTGTGTGTGTGTGTGTGTGTGTGTGTGTGTGTGTTTAATTTTTTAATTTTAACATTTTTTTAATTTTAATTTTTTAATTTTCATTTTATCTATCTCAATAGTTCCTTTCTCCCTTCAAATGATGAAATGCAGGGATTTACCCCAAAAGAACGAGCAGGAAGAAACGACAGCCAGGGACTTAACCAACACAGACACACGCAAGATATCTGAACCAGATTTTAGAATCACGATAATAAAAATACTAGCTGCAGTCAAAAATAGATTAGAATATGTTCTGCGGAGATAAAAGAAGTAAAAACTAGTCAGGATGCAATAAAAAATGCTATAACTGAGCTGCAATCACGAATGGATGCTGTTGCGGCAAGGATGGATGAGGCAGAACAGAGAATCGGCGATATAGAGGACAAACTTATGGAGAACAATGAAGGAGAAAAAAAGAGGGAGATGAAGGCAAAAGAGCACAATGTAAGAATTAGAGAAATCAGTGACTCATTAAAAAGGAACAACATCAGAATCATAGGGGTCTCAGAAGAGGAAGAGAGAGAAAGAGGGGTAGAAGGGTTATGTCAGCAAATCATGGTGGAAAACGTTCCTAACCGGGGGAAAGACACAGACATCAAAATCCAGGAAGCACAGAGGACTCCATGAAATTCAACAAAACCTGACCATCAACAAGGCATATCATAGTCAAATTCACAAAATACTCAGGCAAGGAGAGAATCATGAAAGCAGCCAGGGGAAAAAGTCCTTAACCTACAAGGGAAGACATCTCAGGTTTGCAGCAGACCTATCCACAGAAACTTGGCAGGCCAGAAAGGAGTGGCAGGGTATATTCAATATGCTGAATCAGAAAAATATGCAGCCAAGAATTCTTTATCCAGCAAGGCTGTCATTCAAAATAGAGAGATAAAAAAGTTTCCCAGGCAAACAAAAATTAAGGGAATTTGTGACCACTAAACCAGCCCTGCAAGAAATTCTAAGGGGGACTCTCTGAGGGGAGAAAAGATGAATAAATAAATAAATAAATACATAAATACATAAATACCGAAAGCAACAAAGATTAGAAAGGACCAGAGAACACCAGCAGAAACTCCAACTCTACAAGCCACATAATGGCAATAAATTCATATCTTTCAGTACTCACTCTAAACACCAATGGACTCAATGCTCCAATCAAAAGACATAGGGTAACAGAATGGATAAGAAAACAAGATCCATCTATATGCTGTTTACAAGAGACCCACTTTAGACCTAAAGACCCCTACAGATTGAAAGTAAGGGGATGGAGAACCACCTATCATGCTAATGGTCAAAAGGAAAGAAAGTTGGAGAATCTGAACTTATGTCAGACAATCTAGACTTTAAAATAAAGACTATATCAAGAGATGAAGAAGGGAATTATATCATAATTAAGGGGACTATCCACCAAGACAACCTAACAATTGTAAACATTTATGCACCAAATGTCAAAGCACCTAAATATTTAAATCAATTAATCACAAACATGAAGAAACTCATTGATAGCAATACCATAATAGGAAGAGACTTCAACACCCCACTCACAGAAATGGAAAGATCATCTAATCAAAATATCAACAAGGAAACAATGGCTTTGAATGACACACTGGACCAGATGGACTTAACAGATATATTCAGAACATTTCATCCTAAAGCAGCAGAATATACATTCTTCTCCAATGCACATGGAACATTCTCCAGAATAGACCACATACTGGGACAGAAATCAGCCCTCAGCAATACGAAAAGATCGAGATCATACCGTGGATATTTTCAGACCACAAAGCTAAGAAACTTGCAATCAACCACATGAAAAAAAATTTGGGAAGGTAACAAACACTTGGAGGCTGAAGAGCATCCTATGAAAGAATGAATGGGCTAACCAAGAAGTTAAAGAGCCAATGAAATGGATGCCAGTGAAAATGATAACACCACAAGCCAAAGCTTCTAGGATGCAGCAAAGGCAGTCATAAGAGGAAAAAATCCAGCACCCAGGCCTTCTTAAAGAAGGAAGAAAGTTCTCAGATACACAACATATCCTTATGCCTTAAAGAGCTGGAAAAAGAACAGTGAAGAAAATCCAAAATTGGAAGAAGACAGGAAATAATAAAGATTAGAGCAAAAATTAATGCTATTGAAACCAAAACAAACAAACAAACAAACAAACAAAAAACCAGTAGAACAGATCAATGAAAGCAGAAGCTGGTTCTTTGAAAGAATTAACAAAATTGATAAACCACTAGCCAGTTTGATCAAAAAGAAAAAGGAAAGGACCCAAATAAATAAAATCAAGAATAAAAGAGATCACAACCCAAACAGCAGAAATAAAAAAAAAAATAGTAAGAGAATATTATGAGCAATTATACGCCAATAAAATGGGCAATCTGGATGAAATGGACAAATTGCTAGAAACATATACACTACCAAAATTGAAACAGGAAGGAATAGAAAATTTGAACAGACCCATAACCAACAAAAATCAAATCAGTAGTCAAAAATCTCCAAAAAAAACCAAACAAACAAAAAAAAAACACAAGAGTCCAGGGCCAGATTACTTTCCAGGGGAATCTACCAAACACTTAAGGAAGAGTTAACACCATTCTCTTGAAGATGTTCCAAAAAATAGTAATAGAAGGAAAACTTCCAAAGTAACTCTATGAAGCCAGCATTACCTTGATTCCAAAATCAGATAGAGACCCCATGAAAACGGAGAACTCTAGACCAATTCCCTGATGAAAGTGGGTGCAAAAATCCTCAACAAGACATTAGCCAACCGGATCCAACAATACATTAAAAAAATTATTCACCATGACCAAGTGGGATTTATACCTGGGATGCAGGGCTGGTTCAATATCTCCAAAACAATTAGAATGATTCAACACATCAATAAAAGAAAGGACAAGAATCATATGATCCTCTCAGTAGATGAGGAGAAAGCATTTGACAAAATACAGCATCCTTTCTTGATAAAAACCCTCAAGAAAGTAGGGATAGAGGATCATACCTCGAGATCATAAAAGCCATGTATAAACGACCCAATGCTACTATCATCCTCAATGGGGAAAAAATGAGAGCATTCCCCCTAAGGTCAGGAAAAAGACAGGGGTGTCCACTCTCACCACTGTTATTCAATGTAGTATTGGAAGCCTTAGCCTCTGCAATTAGACCACACAAAGAAATAAAAGGCATCCAAATAGGCCAGGAAGAGGTCAAACTTTCACTCTTCACAGATGACATGATACTCTCTATGGAAAACCCTAAAAATTCCACCAAAAAACTGCAACTGATTCATGAATTCAGCAACGTTGCAGGATATAAAATCAACACACAGAAATTGGTTGCATTCGAATACACCAACAATGAAGCAGCAGAAGGAGAAATCAAGGAATTGATCCCATTTACATTAGCAACAAAACCATAATATAGCTAAGGAATAAATCTAAAGAGGCTAAAAATCTATACACTGAAAACTATAGAAAGCTTATGAAAGAAATTGAAGAAGACACCAAAAAGTGGAAAATTATTCCATGCTCCTAGATAGGAAGAACACATTTTGTTAAATGTTGATACTACCAAAAGCAATCTACATATTCAATGCAATCCCTATCCAAATAACACCAGCCTTCTTCACAAAGCTAGAAAAAACAACCGTACAACTTGTATGGAACTAGAAAAGACCCCGAATAGCCAAAGCAATCTTGAAAAAGAAAACCAAAGCAGGAGGCATCATGATCCCAGACTTCAAGCTATACTGCAAAGCTGTAATCATCAAGACAGTATGGTACTGGCACAAGAACAGACATGCAAATCAATGGAAAAGATAATCCAGAAATGGACCCACAAACGTATGGCCCACTAATCTTTGAAAAAGCAGGAAAGAATATCCAATGGAATCAAGACAGTCTCTTCAGCAAGTGGTGCTGGGAAAACTGGACAGCGACATGCAGAAGAATGAACCTGGACCACTTTCTTACACCATGCACAAAAATAAACTTAAAATGGATGAAAGACCTAAATGTAAGAGAGGAAGCCATCAAAATCCTCAAGGAGAAAGCAGGCAAAAACCTCTTTGACCTTGGCCACAGCAACTTCTTACTCAACATGCCTCCGGAGGCAAGGGAAACAAAAGCAAAATAAAAATAAAAATAAAAATAAAAATAAAAATAAAAATAAAAATAAAAATAAAAATCTTCTGCACAGCGAAGGAAACAATCAGCAAAACTAAAAGGCAACTGATAGAATGGGAGAAGATATTTGCAAATGACATATCAGATGAAGGATTAGAATCTATAAAGAACTTATCAAACTTAACGCCCAAAACACAAAGAATCCAGTGAAGAAATGGGCAAAAGACATGAATAGACACTTTTCCAAAGAAGACATCCAGATGGCTAAACGACACATGAAAAATGCTCAACATCACTCATCATCAGGGAAATACAAATTAAAATCACAATGAGATACCACCTCACACCTGTCAGAATGGCTAACATTAATAACTCAGGAAACAACAGATGTTGGAAGGATTCGGAGAAAGAGGATCTCTTCTGCATTGTTGGTGGCAATGCAAGCTGGGGCAGCCACTCTGGATAAGAGTATGTAGGTTCCTCAAAAAACTAAAAATAGAACTACCCTATGACCCAGCAATTGCACTACTAGGTATTTATCCAAGGGATACAGATGTGCTGTTTCAAAGGGACACATGCACCCCAATGTTTATAGTAGCACTATCAACAATAGCCAAAGTATGGAAAGAGCCCAAATGTCCACTGATGGATGAATGGATAAAGAAGATGTGGTATATATACACAATGGAGTATTACTCGGCAATCCAAAAGAATGAAAACTTGCCATTTGCAACTACATGGATGGAACTGGAGGGTATTATGCTAAGTGAAATTAGTCAGTCAGAGAAAGACAAATATCATATGACTTCACTCATAGGAGGACTTTAAGAGACAAAACAGATGAACATAAGGGATGGAAACAAAAATAATACACAAACAGGGAGGGGGACAAAACAGAAGAGACTCATAAATATGGAGAACAAACAGAGGGTTACTAGAGGGGGTGTGGGAGGGAGGATGGGCTAAAGGGGTAAGGGGCATTAAGGAATGTACTCCTGAAATCATTGTTGAAGTATATGCTAACTAATTTGGATGGAAATTTAAAAATATATAAAATTAAACAAAAGACAGTAACATATGTAAATCAGCACCTAACGTTCATATATATGCATACAGTGCCTTTTTTTCTATCTAAAATGCACCTCCATACCCTCTAATACCTGCCTGTGGGAAGGTGGTCCACTTACAACATTTTGGTGAGAAGAGAAAAGAAAATGATGGGACTGTGGGAATCTACTCCTGTTCTCCTCAGAGCCCTGTGCTGTTGGATCTGCCATACTCTGAAATGCCTATAGCTCACCTCTGAGACCATTTTTAGTTTCATGCCATGAAGGAGACACACATTAATTATAGGTTGGAATGGGAATGGAATGCTGTGGCAGCACAATGCATTTTAGTAGAAATGATCTGAGCTCATGCACTGTTGAGAGTTTACCCTCATGCATGCTGCTACTGTTGAGTCTTTTTCTCTATGTTGTGCTTTTTGTTTTCTTTCCTCTTGCTGTTGCATTTAAATGACATCACTATGAGACCTTAAAACCACAATGAGTGAACATGATGATACTACATTGTATGAAAAGGAAGGTGTTTAATGAAGATACTTTATGTATCTTATATGGTAGAGGTTTTTTTAAATTTATTTTGAGAGTGTGCATGCACAAGTAGGGGAGGGACAGAGCGGGGGGCGGGGGGAGAGACAGGGAGGGAGGGAGATAGAGAGTCCCAAGCAGGCTCCACACTATCAATGCAGAGCCAGATGTGAGGCTCAAACTCAGGAACTCTGAGATCATGACTTGAGCCAAAGTTGGGCACTTAACCAACGGAGCTACCCAGGTGCTCTTGTATCTTATACGGTAGAATCTTAATTGCAATCCAATTTGATGAAGCTAGTATCACACTTCTTTATCCATGACTAGACCAGTCAGGCGACTTATCTTGGAAGATAACTTGCTTTGGACAAGAGATAACTCTTTCTCTCTTGACTTACATCTTTTACTTTCTAATGTTCTATTCAATTTTGGGTACAGTTACCTGTGGTTTCACATTCATTGTCAAATATCTCCAAAACCAAATAGGTTCACTTTAAATATTATATAATTTTTATTATTTTTTTTTTTAATTTTTTTTTCAACGTTTATTTATTTTGGAGACAGAGAGAGACAGAGCATGAACGGGGGAGGGGCAGAGAGAGAGGGAGACACAGAATCAGAAACAGGCTCCAGGCTCTGAGCCATCAGCACAGAGCCCGACGCGGGGCTCGAACTCACGGACCGCGAGATCGTGACCTGGCTGAAGTCGGACGCTTAACCGACTGCGCCACCCAGGCGCCCCAAATATTATATAATTTTTAATTTGATCTCAACATTTTTTCTCAGCACAGTAGCAATATTGCATCTTTTTATAGTATTTAATATGGCTTTTACAATTTATATTAGTGATGTGCTACTGAGACCTTAAAGGTTCTGATCTATTATAGAATAGGTATTCAACGCTTATATAAGCAGAGCTTCCTTGTCAACCAAACATCATATATTTTTTTCTAATATAAGATTGGTCAATTTTCTACTCCACTGATGTCTGCCATTACAATAATGAAGCCGGTTACATTTTCTTTGTAACAAGATGACTAATTTGGTTGCTGGCTGTCTGTTTCAATTCCATCTTGTATTTAAATTAGTTGAAAATATAGATTCTGTGTTTGTCTTCTGCATGTGCAGGGTCAGATGTAAAAGTCATTTATTAATTCTATTTGGCTCCAACATTAATATCTAAGAGGAATTTTTGTCTTGTCATGTTTTTCTCCCACTTTTACAGGCTCATTATTCAAATAAGATGATAAAGTGTGATTACTCCACATAAGGCTGCTCAATTCAAAGAGAAATTGTGGATATTTCTCAAAACTAATTTGAATGTGGGTCATATAGATGGAAAAAAGCTCAGAAAGCTAGAGAGAAAAATGTCATCCTTTGTGTGGGAGCCTTTCTTTTGAGACCAGACTCTACGTTTTGAACATAGAATTTTTTCCTTTCAGTTCACTCTGTGATGGATGGGGTTAGTGGAGGACTCCAAAATGCCTATGCAAATGACCTTTTGATCATATGGATTTGTACAGAGTTTTCTCAACTTTGGTCTTGTTACTCCCATTAGTTGATGGCTCTTTGAAGACAGAAGCCATATCTCATACATCTTGTACATTTACCAAGAGTTCTTCACCAAATAGATGAACAACAAATGGTCTCTGTAAATAAAGCATTAAGAGATGTTTGGAAAAGAGAGAGATGGAAAATGAGCTTAGAGTTCCTAAGGACATTTCTATAAGTAGGTAGTTATATGTTGTGCGCTTTATTTTTTTTGGAAGATCCTTTCTGAGCCCAAATGGCTATCTACTTGAGTAGGGGAGGCATACCCTTACATGGCTTAACATTCACACCTTTGGAGTCACAAAAAGAGTAAGTCATGGCTGGCCAAGGAGATTAATCACACATACAATGAGTTATGTTGAGTTGGTGATGATCCCTTATTGGTAGAGAGAAGGGAACTCAGACTACTCCTCGGTTCAGTGAAAAAGAGGAACATGATGGCCATCTCTGGGTTTTCTAGTCAAGATAGTCTTTTCTGATTGGTAGTTTAATCTCCCAGATTCACCGCTCATTCTTGTGTCACAGCCTAAATTATCTAAGAGGCTTCTGTACCTACCCAGCCTTAAGCTGGAATTAGTCCCTGTTCCATCCCTGATCACATAGCACATTATTCTGGCCTTTATTTTATATTTGTCACTGTCTTGCCTCTCTACCTTTTTAACTACCTACCTGCCTAACTATCTACACATGCCAGTTTCCCTAAAGCAGCTGCTCTTTGGGGCCAGGGACAACCTTTTTTTTTCTTACCCCAAATGCCCAATATGGATAGGCTCTGCTTATAGGACATGCTTCATAAATGATGATAAAGGGAACTGAGCAGTTGGTTAATTGACAAAAGGTCACCCAAGATAATTGCAGTGATTAAGGAACTATTGGTATTTAAGAGGAATAGAACCTTCAATCGGTGCAGACTGACTCGGATCTATAGCAATGGAGTCAAGTGTATGGGATTTCATAGACTAAGTGTCAATGGCATAAGCTCATTCTTGAATTTTTGCCAGTTCAAGAGGATATTAATGGCAACCTGAGTCAACCAGTGCTCTAAATGTCACTCTACCTTGTGCTCTGTCAACACAGAGGGGACAACCTGGGGTGGTCAGTTATACTGAATCAACCTTGAGGAAACAACAAGAAAAGGCAGATATTTAAAAAGGGCTATGGTCCCCAATGCACGCCTGGGTGACTTGGCCAAATTACTTAACCTCTGTAAGCCTGATTTCTTCCTCCCATGTAGAATGGAGATAACGGTATCCACTAAATAGGCTGGAATTAAGTGAGATTATTTAGGCAAAATGTTTAACATGGTGTGATATAACTATTTATGAGAAATATATATTTGGTCACTTAAATGACCAAATATATTTGGTTTTCATCCATAGTTTCTGAAAATGCTTCAGAGCCCCCAAAATAAAATGGGTGCCTTGTTATTGATGAAAGTGACTTTTGGACCTCACCCAAGGGCAGGGGCTGGTTTCCAGGTGGACCAACCATGATTAAAGAGGTGGAACTTTCAGTTTCCAACCTTCAACCTCTGGCTGGGGGAGAGGGGCTGAAGGTTGGATCAGTGAATTGTCAATGACTTGGTCAATTAGGACTATGTAACAAAGTCCCTAAAAAACCCAAGAGGATAGCTTCTTTGTCCTTTTTTCAGAGAGCTTTCACACTTGAGGAACCAGAATGTTTCCATGTGTCACCAAGTGAGGCTCCAAGCTCCACAAGGACAGAAGTTTCTTTGGGACCTTGCTGTATGTATCTCCTATGTATCTCTTCATCCGGCTGATAATTCATATTGTTTATTATATACTTTAATAAACTGGTAAATTTAGGTGTTTCCCTGAGTTCTGCAAGCCCCTGTAGCAAATTAACTGAATGTAAGGTTGTTGAAACCGCTAATCTGTATCTGGTCAGTCAGAAGCACTGGTTAAAGCCCAGGGCTTGTAACTGACATATCAAGTGGGGAGTGGAGAGGCAGTCTTATATGACTGTGCCCTTAACCTCTGGAATCTGATGCTATCTCTGGGTAGTGTCAGAAATGACCTGAATTCTGAATACCTGGCTGATATCTGAGAGTTTCAGGTGTTGTGTGTGTGGGGGACCCCCTTCTACTATGTTGGAAATGGGTCCAGGAACCCTAAGTGACAGGGTATGCTCAAAGAACATTAGCATAATTATAAAGATGATTGTATGCACTATTTCTCCTTATTTGCTATTTCATTTCCATTCCTTACTGCACATGAAAGAACTGTATGCTGGCAGAAA
Source organism: Herpailurus yagouaroundi (assembly GCF_014898765.1). NCBI lineage: Eukaryota > Metazoa > Chordata > Mammalia > Carnivora > Felidae > Herpailurus > Herpailurus yagouaroundi. The sequence continues at coordinate 120,848,753 of NW_024412377.1, read as the reverse complement.
ATATGCCCTAAGTTTCTCTTAACTGTCTAAACCTTAAAAAAAATGATTTTGACACATCGTGAAGAATGGCTGCATTGGAAACTGAGGTCATGTGACTTTTTGAACTTTCCAAAGAGGACATGTTTACTGGTCTACACCAGCTAGAGCATTTGGCGTAACTGTCCTAAATCATGAATCCTTCAATTAACTGATGCATTAGTCAATAAGTGTGGGATAAATGCCTTTGGACACATTTCACAGTGTCCCCAGACTTTCATATCCCTCCCCACTCCCTAACCTATCCACTAAATATTAGGAATCTGGGCAACAGCATAAATCAAAAACTCAAAGTTACTCTTGAGGATGCTTTCCAATCATTTTTACAAGTGATTACATTTGAGTGTAGACAGAGCAGCCACCTCTGTTTACAATGAAGAAACTGAAGCCCCAAAGGTTAAGTAACGCAACCATAGCAACCACACTAATCAATGGCCAAATTGGTGCAAAGATAATTTCACTTGCTGCAGAGATGGGTGAGATAGCAATTTCCCTCAGAGAGGCACAGGCCTGACTGTGGTCACTTAGCTGGGATGATTCCCACATCATGCTGATAGGCACATGGAAAATAATAAGAGCAGCTCACATTTATTGAATACTGAAGTCCCCAACACAGTGCCCAGTACTTCGAACGTAGCATCTCTCATCCTTATAACAAAGGCCTGGGGTAGGTACTATTATTATTCCCACTTTCCAGATGAGGAAATAGACAAGGTACTTAACAGTTTGTCCGAGGTCACCCTACTTATAAATGGTAGGAAGTAAAATTTAAATTCAGGTTTTCCCAACTCCTATGTGCATATTCTTAACCAATACAGACCCTGCCTCTCTTAGTCATTTAATATCAACCATCGTGGTTTCATGACTATGTTTTCTACTTACTGACAGAGCTTTGTGGAGAAATGTGGAGAGGGTTGGGGTGGGATGGGGGAGATAGGAGAGGAGGTGGGATGAAGAAGAAATGGCTCATCTGGTCGGTTACCTCACCTCCTCCGTATTTACTTATTCCTACTATGGGCCAGGTGCCATACTAGATACCGGCTATAGCTGTGGAGATTACCAACCTTCTGGCTGTCATGAGGCTAAGTGACTCAAGAATCCTGCACCAGTTCACACAGGACACTGAATGTGTGTGACCACTTGAGAAGATGTGGGTACCATGCTGTAACATCACTTACAGCGTCGTCTGGATAAGCTGACCTGAGAGCAGGACTCCCTCACAGCTGTCAAGACCTAAGAGAATGTTCATGAAGATATGTCACCATTTCTCTGTAAGCCCATTCTGAAGCCCATGTTTTGACTTACGGTATGTATTCTGTACTGTCTATGCCCCTCGGTGTGGAGTGGATCATATTGCAGCTCTGAAGTTATGTGTAACCAAAGTGAAGCAGCAGGCATAACGCTGCCGTTGGCTGGTAACTCTTTCTAATAACAGACTGGCTGCATCCCTGCAGGGTTCTTAATGCATGGCAGGGCATAGCTAGCCAGCAGCCTTCCTTGTTTTCTGCGAGCAAGGGTCGAGGTGGCCCTGAGGTAGGGCCTTGGGAGGCCTCTCTTCCTTACAGTTCTAATACACTGTCCTGGGAATCCGTCCCACCCTCTTCCTGTCCATGCCCATGACTGTCAGTCATTAAGAGCTTCAGGACAGGGGAGAATGGGAACTGCAGATTCCCCAGATGTGTTCAGTGATTGTGACTCACTGCATCATCTGGCCCCAGAGAACAATTTTCCAAGTATTTCTCCTCAACATCTCTTTCCATCAAACTAAAATGACAGATAGAAAAAAAAAAGAAAAAAAAGCTCTGAGTAAAGGATAAAAAGTTTCATAATGGGATTTGAGAGCCTGGGCAATCATGTCATTAAAAAAAAAAAAATTGGCTACCATACAGCTAGCTCAAATGACACCAGGCACATTGCCTAGTGAACTTCAGATGAATAGGCACTGGAGTCTGTCTGGGCCTGATTTTTGGAGCCTCTGTGAAGAGAGGCATCTGCGGTGTGTATGCAAACTGCAGAGAGCCTGAGGTGCGCATGGTTATCCTGAGGGAAGCTCCAGCCTGGGGAACGTGGAAGGTGGTCTTTATCGGTCTGCCAGAATTTCTGTGGGGACTCATGCCCACCTTTCCTTCTCCCACAGGGATGGAAAAACAGACACTGCTATGGCACATGCAATATGGTGAACAGATATCCACCTCACACATGTGAAGTGACTTGGCTTGCCAGAGACATAAAGGTAGCAGAAGTTGTTTAGGGCACAATGGGGGAGGAAACTCACAAACCATGCTCCACTACCCCTCCAGGATGAGGAGTATAAGACAGTTCCATGCTATCCACCAGGAGCCCCCAATTTAAGAGCCAGATGCAAGAGAATTTAAGTCAGGAAGCAATATCTACCAGGTAGCTTTCCGAGCCCTAGTCACCTTCATCTGGCCTGTGACATGACTATTTAACCCTTGTTTACATTTACACATTCACACTCTACCCTGACTCACATCCTTTGTTTCCTTCACAAACTTCTAGCCTCCTAGCAACTACTGTCATCCATCTTTCCCCAGGTTCACCTTTTCCCTGAATTGACCCCATCAACTTGTGAGACGGCCAAGGGTTTCTGCCTAGTCCTTGAGTCAGCTGAATATACAAATGCCTGTACCTGTGCCAATGCATCTTTGTCATGCTTGTGGTCCACCTGCTTTTTGTTTATCAGCTTCTGTACACATGGAAGGTAACTCTGCATTCCCGCCTCAGATACATTCGTGAATCGTGTCCTATGTCACCACCTAGGGTGAGCCAAGAAAATTACTTATAGTGAATCAGGAACACCTTTGTTTGTGTCATGAAAACCAGTGCATCTTTTTAACAGACGCACCTCACTTTATGAAAGAAAACTTAATATGTGACGATTCAGGTTTAAGCGTGAGAACTGAATTTAGACATAGCTCTTCAAGAACTAGATATGCTGAATAAAGCAGTGGTTCTCAAAGTTGGGACCACCTTCTCAGAGAAGGTTTTAGAAATTTGTGGGGACATTTTTGCTACTTCCAATGATTGAGGTGATGTGGTGGACAGGTACTGAGAGACGCCTGGGGAGGCTAGATCACAGAGTCTTATACAACAAAGAATTGTCTTGACAGACTCCCGCAGACTAAAACCAACTCTTTTAAACACCATCACAAAATGTTTTTATACCGTTTTAATGCAATCTTAATTTTCTAGGAATGCAACTACAGTAAAAAAATATATATATATATCAAAGGGGATTGTGTTTTGATTTGTTTGGAATTTTGCCAAGAGGTTTTCACCATTTGGAGGCACAAAAAAAAATCACATCACAGACAGCAATGGTCAAGTGGCTTTTGAGTCACGGTATACACACTGGCAGTGGGCTTCATTGTGGCTTTTACATTCGTGGTAATACGATCACTATTAGTAATAGCATTGTCCATGCTAATACTCTGTGTCTTAGAAAAATGTTTTCTACTGCCATCATGCCTGAGATTTTTACTGATGAGATGGTATTATAAATGACTTACTTCTCTTGTATATTACGTGAACATTGTATTTATCCTATCAATTTTGTATGAGTTACATAACCTATGAATTTCTATACAAGGTGGTTAAGAAGGGGTTATTTTTTATAAAAGTGGACTTTGCATTTGATGGAGACAAGAACCACTGGCATAAAGCAACATGTGTCTGACATTCGGAGACATTTTCCATTTGCACAAAGAGAAGAGATTTCCTGCCACAGGATGAGAACACTGGGGCAGAGATTTTCAACATAAGTTATGTGATAAAAAGTCTGAAAAAGGACTTATATTTAATTGTTTTTAAAGTTAGCTAGCCACCTATCAAGCAACCCCTCCTATGCCTAGCTCATTTTTGTTCTAATATTTGAGAAGCTTCCTGACTACATCACTTTGCAGGATTTCTTGGGTATTAAAAATTCAGGGACCTGACCATCTAGAAGCATAGACTGCCCTCTCTTGGAGGGTGATCTGCTTTAAGATGAGAGTATTTAAATATTTAGCATTTATAACCTTGAATTCCTTCCAACAAATGATGTGTCTTTTAATTGAAATTCTGAAATGCCCCTGAACCCTTTTTACAATATCTCTAAGGTGGCTATAATGCAATGCTAGGCTTTTCAAAATCATTTTAGATGGCAGGTGGCCAGTTAAGCAGTGTCTATTGTAAACAACAAGATGAGCAAATAAACTTAGAAGACTAGAAGAAAGATGGCCTTTAGCGTTAAGCAGACCTGGTCCATTTCATGGCTCTACTACTTACTGCCTGACTTCTAAGCACTCAGTGTCCACTTCTGTATAATGGGCATAATACCATCTGTCTCAATAAGCTGATTTGAGGATTAAATGAGATCACAAATATAAAGCTTTTACTAGAAGGCCCAGTTTACAAAAGGGACCGAAGAAAATGCATGAATCACCATCCTCCCAGGACCTGAGCAATGAAAGTGACCTAGTTGGCTAGTCAAATGCCCCATTAGACTTTATAAGTCTCTTCTATAAATGGTTAATCAAAAAATTCAAGTCCATATTGTTCCTTTGTTTTCTTCTCTTGACCTGTGGTGACTAATCCTATTTCATAACCTGAATATAGTTAAGAGTCACAGCAAAATAGGAAAACATTTGAAGTTTAATCCTATGAAAATTATAATCAACTCCTCCCTTCCAGAACTATCTCTCTTCCCTTTCCCCAACAAATTACAGAGAGTCCTAAAAGCAGAATGGATGGCCAGCTCAGATGTCTATTGTCATACGCCACTTTTTAAGAATTGTAGTACTCAGCATATTAAGATTTAAATTTCTATACAGAACATCCTGCAAATCCTCTCCTTACTTCAGCTTCAAACCACACACGAAAAGAAATTGATTCTTTACCATGAATAAAAGATAATTAATGGTAAAATTCTCTTAAGATTGTCTGAAGGCCATCCCACAAGATGGATATTGAATGGTGTTGAATAAGTGGGCAAAAAAGCCTTTTCAGTCGAAGGGTCTCAGTGGGGATAGTTATATCTCATTTCTGAAAAGGGCGTTGTGCTCTCATTATTTCTGCTTTCCCTAAAAGTTGGGATTCTTGCCTTGAGACAATAATAATTCAGCATCGTGTACTTGTGTTAGCAGTCAATAATATTCTTCCACATAAAAATGTGGCCCATACATATGTGTTCTATTTCTAATTTTGTTCTTCCTATAATCTATTCTCTCCCTGAAAGTAGGCCTTCCTCACTATAGTCATTGATGGAAGAGGCTTCATTCCATTCCACACAGGCAGCTGAAGTGCACAGACTGGGTTTGGGGTGAGATTCTTGACCTACTGTGTTTTAAGGAACAATCAATTAATTGTTCTCTACGTAGTTTTCTCCTTTCTAAAATGAGGGTCCTACTTTGCCATCACCATAAGGTATGTGAAAGGCCAGACATTACCACATAATGCTTTATAATGTCATTTTTGAGATATTATTGACATATAGCATGGTAGGAGTTTTAAATAATTTATGTATATATTGCAAATGATTCACAATAAATCTAGTTAACATCTGTCACTACAAAGAGATAATTTTTTTTTGTGATAATAAATTTTAAGACCTACTCTCTAGCAACTTCCAAATATACAATACGGTCTTGTTAACTATAGTCATCATGCTATACATCACATCCCCAGGATGTACATCTTATAACTGTTAATTTTTACCTTTTGACCACTTTCACCCATTTTTCCTGCCCCCCCTGCCTCTGGCAACCACCAATTTGTTCTCTGTATCTACGTACTTATGGGTTCAACTTTTTGTTTGTTCTTTTTTTTTTTTTTTTTAGATTCTACATCTAAATGACATCTTGTCTTTTTTTGATTTATTTCACTTAGCATAATGCACTAAAGGCCCATGCATATTGTCACAGGATTTCCTTTTTATGGCTAAATAATATTCCATTATATATCTCTACCTATATACTGATAGCTCACATTTTCTTTACCCATTCATCCATTGACCTTTAACTGTTTCTGTGTTTTGGTTATTATAAATAATGCTTCAATGAACATAGGGGTACAGATACCTTCTTGAGACAGTGATTTCATTTCCTTCAGATAAATACCCAGAAGTGGAATTGTTGGATCATCTGGTATTTCCATTTTTAATTTTTTGAGAAACCTCCATACTGCTTTTCACAGAGGATCTACCAAGTTATAGTCCCACCAACAATGCAAAAGTATTCTCTTTTTCCACACCCCCACCAGCACTTCTTAGGTCTTGTCTTTTTGGTACTGACCATTCTAACAGGTATGAGGTGGTAGCTCACTATGGTTTTGATTTGAATTTCCCTGATGATTAGTGATGCTGAGTATCTTTTTATGTACCTGGTCATCTACACATCTTCTTTGGAAAAATGTCTACTTAGATACTCTTCCCATTTTTTTTTGATTAGGCATTTTATTTATTAGAAGATTTCATTTTTAAGTCATCTTTACATCCAACATAGGTCTTGAACTCACAACCCTGAGATCAAAAGTCTCAGGCTCCACTGACTGAGTCAGCCAGGCACCTACTCTGCCCATTTTTCAACCACAGTTGTTTTTCTGTTGAGTTGTAGGAGTTCTTTAAGTAGTTTGCATATTACCCCCTTATCAGATACATAATTTGCAAATATTTTCTTCCATTCCGTAGGTTACCTCTTCATTTTGTTGATGGTTTTCTTTGCTATGCAAAAGCTTTTTAGTCTAATGGAGTCCCACTTGTTTATTTTTGCTTTCATTCTTTGCTTTTGGTGTCTAAATGTAGAATATAAAGGATGAAGAAAGAAATACCATGTAAAATATAAAAGATGAGTGCCATCCTCTCGTTATTCCTTGAGTTACACTTTACTCATGAATAAAGAATACTACTGATAGTAATAATAATGGTCAACTCAAAACATGGCTAGAGGACATCAGTCAAGAATGGCATAAAGCTCTCATGTTTTCCTCAGATAAGTATCTTGGATCTATTGGCTTTTAGCTATATTTCTTTGTATTATTATTTTTGTGTGGCTTCCCTGGGAATCACAATATCATCCATCCTTAACTATTGGTTGTCTATGTACAGTTAATTTGCCATTTCAGGTAAATTGTGGAAATGTTGCATCCATATAGGGCCATATCCACCCTCCCTTCCTTTATGCTAAAGTAGTTTGTTGTATTCCATCTCTGTGCCTCACATATCAGAAATTCACCCATTAAAGTATACATTTCAATGGTTTTTAGGAGATTCAGAGAATTGTTCAACCACCACAATCAATTTTAGGACACTTTGATCACGCCCAGAAGAAACCCCATACCCATTAGCAGTTACTTCCCATCCCTGTGCCTATCCCTGTCCCAACTGCAGGCAACCACTAATCCACTTTAAAAAAAAAAAATTATTAAAAAAAAATTTTTTTTTAAGAGAGAGTGAATGAGAGCAGGGGAGGGACAGAGGAAGAGAGAGAGAATCTCTCTCAAGGAGGCTCCATGCTCAGTCCAGACCTGACATGGGCTTGATCTCATGATACTGGGACCATGACCTGAGCCAAAATCAAGAGTCAGACACTCAACTGATGGAGCCACCTAGACGTCCCAAAAGGTCTCTTAAATTTTTTCCTGTTATTCATATTGGATAATTTTTGTTCATCTGTCTTCAAGTTCACTTATTTTCCTCCACATCTCCATTCAATTCCTAAGTGTGCAGTTCATTTTTTCTTAATTTCAGATACTGCATTTTTTTTTGGTTCTAGAATTTTCATTTCATTCTTTTTTATTGTCCCTATTTCTCTGAGGAGACCTCCTGTCTTTTTATCCATCATCCTATGCATCCTGTATGTTAGTTATAAGAACTACATTAAAATTTTTGCTTTTTATGGGGTGCCTGGGTGGCTCAGTTGGTTCAGCGTCTAACTTTGGCTCAGGTCATGATCTCACTGTTCCTGAGTTTAAGCCCCATGTCAGGCTCTGTGCTGAGCCTGGAGCCTGTTTCAGATTCTGTCTCCCTCTTTGTCTCTGCCCCTCCCCCACTTGTGCTCATGCTCACTCTCTCTCTCTCTCCCTCAAAAATAAACATTTAAAAAATTAAAAAAAATTTTTGCTTTTTATTTCCATCATCTGGTTCTTTCTTGGGTCATACTCAGTTGATGTTCTTTTCTACTGAGAACACATGCCCCATTTTCTTGATACTTTGTATGTTGAGTAATCATGGATTGCATCATAAACATTGTGAATATTAAGTTGTGTAGATTCTGGCTGCTTGTTGTTTTCCTCTGTTATTTCTTTCACTTTAGCTAACCATTATATTATGGACTTGAACTCCAAGCTGTTTTTTTGGGTGGGAACTGCAGTCTCAGCTAGCCTCTTTTATTTTCAATTTACTTGCTTTGTGTCTCTACCTTGGATGCATAGTTTAAGAGTCAGCCAGAGAGAGGGATAAACAGAATTTGGAAATTTTCTAGATCTTTCCTCGTGATGATTCCCCCACTCTTTTTGCTTTGCTCTGGTTTCCCAGGCCAGACAGACTCTGTTTTTTTCAGAGGCACCCTGCTGCTTTGCACCACTGCCCTTGGCCTGCTTAAGCCATGAACATGGGGACTACATTTACACAGCTCGCCTCTTAACCTCCCCCAAGTGTGTACTCCCTACTAGAGTCTATCTTTTGTTCACTCCCTAGCATCTCCAGATTTTTGGATTATGTCAAGACCCAAAACTGTTTTCTTCAGGGAAGTCATCCAATAAGGTCTTATTACATCATTCCCAGTAGGAGAAGACATATCAACATTCATTATGAATGTGGAAAGTGGAGACACTCCAGGAAGCCCCACTATTGAAAAGACACTGAGAATGCACTTGAGAATTGCTTAAAACCTCAGCCATTTTTCTAAAGAATATCAACCAACATTTTTCTCTTCACTAAGAAATATCATAACCATTTAAAGAGCACTTACACCACCCTTAATGACTAGACTCAAAGTTATAAAATAAATAAGTTATTTTGACAGAATTTGGTTTTCAGAAATTCATCTGGCTATAGATTCATTTTCAAAAATTATCCCCAGTGCACTTCAAAGATTGTAGGATAGGTTGAGCCTCCCATATTTGTTACCCTGAAAGTTGCTGGTCTATAGTTTCATAGAAGTGCATGAAAGAGGGTTTAACCTAGTTTGCATTTATGGGGTCTGTTCACATAGTCTTACCCTGACCTCTCTCTTTTTTTCTTAATGAGATTTAAAGCAACCCTGGAACTTTGTGGCTTAGGTTCTATCCATGCTGGTTATTTTCCCTCTGAAGCCATGACCTTCCATAACATTATAATCATTTCCATAGTCACTAACTTGTGATTCACAAGCTGGGAAGTAATACTTTTAGATGAAAGATGCATAGCAGGAGACGGGTCCTAGGAAATAACCCGCTTTTAATCACATGTCTTTCGTAATAGGACACAAAAGATAAATAAGAAATATGAAGAATATAAATTAATAGGAATTTTACTCATTTTCTTTTTGGCCTCTGTATTTTTTTCACATTGCTGACTTTTATTTTTTATTAAGTACACCCTCGTGGATCAAACAGGGAAAAAGCATGGAGTCTATCTTAATAGTTTGCCAACAGCTTCAGTATCCATTTAGATTAGCACAATCTTCATCATGGTAAAAAAAAAAAAATACAGAAACAAGGTTCCAAGTTTGCTGAAATGTTAACAACAGTTATCTCTGGTAAGATGAGGTTAAAGAAATTGATACTTTCATCTTTTTACTGGCAGGAAAATATGCTCCTTAACCTTAAACCAAAGCCAGAATCAGGACCATCCAAATGAAAGGGTACTCAATCAGAGTTAGGATGTAGGCTGTGGGAACATGGGTTTTCCAGGACCCTGTAGGATTGGTGTAAGAACACAATAGTGCTACACTGACTTTTTCTAGGACCAACCCTCTGCCCCACTACATTCTTTGTCTCTCCCCTTATTCCTGTCTTTGCAGATTCATTGCTTTTAAAAAATCCTTGGACAGCCATTTTAGTGGTTCTAGAAGAGAGAAGAGGCAGTGTTCTAGGCTTTGAAACTACAGCAGTGAACAAGACAGAAATTTCATGCTCTCCAGAGCTTATGTTCTAGTGAGTTGTTAGTGTAGAGCCAAGTAGAGACTCGAGTCAATTTCAGATAATATTCGGTCCTAAGAATATAAGAGAATAGGGGGAATATGACAGAATGCAACAGATGCAGGGCGGGTGGGGGGGTGGAGGACCACTTTGGGAAAGGTCAGCAAGGAGGTTCACCCAAGGTGATGACATGCGAGTTAACACAAGCTGTGGCAGGAAGGAACTAGCTTCAGTAAGTTCTAAGAGCACAAATCAAATTCATGGTGTGTTTTATAATAGATGGTATCAAAGAAACAAGAGCAAGTGTTGTCCGTGTTTAACAGCTTAAGGAAATAAACCAATAGATCTACAGTGGTTACTTCTGGATGTAAATTAAAATCTGGGAATCCATTTGGCACTGAATAGTTTTCCCTATTTTTAATAGTGAGAAAAAGATTTTCAAGGACTCAAAATCTATCTAGACGGAGATACACAGACCAAAGCAAAAACAACATTAGATCACTATAAGCAGTGCTTAACCAGCTCAAAATAATTGAGCACAGTGGATTGGAGGGAGTCCCAAAACACAGATTGTGACAGACAGAACTTCAGTGGCCAGGGAGAGTGCGGTGGGGTCAGGCAGGCAGGGTAGAAGTCTTTGCTCTGTCGTAGTCACATTCATGTCAACGGGGGCCACAGGGACAGCTGCCTCTCCAGGGAGCCTTGAGAGGACAAATGCTGCTTTCTGGAGGGCGTTACATTCTACACCCAAAGAGGAGAAAGGCTCACAAGGCACTTCTAGAGAGAAGCAAGGTATAGGAAGAGGCTTACTGACAAAGAAAAACCTGCTGGCACTTCTAGGTTCACGACACATGCAGAAGTATTTAGTTTAGTTTAGTTAAGTTTAGTTTAGTTTATTTATTTATACATTTGAGAGAGAGAGGGAGAGAGAGCGAGTGAGTGAGCAGCAAGATAGGGCATGTGCATGTGTGCAAGCGGGGGAGGGGCAGAAAGAGAGAGAGAGAAAGAGAGAGAGAGAGAGAGAGAGAGAGAGAGAGAGAGAGAAAATCCCATTAGGCTCTGTGTGGTCAGTGTGGAGCCCAGTGTGGAGCTCGAACCCACTAACTTTGAGGTTGCTACCTGAACCGAAACCAAGAGTCCAATGCTCAACCCACTGAGCCACCCAGGTGCTCCAGAAGTATTTTAAATATAAATCCTTAGTTTACCAAAGCCTATTTGTCTTTAACTGAAATCATAGCTTTTTAAAGGCAATGTAAGTAAAGAACACAGGAACTTCTAACTAAATGAAAGTATATGCTATGCCAATAAACGATATTCTTATGTCTTCATTTTTATTTTATATTTTGCCTCTGGTTCTAGGAACCAGGGAACAAAATTGGAAAAACAAAACATATATCAGTTTGAAGCTTATGCTTGGCTAGAGTCTAAGAAAAAAAAATTACAAGGGATTTGAGTGGAAGTCTAAACTTAGACAAAGAGCCCAACATTTCAGTATAGAAGCGAAAAAAATTCTTTGATCGAAATCAGATTTTTATCCCCCCTACCCTAGGTGTCAATCATGATGGAAAAGAGGCTGACAATCACAAATGGTTAACCCCATTTTTATACACTGCTCTCATGTGCCACAAATCCTGAGCAATGAGCCAAGCACAGGACTTCTTGGTCATGGTCAAGAAGGGTGGACCAACTAGGAAGCTATGGTATCTATGGCTTAGGACTTGTCCCATAAGATGTTATGAGCCTGGCTCCAAGCAGGGAAGTTGTTGATGATGCTCTGTGAGGACAGTCCAGCTCACCAGGGCCACTGTGTAGACTTATATAATTGTTGCACAGTGGCCTCAGATCAGCAACCCATAGACCCGATATCGCCATGTTGGACACACCTGGCTTGGGCCATTCTTTGTTAAAAATTGTTCTAATCTTTAGAAATTGGGAGAATAATCCAAGTTTCAAGTTTCTTCATTTTTTTTTTTTTTTGAAAATCAGAAAATCTGGCACCTCTGAGCCTACATTCTTATATGATCATACGTGGCAGGAACTGGTATTGGCTGCTCTCAATTGAATGCAATTCCCACCTGTCCCCTGATATTCATTTACATTATCGTATATGCACTTCTTTAAAAAATTTTTTTGTTTTTTAATGTCAGCACAGCACAGAGCCCAACATGGGGCTTGAACTCATGAACTGTGAGATCATGACCTGAGCCAAAGTTGGAAGCTTAACCCACTGAGCCACCCAGGTGCCCCTTATATGCACTTCAGTTTGCTCTTTCTGCTGAAGCTAGGGCTGGACTGAAATAGCCTTTTTCACTGTGGCCCACGATGCTTGTCATAAACAGTGGAGACTTGGCTTGTGGCCATTTGAAATAGCCAATGTTCATGTACATGTTAACTCGATCTCTCTGCCGCTTGATCAAGAAAGACATTTCCTGCTTCCACTAGAAACTGAGTATACAGACTTTAAGAACACTTGAGAATGACCTTCAGGTGGGTGAGTAAGTTTTAGATCAATAAAAAAGAAAGCATTAATGAGAAATCTGTCATCTTATTTCCTTCTGTGTGACTCTTCTCTTTCTTAAGGACATTTTTGTTCTTTATTGTATCCCTTGGGGGATTTCAAAAGCAGTATTTGGGAGGGAGTTTCAAGGAAGAGTCACAGATTTTAATGAGAGGACTTAAAAAATTTAATCAAGTACCAGAGATCATTTTTTAACCAGATTTCCTGGTCTGAGGGTAGCTGGCAGGTGGCCTGGAGTCAGGCAGGCAATCATTAAGGGTGGGGATGACTCACACATCGAGGGGTGTGGAGAAGATGACCCAAAACTTTGGAAAATATAGTATTAACTCACATTAGAGATCAGCCCCAAACAAGTGTACTTTTCACCCCTACTCCCCTCTCTCTGCTCTTACACTGTGTTGAACTCTATCTCTAAGTGTATGTGGGGCTTTCTGAAGTTATTTATGGGCAAGGAGAGTAACACTTTACTCTTTACCTTTTCATATGGCCAGACTCCTAGTTGAAAATCACCATGTGTGCAATTTTATAAAGCAAAAGGCTCTTTCACACAAGCTTGGATCTCCTCTCCTTTATTTATACTATGCAGTAAAGCAGATATTCCCTGACTCCCTCAAACGTAATAGTTCAAGCTTGGAACGGAATATGGACTCCAGCCTAGATGTGGATCTGGGCCAGAGCTACCTGCTTAGATTCTTCAAGGAAGGCAAACCCCTCATGAATACACACCATGATAAACGGGCCATTTTAGTGTTCCCAGGGTTATTTGGTAGGTAGGACAATAAGAAAGTATCCCTCTCCTGATTTGTTTTTTAAAGTTTCTTGCCTCAGAGTTTCAAGTGCCAATAGTTATTAATATTTTTATTAGCCATTTAGTTATAAGTTATAACATACTTAGCTACTGAGAGGTAAAATTTAGCTCTGAAGGGAGTCATGTATGAGCCATCTTGCAGAGATGAGTATACTGTCAAATTAGAAAAAGACTTTCTGTATTAAAGAAAATACATGAAAACTCTTTAGAGTATTTCCTTAAGCTAACAAAAGCCCACAAGAGTTTTTCATTCATTCAATAATCAACAAATATTTACTATCTTCTTCATTTGGGGACTTGGGGAATTGAGTGGTGACCTAAGGTCCTTGCCCTTAGGAAACTTCTAAGGGGGCAGAGTTGAGGGTGGGGAAATGGAGATGCACTCCAATAAATACAAAGAAGAAAATAAAGCAGGTAATGGACAGGGAAATGACTGGCGGGAAGTGGGATGTTTAGATTAAGTGCTGAGGAAAAGCGTTTCTGAGAAAGTGATCTTTGTGTTTATTCCCGAATGAAGAGAAGAAAGCCACCATGGCAAGCGCCAGTGAAAAGAATTCTGGGAAAAGAAGTGTCAAATGCAAAGGCCTTAAAGTTGGGGAGGGGGAAGAGTTGTCAGAATTAACAAAAAGAAGGCCAGACTGGCTGGTGTGAAGGTGAAGAGTGGTACAAAACAAAGTCAGCAAGGTAGGCAGGCCTCCATCATACAAGGAAGCCATCATAGGGTTTTTCACAGTAAAGGGATGCATCTTTTGGGGGCTGGAAAACCCCACTCTGCATGCTAAACCTGGCCCTCTGGATGTTTTGCTAAATAAAGTTTTATTGTAACACAGTCATGTTCAATCGTTTATGTATTGCCTATGGCTGCCTCTGTACTACAATGGCAGAGTTGTGTGGCTGCTACAGAGAGAGAGTATATATAGCTCATAAAGATAAAAATTTTTAAAGGGCTGACACTTTACAGAACAGGTGTACCAGCTCTTTCTTTACACAATGCATTAAGGCGTTTTTGGATGGTGCATTTGGTCTATGTGAAACTGTCTACCTCACTTTCTCAAAAAAAAAGGGCAGCCTCACTTTCTCAAAAAACACTAGATATTACTGCTAAAAAGCAATATTTAAGAAAATAAAAACTTGCCTGGAAACAGGGATCAGACTCACCTGTATCAGGTGAGCAAGTAAATTACCTAGCTAAAGACTGCTTCATGGCAATAAGAAGTTAACTCATACAGCAAGAGGTCTGTCATCAAGTTTGATTATTTTAGTGGTACAAGATTGTCATCAAGGATCCAGATGCTTGCCATCTTTATGCTGCCCTCAGGATGTGGGAAAACTGATTCCTTGTGGTAGCAAGACGGCCATAATGGTTCCAGGAGTCGATGCAGACAAGACAGAAGATATCTAGCAACAAAATAGGTTGGGTACTTCCTCATGCCTTTTTACTAGGGGGGGGGGAATTCTTTATGGTCCACTGCTTATGCCATCTAATTATATCTAGATTAGCTAGGTTAGCCTGGTAAGGAGAATGGATTTACCATGGTTGACTTAGGTTAATAAATATTCATCACCTGGATGTCTGCACACATGCATGGAGAGTGAACACTGGAACAAAGTCAGGCTCTTGCCAGCAAGGCAGGTAAGTGGGAAAGGTTGGGAACTGGGCAACCAAAGGAACTGCTGAAGGGTCTTTGTATAATGATCCTATGTCTGATATTACTCAGAGAGGAAATGTTAGAGGTTGAGATGGGCAGAGAAACAGAAAGTAAGCAAATCCTCCCATTGGGATGTGGGTTGGTAGTAGGGAACTGTGGCTGACTGCACAGTGCTTTCCTTTCCTGCAAATGTCATCTACTGCTTTCACAACAGGTTGAGTAAGTCATTCCCACATGTGGCTAACTTGCTCTCAAGGCAGCATCTACAACATGTTTGGCCTCTCTGGTGACTCATTTTTCTGGACAGTTCTTTCCTGATCTCGAAGAAACCACAACTGTTTGAACAGGGACTTGTTTCAATAGAGTTTTGCAAGTAGGGGCTTGATACCATATTGGGCTTCCCCTTGGCTTCCCAAACCGGTTCTTCCCAAACACACCCCTAGTTATTTGTATCCTTCACCTCTCCAACTGGCTGGAAACCACAGCCTCCTTTAATTGTCTACTTCAGGGTGTTTTGTTTTGTTTGTTTGTTTTGTTTTTTGGGTTTTTTTTTTTTTTGAGGGGGTGGGAAAGTACCTTTGCTTCTTTGGCCTCATGTTTATTTCCTACACATTTAGGGTACCTAGTCCCTGGCCCTGGGGGAGCTGAAAGTCTGGTTCCCAGGATGCTGAATTTATTGCTGTTATGAACAGCATTTTTTGTGACAGCTGTTAAATGGAGAATTGTTAAAGGTCATGAGAGCTAAAACCCAACAAAGACCACACCAGAGAGAACTGTCTTGAAGACTGAGTCTTGCTGTATTCCATGAATTTATATAATACATCAATCTTTGTTTTGTCTGGTTTTGTTTTTGGTAGGAGCTATTATACCAACAGGGAAGGGACTTAAATGCTGTGATATTTGTGGAGGAATGGCCAAGGCCAAATCATATCACTTCTGACACTACGTCACACAGAATGAATTGACTTCTGCAAAGCACAGGCTATATAGGTTCAACCTTCTATGAGATAGACTACCTGATTTCTCATCTATGGAGAAAGATTATTCTTTCTGACCTCAGGAGCTCTCACTCACACCTTCTTCTGCTCATTCACTTGTTCTGTACTGAGAACACCTTTTGTGTGTGAAGCATGGTATTTGGCACTGAAAAGGCAAACAAATAAGGCATTCATTAGGCATGGTTATAAGCCAGGTGATTAAGGCAGTGTCCATGCCCTCAAGGATCTCACAGTCTAGTAAGGAAGACTGGCCTCCAAACAAGTGCCTAGAACACAGGGAGATGACATTGAAAGGGCATAGGCTTGCAGTGAAGAGCATGAACCTGAGTGCCAGATTCTGGAGGTGAAATGCATGACTTTGAGCAAGTTCCTGAGCATCTGTGCACCTCAGTTTTGTCATCTGTAATGTGAGGATATGTGAGGGTGTACGCAAGTGAGTTACTGTGCATAATAAAGGAGAATATGCCTCTCCATTTGTTAGCAAAGCAGTTGGCACAGATCAAGTATTCCAGTGTTCCCAACTACACACTGTTTTTGTATGCTACAATAGCTGCAGCACTGCCAGATAGCTTGGTGGCTATGTACATAAGTGGTTTAGAAGCCAAACTCTATCACCTCATGTTCTGAGAGCTTGGGCAAGTTTCTGACCCTGCCTGTGCCTTAGGTTTCTCCTCTGTAAAATGGAGAAAACACCTAAGTCAAAGAATGGTTGCTAACACTTAAATTATGTAATACACATAAAGCTTTTGGTATGATGGCTGGCCCATGTAAACTCAATAAATGTTAACTATATGACTGTAATTGCTGTGGCTACTAAAACAACAAAGACAACAATAGGTAGGGCCAGAACACATTTTGCAAAAAGAGGGACACTCAAAAACGGGTGTCATTGGTTGAGGGGGCAGGGGTCAAAGCCAACAGCCTCCATGGCTATAAAAACAACTCTGCACCTGTTTTCTGGATCATGGATCAGTGGCATCTTGTTTATGCAGTTTGGACAGATTATTAAATTATGGAAAATGTGAGAGTCACTGCCTCTTTATTTTCGTGGGATAGTACAGAGTGTGACAAATACAGGTTCCTGTTTCCCTCCCTCCTAAATGGCCCAAATTCCTTAGACTTTTTTTTTTCCTTCTTCAAGTTGCAGAAAACACCTTCAAAAGCATTGAGGTACATATACTACTGTACAAAGACCACTAATGCCCTCCCTCCAAGCCCCCCAAAGCCCTGCTTGTCCACAAAACTGTAACTTTAGTCTATGGACAGTTCTGTGCCCTGGCAGAAATAATAGGAAATAGGTGGGAAAAAAGCAAATGACTGATGAGCAGGATGACAGGAGAAACCTACAGATGATTTTGTGTTCTCCACACACTCATAGCCTGGGAGGTAACTCATTTTCCTTTCCAGAAGTGTTATCACCAAGATGGAGACATAACGTATACTCCATCACCAGTTTTCTTTACTATATTTTTGGCTACTACTTAGAAATAGTACACATTTTTTTTCTTTAGGGGATAACTCTTTCTCTGTTCTCAATTCAAATACTTTAGTAGAGTGAACCCCACTGCAAGGGGTTCACGAGTGGTGTCCATCTGGCCAGGACTAAGCACACCAGAGAATTCTTTTCTGCTGGCCTTGGTTTAGGAAGGGGCATTGGCTCAACTCACGCTGACAGCAGTCAAGCTGAGGATTCTGGTCCTCTCTTTCAGGTCATACTTTATCTTGGAAAGATATAAGCCTGCAATTTCCAGACACCAGCAAGGCATACCTAACAATCCAACAGATTTAATAGAGGCAGAGAAAAGGCAAGAAAAATAAGGCATAGGGACATTATTTAAGTTCCTGAAACCACCAAACCCTGGAATTTTTATGTATGTGGGCCAAGAAATTCGCTTCTTTGCTTAAGCTGGTTTTACATTCAGTTTTCTATCTTCTGCAACCAGGAGAATCCTGATGCACTCAAAAACCATTTAAGACCTGCAGACAATGGCAGGATACCCCCAGCTAAGTCACTCATAGGTTAAACTTCTTGCCCAACTAAAGTTTGCAGAATATAGCAGAAAAGTGTCCAAAATCACTGGCAGCTCCAGGGAAAAGTACCAAATAAACACTAGCCAATACTCTGCCACCAATTACGAGTGTAGACTCGAAGCCAGTCAGTGACTTACTCTCATGTCCACATTTCTACCCTCACACATCATAATATACACATGGCTGCTCTTCCTGAGAGGACACACAGAGAAAGGTACTGATGTTGGCCCAAGTTAGGCCCTGTCCCTGGAAAGTAGTCTGCGAATAAGACTTTATACCCAGAAAGCGAATTGTTTTCAGAAACTGCATGCTGACTTCCTCTGAAAAATGAGTAATTTTTATTCTCAAGACCATATTGGACTATTCTGGAAATGAGAAGCACTGTCTGACTTTAGGATTGTTTTTAGAATCAGTATCACGTTTTACTGTATTGTTTACACCAAGTTGTCTTAATATCTAATCATTATTTAATTGTTAAGGGTCTTCTTTCAGTGATGGGGGGCGGGGGGAAGCAGTTACTTTGTGCTTGGCTTATGTCAACTGTGTCACATTTACTATATGCACTCATTGTACAGATGAGAAAACAGAGTCCGAGGTGAAAACTATTACCTTTGAGGGTTGGAAATTTGACTCGAAGCCCTTAAATACTACTTTACCTTCTTGGTATGTGCCCTTGTATGACATTTCTAAGACAAATGAAAATGACCATCATTTACCTAGCAAAATACTAGCCAAGAAAAGAGTTACAGAAACCCATATTTTCTACCTTGAAAAAATGCACATTTGACTCACTGACTGAATGCCAAGACTCACTGACTCAAGACTGAAATAAAATAATTACAAAAGAGCCCATTTTCCAACTCAAATTGTTAAGGACTATAGAAAATTAGAAGAGAGAATGTTGATGATAGAAGACATGAATCCTAAAGTCTGTTAACTATCAGAAAAAACAAGTAGAAGACAAAGCAGATACTGGAGTCAAAATTCATTTTTCTATCTTTAAACATGAAGATCTCTCAGATATACCCTTAGTAATCTTACAATTAGAATGCTTCATGTACTTTGAATACTGTTTTGGGGACATAAATACTAAGAGAAAAACAACTCGATTTACTGATTATGAATTCCTTACAAAGGGAACACAACTTGGCTAATTCAATCTGACTTTTAGCACCAATTCTGCCTAGCCATCATCTTACCTTTGACTTTACCAACGGTAGCAAAATTATTCTTTCATAGATGTCAATCCTCAAATGACATTCTTAACACAGAGAGGCCAATGGGCATCAAAAAATTGAAGGCATGGAGGAGGGAGACAGCCAAGATGGCAGAGCAGCATGGAAGTTTTTTGTGTGTCTCACATCCATGAAATACAGCCAGACCAACACTGAACCATCCTACACACCTAGAAAACTGATCTGAGGATTAACACAACAATGTGCACAACCTGAACCACAGAATTGAGCAGTTACATGGCATGGAGAGAACGTGAGGAGCAAGAAGCCACTGAGGGCAGGGAGGTGCTTTGCGGGTGGAGAGAGGATGGAGAAGGTGGGGAAAATACGGGAAAAGCACCCCTCCCCAAAAGTAGCTGGAGAAAAAGTGGAAAATTGGAAACAGATGCAGGGACTGAACTAAAAAGGGAGAAAGGAGAAAGGAGAAATGAGAGGGTTTAAATTCCATTACGACTGTAAACAAGGGGAGGGCGGAGTCTGCAATTCCGCAGCTCGATACCTGGCGGTGCTCTGGTGGGAAAAGTGAATCCCCAGGAGAAGAGTGGGGTCTGGGAGCTTCTCAGTCCACCCGGGGAGAAGCGGTTCCACTTCTGGAAGGGCATTTGGTAGAGGCTGTGAGGCAACCTGGGCCCAGCATACCCCACAGAATGGCCACATTCCCTGGTGCTGGAAGAAGGTTGTTAAGGGTGAAGCCTGGTGCCAGATGGGTGTTGTGATTTTCCATAATCCCTGAAACACTGCTGCTACACTGTCTTGTGAACTTTTTCTGGGGTAGGCTGGCACCTGGCCGCAGTCTCTGGACATCGGCAGCAGTACGGTCTCGTGAATTTTCCTGGGTGTGGCGGGCATTCAGCCATGGCTCAATGAGACCCTCCCACAGAGGGGCAGAACAGGTCAAAGCTGCAGGCCCTCAGAAGTAAGGGGTCAGGGAAAACAGCCGCATCTGAGAACAAACGGAGGAGAGAGGTACTACCTGGGGCTTGGTCACGGACAGTGTAAAAGCAGGGAGTGGATGAGAGCTGAAGACAAAGGGCTGGTGTGCGATTGCTAACTGGGGAGACTAGAGTTCCGATACTAGAGACTGGGTAGCTGGGTGACGCCATTTTCACTGCTCCCGCGCCTGCGCATACGCACCTACAAGTGTCACAACGATCCACCCCAGTAGGCTAGCAGCGCCATCTGGTGGAGAGTGGAGCCATTACACTAAGCGCTATCCAACTGGCTAACCTCGCTCTTCAAGAACACAGGTCTCACCTCCTGCTTAGTTTATGGACAATAAAGCACTTCATGCTCTGACTTCTAGGGGAAAACAAAATAATTTCAGTTGTGTTTCAGTCTGTTAGCAGGTCCATCTATTCAATTTTCTTTCTTTTTCTTTTTTCTAGTATCTTTTTTCTCTTTTTCATTTCCTTTCTTTTTCTTGAATACAGAGAGAGAAAAAATCATTTTCATTTTCAATTTTTATTAAAAATATTTTTCTTTAATTTCTTTACTATATTTTTTACTTTTGTGTAAATTTTTCAGATTCTATTTTACTTTCATCATTTTATTTTAGTCTATTTCAGTGTACTCATTTTTTCAAATTTTCAAACGGTTTTCTTTTTTTTAATTCTTTCCTCTTTTTTCTCTAATCTATCAAGCCACTTTCAACACCCAGACCAAAACACACCTAGGACCTAGCATCATTTATTTGATTTTGTGTGTGTGTGTTTAATTTTTAATTTAAATATTTTTTAATTTTAATTTTTTCTAACTCATTAATTCTTTTTCTCCCTTCAAAATGATGAAACAAAGGAATTCACCCCAAAAGAAAGAGTAGGAAGAAACGACAGCAGGGACTTAACCAACACAGATACAAGCAAGATGTCTAAACCAGAATTTAGAATCACAATAATAAGAATACGAGCTGGAGCCAAAAATAGATTAGAATCCCCTTTTGCAGAGATAAAAGAAGTAAAAACTAGTCAAGATGAAATAAAGAATGCTATAACTGAGTTGCAATCACGAATGGATGCTGTGGCAGCAAGGATGGATGAGGCAGAACAGAGAATTGGCGATATAGAGGACAAACTTATGGAGAGCAATGAAGCAGAAAAAAAGAGGGAGATGAAGGCAAAAGAGCACAATGTAAGAATTAGAGAAATCAGTGACTCTTTAAAAAGGAACAACATCAGAATCATAGGGGTCCCAGAAGAGGAAGAGAGAGAAAGAGGGGTAAAAGGGTTATGTGAGCAAATCATAGTGGAAAACGTTCCTAACTGGGGGAAAGACACAGACATCAAAATCCAGGAAGCACAGAGGACTCCATGAGATTCAACAAAACCCGACCATCAACAAGGCATATCATAGTCAAATCCACAAAATACTCAGGCAAGGAGAGAATCATGAAAGCAGCCAGGGGAAAAGGTCCTTAACCTACAAGGGAAGACATCTCAGGTTTGCAGCAGACCTATCCACAGAAACTTGGCAGGCCAGAAAGGAATAGCAGGATATATTCAGTGCACTGAATCAGAAAAATACGCAGCCAAGAATTCTTTATCCAGCAAGGCTGTCATTCAAAATAGAGAGATAAAAAAGTTTCCCAGGCAAACAAAAATTAAGGGAATTTGTGACCACTAAACCAGCCCTGCAAGAAATTCTAAGGGGGACTCTCTGAGGGGAGAAAAGATGAAGAAATAAATAAATAAATACATAAATACATAAATACCGAAAGCAACAAAGATTAGAAAGGACCAGAGAACACCACCAGAAACTCCAACTCTACAAGCCACATAATGGCAATAAATTCATATCTTTCAGTACTCACTCTAAACACCAATGGACTCAATGCTCCAATCAAAAGACATAGGGTAACAGAATGGATAAGAAAACAAGATCCATCTATATGCTATTTACAAGAGACCCACTGTAGACCTAAGGACACCTTCAGATTGAAACTAAGGGGATGGAGAACCATCTATCATGCTAATGGTCAAAAAAAAAGAAAAAAAAAAAAAGAAAGAAAGCTGGAGTAGCCATACTTATATCAGACAATCTAGACTTTAAAATAAAGACTGTATCAAGAGATGCAGCATGGCATTATATAATAATTAAGGGGACTATCCACCAAGACAACCTAACAATTGTAAACATTTATGCACCAAATGTCAAAGCACCTAAATATTTAAATCAATCAATCACAAACATGAAGAAACTCATTGATAGCAATACCATAATAGGAAGAGACTTCAACACCCCACTCACAGAAATGGAAAGATCATCTAATCAAAATATCAACAAGGAAACAATGGCTTTGAATGACACACTGGACCAGATGGACTTAACAGATATATTCAGAACATTTCATCCTAAAGCAGCAGAATATACATTCTTCTCCAATGCACGTGGAACATTCTCCAGAATAGACCACATACTGGGACAGAAATCAGCCCTCAGCAATACGAAAAGATCGAGATCATACTGTGGATATTTTCAGACCACAAAGCTAAGAAACTTGCAATCAACCACATGAAAAAAAATTTGGGAAGGTAACAAACACTTGGAGGCTGAAGAACATCCTATGAAAGAATGAATGGGCTAACCAAGAAGTTAAAGAGCCAATGAAATGGATGCCAGTGAAAATGATAACACCACAACCCAAAGCCTCTGGGACTCAGCAAAGGCAGTCATAAGAGGAAAAAATCCAGCACCCAGGCCTTCTTAAAGAAGGAAGAAAGATCTCAGATACACAACATATCTTTATGCCTTAAAGAGCTGGAAAAAGAACAGTGAAGAAAACCCAAAATTGGAAGAAGACAGGAAATAATAAAGATTAGAGCAAAAATTAATGCTATTGAAACCAAAACAAACAAACAAAAAACCAGTAGAACAGATCAATGAAAGCAGAAGCTGGTTCTTTGAAAGAATTAAAATTGATTAACCACTAGCCAGTTTGATCAAAAAGAAAAAGGAAAGGACCCAAATAAATAAAATCAAGAATAAACGAGGAGAGATCACAGCGAACACAGCAGAAATAAAAAAAAAATAGTAAGAGAATATTATGAGCAATTATATGCCAATAAAATGGGCAATCTGGAAGAAATGGACAAATTCCTAGAAACATATATACTACCAAAGCTGAAACAGAAGAAACAGAAAATTTGAACAGATCCATAACCAGCAAGGAAATCGAATCAGTAGTCAAAAATCTCCCCAAAAAACAAGAGTTCAGGGCCAGATAACTTTCCAGGGGGATTCTACCAAACATTTAAGGAAGAGTTAACACCATTCTCTCTAAGCTGTTCCAAAAAATAAAAATGTAAGGAAAACTTCCAAACTCACTCTATGAAGCCAGAATTACCTTGATTCCAAAATCATATAGAGACCCCACGAAAAAGAAGAACTCTAGATGAATTCCCTGATGAACATGGATGCAAAAATCCTCAACAAGACATTAGCCAACTGGATCCAACAATACATTAAAAAAATTATTCACCATGACCAAGTGGGATTTATACCTGGGATGCAGGGCTAGTTCAATATCTGCAAAACAATTAGGGTGTTTCATCACATCAATGAAAGAAAGGACAAGAACCATATGATCCTCTCAAAAGATGCAGAGAAAACATTTGACAAAATACAGCATCCTTTCTTGATAAAAACCCTCAAGAAAGTAGGGATAAAGGATCATACCTGGAGATCATAAAAGCCATATATGAACGACCCAACGCTAATATCATCCTCAATGGGGAAAAAAATGAGAGCTTTCCCCCTAAGGTCAGGAACAAGCCAGGGATGTCCACTCTCACATAGTTATTCAACATAATATTGGAAGTCTTGGCCTCTGCAATCAGACAAGACAAAGAAATAAAAGGCATCCAAATCAGCCAGGAGGAGGTCAAACTTTCACTCTTCACAGATGACATGATACCCTCTATGGAACACCCTAAAAATTCCACCAAAAAAAACTGCTAGAACTGATTCATGAATTCAGCAAAGTTGCAGTATATAAAATCAATGCATAGAAATCAGTTGCATTCTTATACACCAACAATGAAGTAGCAGAAAGAGAAATCAAGGAACTGATCCCATTTACAGTTGCACCAAACCCATAAAATACCTAAGGAATAAATCTAACCAGAGAGGTGAAAAATCTATACACTGAAAACTATATAAAGTTTATGAAAGAAACTGAAGAACACACCAAAAAGTGAAAAATGATTCCATGCTCCTAGATAGGAAGAACACATTTTGTTAAAACGTCAATACTACCAAAAGCAATCTACATATTCAATGCAATCCCTATCAAAATAACACCAGCCTTCTTCACAGAGCTAGAACAAATAACCCTACAACTTGTATGGAACCAGAAAAGACCCCGAATAGCCAAAGCAATCTTGAAAAAGAAAACCAAAGCAGGAGGCATCATGATCCCAGACTTCAAGCTATACTACAAAGCTGTAATCATCAAGACAGTATGGTACTGGCACAAGAACAGACACTCAGATCAATGGAACAGAATAGAGAACCCAGAAATGGACCCACAAACGTATGGCCCACTAATCTTTGACAAAGCAGGAAAGAATATCCAATGGAATCAAGACAGTCTCTTCAGCAAGTCGTGCAGGGAAAACTGGACAGCGACATGCAGAAGAATGAACCTGGACCACTTTCTTACACCATGCATAAAAATAAACTCAAAATGGATTAAAGACCTCAATGTAAGACAGGAAGCCCTCAAAATCATAGAGGAGAAAGCAGGCAAAAACCTCTTTGATCTTGCCCGCAGCAGCTTACTCAACACGCCTCTGGAGGCAAGGGAAACAAAAGCAAAAATGAACTACTGGGACCTCATCAAAATAAAAACCTTCTTCACAGCAAAGGAAACATTCAGCAAAACTAAAAGGCAACCGACAGAATGGGAGAAGATATTTGCAAATGACATATCAGATGAAGGATTAGAATCTATAAAGAACTTATCAAACTCAACACCCCAAAATACAAAGAATCCAGTGAAGAAATGGGCAAAAGACATGAATAGACACTTCTCCAAAGAAGACATCTAGATGGCTAAATGACACATGAAAAATGCTCAACATCACTCATCATCAGGGAAATACAAATTAAAATCACAATGAGATACCACCTCACACCTGTCAGAATGGCTAACATTAACAACTCAGGCAACAACAGATGTTGGCAAGGATGCGGAGAAAGAGGATTTCTTCTGCATTGTTGGTGGGAATGCAAGCTGGGGCAGCCACTCTGGAAAAGAGTATGGAGGTTCCTCAAAAAACTAAAAATAGAACTACTCTACAAGCCAGCAATTGCACTACTAGGCATTTATGCAAGGGATACAGGTGTGCTGTTTCGAAGGGACACATGCACCCCAATGTTTATAACAGCACTATCAACAATAGCCAAAGTATGGAAAGAGCCCAAATGTCCACTGATGGATGAATGGATAAAGAAGATGTGGTATATATACACAATGGAGTATTACTCGGCAATCCAAAAGAATGAAATCTTGCCATTTGCAACTATGTGGATGGAACTGGAGGGTATTATGCTAAGTGAAATTAGTCAGTCAGAGAAAGACAAATATCTAATGACTTCACTCATAGGAGGACTTTAAGAGACAAAACAGATGAACATAAGGGATGGAAACAAAAATAATATACAAACAGGGAGGGGGACAAAACAGAAGAGACTCATAAATATGGAGAACAAACAGAGGGTTACTGGAGGGGGTGTGGGAGGGAGGATGGGCTAAAGGGGTAAGGGGAATTAAGGAATGTACTCCTGAAATCATTGTTGCACTATATGCTAACTAATTTGGATGGAAATTAAAAAAAAAAAATGAAGGCATGGAGTAAAACTACAAAAGCAAAGACCATGGGGTGGGCAGGTACACAGTGGATGACTTGATCTCCATGTCTGTAGAGGAAACCACAGAATTTCTGGAAACAACACAGTTGAGCCCTGTGTTGCTAGCAAATTCCTGCTTCCTCTGTGCCTCAGTGTTCACATCTTTTACATGGGCCCTGTGATGTACTAGTACACTGCCTCCCATATTCCAGTCCTTCTACCTGTGTAGGAGCAGATTGCTAACCAAGACTGAGTCTAGGAGAAGTTTACATTGTGGTCCAAGCTGTGAAATGTGGTTTCAGTGGCAGGACCTCTTGGGAGACACCTGTGGCCAAAAGGTTTTCTGCTTTGTATACACTGGAGCTCATTTATGTGTGTAGGTGTGATGAGTCAGTTATGTATGTACAGTGCTGTTTAACTCCCTTTCCATGGGTTTTAAAGCTAAGTATTTGAAAGGACAATTTCTTAGTTAATGTGTTCTCCCTCCATACTGAGCTCTTAAGAATCTGGCCTGGTGCTCCTATGTTTTCGTGGTATGGCTTTAAAGAGATCACCAGAAGATCATCGAAAGCTGCTCTTGGGTACACATCCCCTGACCAGTGATTCTGAGATTTGAGTGAATACAAAGGTCATACTGGACAAGTAATCTTACTGATCAGCTGAACTTCATTCAAATGACAAGACGGGTTGGGAGGAAGGATTTGAAAAAATGTTAACACGCCATGTGACACTTTAGCTGAGCTTCAATTCCCATGAAGATATAGATCAGAGCTGTGTGCACCAGGGGTTGGCAGACTATCGCCCATGAGCCAAACCATCTGTTTGTGTATGGTTTACAAACGAAGAATAGTTTTACATTTTGAATGGCCACGTTTTATATGGGTATATAAATACTTACCTAATACCTTTGATTTTAGCTCCTTGCCTGAAAAAGCTACAGTGACTATTTGATCCTTGGAGAAAAAGTTTGCCGAAACCCTGCTTTCAACCATTTTAACATCACAGTCTGGCACGATGCCTGTTATGAGCATTAGGTTGAACTGATATTTATTGAATTCAAATATCCAAAATTCAGTTTTGACTATGGTTCAGTGCCACAGTCCATGTACCCTACATGAACCATATGCCCCAACTTGGCCAATGATACACAGGGAACTTTTGTAGATGCTTATGGGCAAGAGCTTTCCAATGAAATGACTGCATGAATGAGGCCCAGAACTACTACTAATGAAACAAACAAGAGGAGAATGGGGCCAAAAAGGCAACAAGGAAAGGGTACTCCTTGATCAAGGCAACTCTACCTCTGGTTCTCTTGTCAAATGAGCTAATCAATAGGTCTCTGTAAAATAATTATTTATTAGTTGCTTATTTTATGGCAGGCATTGGATAAGTGTTTCATGGACTTTATCTCATGTTATCTTTAAAATAACCTGTGGTATACTTCCATTTGTTTATAAGGAAACCGAGACTCAAGATTTAAAAAAAATCACCTTATAGCTAGTCAGGACAGAGATATGATCCGCACTCTGGTTCTACCTTACTCAGTTCTCTGTTCTTCATATTCGATATTGTGGCTTTCAACTATGTAAACTGCTCTACGCACAACACTAGAGAATATGCTCAGAAGGAGAGGCTTTCACAATTTCTTTGCACTTAACAAATTGAGAACAAAATATTTTCCTCAATGTTCTTAGTTATAAACCAACAGTATTAAAATTGTTTTCTCATTACATGCTCTGTACAGGACCTTTATTTTTTTAAAACATAAAGACAGAATATCTTTTATTAATAGAGTCAGGTAGTTATACAGCTCTTAAGGTGTCAGGCATCTTGATGATTTTTGGTACACTGTAAAAAGTTTTATTACCATTTAAGCACTTGGACACGTATGCTTTCTACAGATGAAAACCCGTGCTGGGGAGGTTATTTTACTAAAAACAATGATGTCTTTTAAAAACCCATTTCTGTGCATTTATTATATTGAATATTAAAGTTACTTTGTTTTCTTGGGCAAACACAAATAAGAAATGTCACACTGTCAAGTTAATTCCCAGGAAATGCTTTGGCACTTTCATTGTGAATAAGCTCTTTCAAATGATGAGGGTGGCATTTGGTAATTTCCTGCTGAAGCAGGCACCAAGTGGCATTCTGAGGATGAAAAAAAGGGTTTTCTCTGGGAGAATCTGGCTGATCAACATACCTTGTAAACCATGGGAGGGAGGTGAAAAAAAATGGCTGTCACCTCAGAGTGACTGATCAATGACACCCAGCACCAAATGCTTTGATTTTCTACACACCAAATTCAGGCAGAACAGCTCGATCAGAAGTGTGCTAAGTGGAGCCAGAATTTGTCTTTTGTTTTTGCATTGGAATGAAACTCTCATAGCCACATGGTACTGAAATGTCATCGGGCATCTCTCTGGCTGGCTCTAGGGAGAGTTGGTGGTTTTCACCCAGATCGCAGAGCACAGTGCTTCCCACACCAGAACTGTTCTGTGTTCAACTCAATTTTGCCAAACATAAAATAAGCACTGGTAAGAATACATTAACCTTAAGAGCTGAATAAATCAGTCAATGGCATTTATTTGTTGCCCACTGTGTTTAGTCTTGGGGGTGTGTGTGTATGGAAAGTCACAATTAAAAGAGAACTCATGGGTTCTAGGTATGGAAGATTTCATGAGCAAAAATGCCAACTATAAAATTTTAAACCTGAAGAGAATTTGGAAAATCATTTTCGAAACTATTTTCTAGGGAACATAAGCTCTGTCTTCTGAGGTCAATGGGTTTAAAAAGTGCTTTGTTGGGGGCACCTGGGTGGCTCAGTTGGTTAAGCATCTAACTTCAGCTCAGGTCATGATCTCACGGTTCGTGAGTTTGAGTCCTGCTTCGGGCTCTGTGCTGACAGCTCAGAACCTGGAGCCTGCTTCAGATTCTGTGTCTCCCTCTCTCTCTGACCCTGCCCCATTCACGCTCTGTCTCTGTCTCTGTCTCTCTCTCTCTGTCAAAAATAAATAAACATTAAAAACAATTAAAAAAAGGGCTTTGTTAACAGGTTTATTCCTGCAGGACTTCATAGCACCTTGAACATGTTAATGCACATGACAAATCTCCAAGTGTGGACTGTAAGTGGTAGCATTCCCAGACTATTGGGACCAAATTTGGGAAATACTGCCTAGAAATTGTTAGTTGACGTTCATCACTTTATAAATGAAGCTAATGAGGTAAGGTGACTTATCCAACATCACACGACTCATTATTGCAGGACTTAACTCTTTTCAGTTTGCATCTAGTGTTCTCCAGTTGACCCTGCTTTATGACGTGGTTTCATACAGTATGCATTTTTGAACAGCCGCTCCTTCTCTCACTGAATCAACTGGATGTATCAGCAGGCAACAGATGAGGGTAGTGAAGGAAGATGAAAGATTTAGACAATAAGAGCTCTGGCCTTGAATCTCCCTCTGCTTCTTGGGAATGGTTTGCCAACTTATTCTCTTTGAGCTCCAGTTTCTACGCCTGACTAATGGTTAACAAAGGCAGCTATCTGGCGGAATCTGGCAGGTGGAGGCCAGATTATCTAGATCTTATGAGCTCTGACTATGAGATGAATCTTACTCCAAAGGCAATGAAACCATGGAAGAGTTAAGAAGGTCAGGGTTGTGAGTGCATCCAGAATGGAAGCTCTTTGAGGAAGAGGGTTCCTTTTCCTCATAGCACCTGTTCCAATGCATTATACTAAATCAATGTGTCATAGATAACAAATGGCAACACAACACAAAATGTGCATAAAAACATTAACAGCTTTCCCATGCTGCACATACAAATCTGCCTTCAATGGTTTCTGTTTGCTGCGAAAAATTATGTATTTTGAATAGGAAGACCTCTCTATTTCATGTTTTACTTTGTATTGGAATTGAAAACATCAGCATGTTGAAAAATAATCTGTCTGCTTAACTGGCTTGGCCCAGGAAGGTAATTTATAGGGTTTAATAATATTGCTAAAGGTGATTCCACTTTCCTAAGATGGCTTGCTTTTCCGGGGCTTTGGCAGGTTACCCATTTTATAGACTTTTAGGTCAGAAGCATCAACCTCCCCAGGACTGGATATAGAGTTGCTTGGTTACCTCGTTTGAAGGATGGGAAAAATAAATTTACGTGCCAGGAATTTCATAAGGTCATTAATTTCACTCTGCCCCTCAAAATAAATATGCCAGCTTTAATTTTTCGTGCAACTGGTTTACCTACATCCAAAAGTCCATGCAGCCTTTCTTGGGAGACAGATATCTTAAATCAGAACAAGCTTGGTCCCACATAATTCCACCAGAACAAGCTTGGTCCCACATAATTCCACAGAGCTGGGTTCCCAGCTCATCATGGCTGGCAATGCAGATAAAGAGCAAAAGTACAGAAGAGGGACTTTTATTTACTTTTGTTTGCCTTCAACACAATTTCCACAGGCAGTCATAACCGTTTACAGCTAGAAACGGTAATGACTCTACAACCATTCTGAAGCTTCCAAAATACTCTTACAAATAAAAATAAATGATGCAATAAGTACAATAAGCCTTTGGGGAAACTAACCATAAAGGACACTGAAGTGCATACAAACATATGCAGCTTGACCCTGCCAAGAGCACATTCCTTTTGAAGACCAACCAAGGATCTTACACTTCAACAATCCAACTGTTACCAACAGACCTCAGTGCCGCGAGAGGCTTTGTTGTTAAACCACAATCTTTCATTGTCCCTTCAAGACATCCTGAAATATTCTCAACATCTGTAAGACGCACCACATTAAGCACAACAAAGGGAAAACAAACATGCTCCTGCAAACAACATTATGAAAAATAAGTACATGACACCGCGACTCTCCTAGTTTTAATTAAAAGGGAAGCCAAGGAAGGAAATTGATATTTTTAATTTGTTTTTTAAGTTTTGATGATGTGACCTAACTGGTATATGTTGTTAATGCTGTAATTAAAGTTATGCCAAATAGCCAAACACTGAAGTGTCAAGGAAAATGCCACGGAACAATTTTCTATAGAAAAAAGAAGCTTAATTAAAAGTGACTTAATTTTCATCCTTTGGGAACCTAAATGTTAGAATTAATGGCTTTTGCAAGGTATGTATCTTTCAGATTAAAAAAAAGAAAAACTTTTTTAAGGAGTGGATTTGGGATTTTGTAAGTTGAGAGTACATGAGCTTTATAAAAAACTTGAGGGGGCGCCTGGGTGGCGCAGTCGGTTAAGCGTCCGACTTCAGCCAGGTCACGATCTCGCAGTCCGTGAGTTCGAGCCCCACGTCAGGCTCTGGGCTGATGGCTCAGAGCCTGGAGCCTGTTTCCGATTCTGTGTCTCCCTCTCTCTCTCTGCCCCTCCCGCGTTCATGCTCTGTCTCTCTCTGTCCCAAAAATAAATAAACGTTGAAAAAAAAAAAAAAACTTGACTGTTGGGGTGCCTGGGAGGCTCAGTCGGTTAAGTGTCTGACTTCAGCTCAGGTCATGATCTCCTGGTCTGTGAGTTTGAGCCTTGCATCGGGCTTCTGTGCTGACAGCTCAGAGCCTGGAGCATGCTTCAGATTCTGTGTCTCCCTCTGTCTCTGCCCCTCCCCCACTCATGCTCTGTCTCTCTCTCTCTCTCTCTCTCTCTGTCAAAAATAAATAAACATTAAAAAAAAGTTTGACTGTTTTCTTGGAGTTGTAGATGTTTGCATAAAACTGAGTTTATATGCCACACAGGCTAGCCGCGAATACTATTCATAAAGCGACTAAGTTTGTGCTGGCCATGTTCACCTCAAATCTTTGCATCCTGTTAGCCTGGGTGGCAGACAGACTCTAGAAGGTCTCCCCTGGCTCTCATCTCGTACTGTTCACGCCTTGGTGTATTTCCTTCCGAGTGAGCGTGGACAGAACTTGTGACTTACTGCTAAGCAATAAAATATGGCAAAGGTTACAGAAAATAAGTCATTAAAATACCCTTGATTATGTCTGTTTTACAAGGAGCTCTCTCCCTTGCCGGCTTTGAAGAAGCAAGTTACTCTATGGTGTGAGCTGCCTGTGAAGAGGGCCATGAGGCAGTGAACCGAGGGAAAATGTCCTTGGATTCAGCCAGAAATTGAAGCCCTCATTCTGACAGCTGGCAAGGAACTGGATTCTGCCAAGAACCATGTGAGCTTTGGAAGTGGATCCTTCTACAGTTTAACCTCTGAGGAGAACCCAGCCCTGGTCGACACCTAGACTGCAGCCATGCAGATGACCCAGTAAAGACTTAGGCCTTTTTAACGCTGTGGCATGGGAAGTCAATGGGAGCCCACTTTGCACTGACAGTGTACCCCCCAAAATCGTAGGGTGGTTAATACCAGTAGTGTTATCATTGAACAGTGGGCAATGGAGGGTATGGTTGCATGCTTCTCCCCTTTCTCCTTCAGAAAGGCAAGAAAGTATCAGGGGTAGATAGACTAGCCTGTGGTAGGACCAGGCTAGATGCATGGAGACAGGTGGGACAGGGAAGCTTCCAAGCAGACACAACTTGGAAGCGAAGGCAAAGATGTCTGAGGGAGTGCAATTTGAGAGGAGTTTCTCAAACTTCTCTTGGGTACTTCACACTGCCATCCTTTTGGTGGATGCCTTATTTTACCCCTTCCAAGTGACCCTGTGCCCAGTGCCTTGGCACTCTTAAAGAGACCCAGCCTGCCTTGGCATCCTCTGGACCTCTGCTAGCCCATGAAAGCTTATTAGGGGGCATAGAGCATAGTAAGAAGGGTGCTGACTCTGGGGTCCGACAGTCCTGGATTCACATTTCAATTCTACCACTTCAAGTCCAATGACCTTAAGTGTCCAGCTCTTGTAAGAGGACCTCAGAGGGTTGTTGAGAAGATTTAACAAGACACTGACCATAGTGTATGGAGCTCCCTGCCTGGAATACAGTCTGTGCCAAATAAATGACAGTTACTATTATTATTTCCTGCTCCCAGGAAATTTTAGCCATTTATCTCCCGATGCTGGTAAATTCATGCACAAGAATGTGTTAAAGGATTATTTTACAAATACTCATGGGAGGAGCATTTTTAAATGAACATTTAAAATCACCCATAGGGGCGCCTGGGTGGCGCAGTCGGTTAAGCGTCCGACTTCAGCCAGGTCACCATCTCGCGGTCCGTGAGTTCGAGCCCCGCGTCAGGCTCTGGGCTGATGGCTCGGAGCCTGGAGCCTGTTTCCGATTCTGTGTCTCCCTCTCTCTCTGCCCCTCCCCCGTTCATGCTCTGTCTCTCTCTGTCCCAAAAATAAATAAACATTGAAAAAAAAATTAAAAAAAAAATAAATAAATAAAATATAATCACCCATAGAGGTGATTCTCTAATGCAGGAAATGTCAAATGGGAAGGAAGTCCAGGGGGAGAAACAGTTCCTATCTTTTGTGATATACTGGGGACCAAGGGACACACTAAGTGCTGTTCATGTCTTCTCTAATTTAATCTCTAGGACCAATCTGTGCAGTAGGGCTCCCACTATTTCTCTGCAGATCCGACAACTGAGGTTTGGTAGATTATATCACTGGCCAAGTCACATGGCTCTCACTGTCCCTAGAGACTTTTCTATCATCTTCCCAAACGAGGTTTCTAAGGTTAAAGATCCCCCTGAGGGGCACCCGGGTAGCTCAGCCGGTTGAGTGTCCAACTTCAGCTCAGGTCATGATCTCACAGTTGGTGGTTTTGAGTCCTGTGTCAGGCTCTGAGCTGACAGCTCAGAGCCTGGAGCCTGCTTTGGATTCTGTGTCTCCCTCTCTCTCTGCTCTCCCTTGCTCATGTTCTGTCTCTCTCTCAAAAATAATAAAAAAAAAATATCCCCTTGAATTATACTCATGGTATCTGCACATGTGTGCACCATGGGGCAATCAGCTAGGCCATGTGAATGCAGATGGAACTTTCCTTTTTATTGCAAGAGACTACGGAGTGCAGATTTAGGCATTCCTTGAAATATCACACAGTGTACAGTGTTTTGTGTGCACCTCACTTCCTGCTCTCCAGTCTCCCAGGCCTCTCCTCTTCTACCACCCTGACCTGTCCCCCAAGTTCCTCCTCTAAAGCTGTTGTGCAGGCCCAAAAATGGTTTGCCTGGTCAGTGCCTGAGAACTAACAGGTTTGAAATTAGCAAACAGAATTTTAAAAATGTTATCCACAACTGCAAGAAAACCCCACAAAACATAACAACAACAACAACAACAAAAAAAAAAAAGGAAAGAAAAGGCTGGTTTTCCCCAGGCTCACTCTGCCCAGGAAAGGTTATAGGAAGGTGAACAAAGCAAGTTACTTTGTCTTGACTTCAGGCACACAACAGTATAAGTAACAGAAAGGAACAAGACTGAGATGTCCTCAGGGATAATGGAATTGGACGTGATGCTGGGACAAAGGAAGGGCGTATTTTAGAACTCAGATGAATTGTTAGGCACAAAATAACCATCCATGTCAACTGACAAATCTGCAAGTAACTGAAGACTTCAGAGACAAACAAAAAGATGATTTCCTTGTGCTCTTCCAAGTCAGCTGCAAATTTGGAGGAAAAGGGAAGACTGGCAGCTGAATCTCCTGGAGGAAACAGCGACAGGGAGAAAGGAAGCAGGAGAGGGAAGAAGGAAATCTGGACTGCAAAGATGCTCTTTCGGTCAATAAGTATCCTACAAAATAGGGATAATAGGGGGGTATTAATAGTATTTACACCTTAGGGAATTGGATAAAGCCCTTGGTGTTTATCTGACACATAGTCAGAGCCCCATAACTACTAATTATTTGTAACATTTACTTATGCACCCTTTGCAAGGACGTCGGGAAGGTGGCAGAGACGAGAACTCAGTTCTGACCTTACAATCTTATGAAAGAGGGCAGAAGCGTGCAGAAATTCTGCTTTTGACTGCAGTTTTAAAGTATCACAAAATTGTACAGTTGCTCAAATAATAGAGCTCCCAACTGATATTTGCAGGCATTGTTGCTTTAGTTTTTTTTAATGTTTATTTATTCTTGAGACAGAGAGAGACAGAGCATGAATGGGGGAGGGTCAGAAAGAGAGGGAGACACAGAATCTGAAGCAGGCTCCAGGCTCTGAGCTGTCAGCACAGAGCCTGACGCAGGGCTCGAACTCACAGACCGTGAGATCATGACCTGAGCCGAAGTCGGAAGCCCAACTGACTGAGCCACCCAGGGACCCCGCATTGTTTCTTTAAAAACAGTGGCCATACAGCAATACTGAACATGGCATCCTTGCTGATGAATTACCTTCCCGGGCAGGGAGATCACAAGAAGGGCAGAGGTGGCAGGATGGAGACGGGTGCACGTAACATCCTTCCCTTTCTTGAACTCTTCCGACATTACCCCGCTTTGTACACATTCACTTGTTTTTGTTTCAGTAGCTAATATAGGGTGGAGATGATGAAGTGCATGGATTTAGAATGACAAAGGTTGTCTGTTTCGTGTCTCTAACAGGTTCCTAAGCAACAGCAAGCTGCTCTGGTCAGAAATGTCTTAGCAGTCTAGGGATTCCTCTGCATCAGAGCTCAAACCCAACTTACAAATGCGAGTCAAATTGTCTAAGAGGCTGAAGGAGAGAAAATCCTTTCCGATGCCCCAGTTGTAGGCTTTTTAAGACCGTAGCAGCAACCAGAATCTTTAGGAGGAATCAGAAAGTGGATGTCAAGGCTGCTGAAGCCTGAATTTGCAACTGCAAGTCTTGCTGAAGGCACCTGGTTAGCTCAGCAGTCAACATTTATTATGAGAAGAAAATAAATATGAATGAATGTGTGTGTGTGTGTGTGTGTGTGTGTGTGTGTGTGTGTGTGTGTATAAATTGTGAGAAGTTTTTGTCCTCACCCCTCCCAGGACACCTGGAGCACAGCCCTAAAGGAAGTCCTTTCAGTCTCTTTTTCCAGTGTTCCCAGGGACATGCCCATCTGTTGTTGACACCCAAGAACCTCAGCTCCCTCACCTCCTCTAACCCTGGTGGTGCGATCATGACATTTTCAAACGAATGCAAGGACAGCCCCTCTGGGCAGAAGGAAGACATGCCTGATACAATTGAAACCCAAACTCGTTGGCATTGTTTGCCATTTTAAAATACTCCCGGGTAGTACCAGATATAGATGAGGAACTTTGTATGTCTCTGTACAGTGTTAGCTGCCGGGTGTTAGGGAAGGGTTAGGACAGAATTAAAGAATTCTATCTGTTTTCTCACTACATCAATGGGCTGCATCACTTGGTTTAAAAGAAAAAAAAAAATCTCTGAAGGTAAAATTGTATCCCTTACCTAATTTAACTGGGCTACTTCAAATCTATTTTGAAGAATGCCTTTCCATAGACAAATGGACATCGCCTTTTTGGGGCTTGTAGAGCATGCTGGTTAAGAACCCGAGGCTGGTGCGGGGGGCACCTGGGTGGCTCTGTCGATTAAGCATCCGACTCTTGGTTTTGGCTCAGGTCAACATCTCGAGGTTTGTGAGTCTGAGCCCTGTGTCAGGCTCCGCAGTGGCAGTGCAGAGGCCTGCTTGGGATGCTCTCTCCCTCTCTCTCTGCCCCTCCCTCACGTGTGCTCTCTCTCTCTCTCTTAAAAAAGAAAAGAAAAGAAATCTCCTCCCAAACGTGAGAAAGGTGAGTCAACTTTGATCCCTGACTCACCCGCTACCT
The DNA here is from genome assembly GCF_014898765.1 of Herpailurus yagouaroundi. NCBI lineage: Eukaryota > Metazoa > Chordata > Mammalia > Carnivora > Felidae > Herpailurus > Herpailurus yagouaroundi. The sequence goes on along the minus strand of NW_024412377.1, from coordinate 120,811,852 downwards.
CCTACCTGGGAGACCTCAGACAAATAGCTGTACCTCTGCAAGTCAGATCTGCTTATCCTTCAGGCAGGGAGGAGAAACCACTGCTGCCTCAGAGCATTCTTTTGAGGATTCCAAGAGACCATGGTATGAAGTCTCCCTCTCAGTGCCTGGCACATAAATACTCAATTAAGTGAGAGCAACTGTTTCATTGTTACGAAATAGACTCTCAATCAATCAGAACCCACATGCTGATCGGTAAAGTAACTGGAAAATGTGTTTTAGGCAATGAACATTTCTGTAGCTAACCACGTGATAATTATACAAGCAAATATTTCATCCTTGTTGAGCTCACCATAGAGTCTGCAAGGTCTGTGATTTATAAGGGACACAAAAACCCACTAGGGTCAAAATAGCACCTGAATTTGAAGACATTCCTTTCTCACAAACTTGGCAGTTTGTAAAGACAAGTCACTATGAATGTTAGGCTATTCATGGGACAGACAGCTTTAGAAAGTCATGGTTTCTGGCTGTCTGAACCGTTTCAATAATCCATCCAAATCCTCTTGGACCTCTGCTATCCTCTTCCTCTCTGTCCAGAAAAGTGACAAGGATATTGAATGCAAGGCGGTTATGTGACTTGGAGTCAGCTAGAACTATCTTCAAATTCTAGATCCACAGAATACAAGCTGTATGGTCTTGAGCACCAGTCTGTGCCTCTGGGGTTGGGGACCCATGGGGGACAATCCTGATAGGGTTGCTGGAAGGATTTAAACAGAATATGCAAGAAATGGTCTGGCCACGGTAAGAGCTCAGCAAGTGGCAGCTGGTAAGATGATGAAAATCCTTCTCAAACTTTCTGCTCTGAGGATTCTGTCTTAAATTATTGAGGACCCCAAAGAACTTTAGATTGTATGTGTTTTAATATGTATTTAACCTATCATAAATTAAATGAGAAACTTTAAGAATGTTTGTATTATTTAAAATTTATAACATCCTTTACATGCCCACATAAAAACAATACAAAATAACTGTTTTCTGAAAACAAGAAAAATAGAAAAATGTCATTCTTTCACTTTTATTTTTCAAGTCTCTTTTAAATTCTGTCTTAATAGAAGAGACTGGAATTCGTAGTAGAAGAGAGTGGAATTCTTTTATCTGCTTTTGGTACAATCTGTTGCAATATCACACATGATGTAGCTCCTGCAAAATTCCATTTTACACTCAAGAGAGAATGAGAGTGGAAAAAAGCAAATAATATCTTAGTGTCATAAAAACTGTTTTGACTTCATAGACCCCATGATAGGGTCGCAGGGACTCCATCACTTCGGAAACAACTGACTTTATAGCGACTGCCTTTCACACTCTCAACTGTCAAAGATGATCCAACTGCTTATATTGGAAAAAATGAGGCCAGTGCATAAGAGAATAAAAGGAATATCAAGACCAAGAATATAATAAATGTGAGGTCCACGGAAGAATTTCCTTTGGGGGATAAGGCTGTATTGAATAGGGGTTGGGAGGAGAGCAGGAGGCCAAACATATTTACAGAATCAGACAAGTATGAGTTATATGATCAAAACAAAATGGACATATTTCTGTGATGCTGGTTATCTAGACATCATCCATCAGGCTTCTCTGTCATCTCCTTCTTCCTTCTGCACCCCATCTCCTCTACTCCACCTCAGAACAGCAAGAAGATGTCTACTTGCTCCCTGGATTATTGGATGGTGTAGTTCTACCCTAGTGTGTCATGGTGAGCCAAAGCCATGAACAACTTACGGGTTTTTTGGGCGTGTAAACCTGAGTTCAAATCCCAGATTTGCCACTTCATAGCTATGCAGTCTTGGTGAAGTTATGTAAATTTACTGAATCTCAGAATACGCGTGGTAGATTTAAAAAGGCTACATTCTCTGAAACTTTTCTCATCAAACGATGAAGTCAGTTTCCCCAAGCCTTGTCTTGGGCTGGCTCTGGCTCTTCATCACTCCATGTGGTAGAAGCAGCAACATGAGACTTCTGAGCATGGCTTCAAGAGGCCTTGCAGCTTCCACTCCTGCCTTCCTAGAATCCTAAGCCCCCACCATATTAACCTATCAGTGTCAGCCTAGCAGCCATACAGAAAATCCCAGAGAGGACCACCCCGTCACAAGAAAGCCCCCGGTCCCTTTGGGTCACCCTATTTGCAGCACAGCCACACACACACCTTAAGCAGGGATAAGACCATGCAAGTCAGTGTTTTAGACAAAGATATGAAATGAGGCTAAGAGTGAAATATAGAGCCTATACAGAGTAGCGTATTTTTTCTTGTTTTCAATTTACAGAATAACTCTGTAAGAACTTATTTTATAGTAACTTGGTAAAATAAATATTTCCATAGTTAATAAAAATCTGATCTGTCATCTTTGTCTATATAGCTGAGTTTCTCATTCAGGGCACCTAATTGCTTTAAATCTACCCACTAATGTTCTCTTCTGGAAGAATCCTACGCTTCAAGCTAAGCACAAAGGTAGCAGGCCTCTGGGAAATTACAAACCAAAAAGGGAAAGAAAACACCGGACTTAACCAAACTCAAACCAGCTGTGAATTCTCAAAACAGTATCACTGTTGAACAGGGAAAACACTTAATATTGTATCATCCTGGGTGGGTCTAGAATAGGACTTTTTTTTTTTTGGCACTACTTTTTTCCCAAGGGCATGTCTAGTGAAAACACAATCCAAGGAGATGATCTGCAGGTAAGATCAATACAGTGCACCCACGAAAGGGCAGAACCCTGGGGGGAGTCTACAGGGAATAAGACTGGAACTCTTGGGACTCTCTTTTAGAGTCCCAGGAAAAATGGTGGGGGAGGGAGGCCAGAACTCTTGCAAAAAGCTGAAATTTGCTAAATGGTGGTGCAATCCTTCCCTCATGTCATAATTACTTGACCTATAATTTATTTTAAATGACCAAGAGGTAATAGGTCTTTCTTCCTAAAAGAAATTGCCTGCTAGTCACACAATTAAAATAATTTCGTCACCGTGGCCCAAAGAATTTCACACATTCAAGACAATAACTTTTGTGTACATTGCTAAAGAATTTTGACTCAGCAAAAAACACACATGAAATCATTCAGCAGGGCAAACAACAAAAAAATTGTCAGCCTTGGAGAATTTAATCAAGAAGGCATTCCCTTCTGCAGACATCTGACAGCCAGCTTGTGGAAAGTGGGTCCAGACACATCTGTGTTGCCTGTGTCTTCCTTGTACACAGGGACATATCAAGACAGTCAAGAAAGGTATTTCTGTTGCTATGCAAATAAGCAAAAGGCTGATTCTTGAACAGGATCAAACTAGGCTTCAATCAGCCAAGCATCAACTTTCCACTGCTTCTTAGAGAGCATAAGCAAATGTACAAAGAATATAGGTCTTAACTTTGTAAAGAATGGAAGGTAGGCAAGGCTCTACATTGTTTAATACACTCTAAAAGCAATAGACCACCCTCCCCATGGCATGGATTTGTATATTTGAGAATATACATGGATAAGATGGATAGATAGATGGCTGTTTGCATCTATATCCCATTTTCTGCAGCGATATCCCTATCTATATCCATCATCTGGCGTGATTATATTTCCCTTCATAGGGACTGAAGAGTACAATTTCTCCACTTTAAAGCACTAGATTATTCACACCTAAAGCTTAACAATTTTTTTTATTCTGTTGGCAACTAGAAAGTCACTACAATAATTTGGGACAGAGGTCAATATTAGAGAGCAGGGGGGTTAAAAACTAATGGTTTTCCAAATTAAAGTCAGTGTCAGGAGCTGAGTTTTAGACTCATAGGGATAGATTTTCTGGCCATTTTCTAGACATTTCTAGGCATTTATGGAGATTGTAATATTTATTCTCTAAAATTAAATACCTCCTAGTTTGATAGTATAAAAATGTACACAAAGCTCCATGAACAAAAAAAGCAAATCAAAGATCTGTTTTTCAAAGGATAAAGCTTTAACAATCACTAAATGAAACAAATTATGCAATAATTATGCAACCAAGAGAATAATAAAAGGAGAATGGGAGGTATGTGAAAGATTTATGTTTAATTGTAACAGTTTATTTTATTTAAGTGGCCATAAATGCCACCAATAGGATAACATATCAAAAGGCTTCACTCCTTTCCCATGATCCTCCAGTCTTCCACCAGAATAAGGACTCTAGGCTTTTAACTGGTACCTCTTTTCCTCACAATCTGTTCTTCATATAGAAACAAGGGTCAAGGGATGCCTGAATGGCTCTGTCAGTTGAGCATCCGACTCTTGATTTTAGCTCAGGTCATGATCTCAGAGTCATGAGATGGAACCACACGCTGGGCTCTGCTGAGCATGAAGCCTGCTTAAGATTACCTCTGTCTCTCTCACTCTTTCTGTCTCTCTCCCTCTCCCCTGTGTTCTCTCTCTCTCAAAAAAAAAAAAAAAAAAAAAAGGAAAGAAAAGTCAAGGTGAATAAAAAGATAACTGGATCTATCAGTTCCTCTGCTATACACTTCTAAATGACTTTGAATGTTTAGTCTAAGGGAAATAAAAACCCCTTACCTTGGGCAGCAAAGCATTAAGTTCCCTGGCCATCTCTGCAACTTGACTGCAAACCACTCTGTCCCTTGATTGCTGTGCCAGTCACAGAGGCCTCCTGTTCTGCTTCTTGAGAACAGTAGAATGTCTCTTGCTTTTAGGTGCTTAGTGTTCCTCTTCCCATTGCCTTGGGATGTCCTATCTCTGGCTCTCATCCTTCAAATCTAAGCCAACATTACCTTCCCAGAGAGGCTTCCCTGGTTACTTTAAGTAGCCTTCTCTCTGCTACCTTTACTCCTATTACCTCACTCTGTCACTCACCTTCATGGCTCTTATCAAAGTCTGAAGTTATTGTTTATTAGTTTGTTTGTCATCGGTCTAGGCTGTTGTAAGTACCTTGGAAGCATGACCTTGATTTGCTCAATTTTGGATCCCAAGTGCCGAAAATAGCACCTGGTTTTGGTTAAAGGACAATTGCTCTGACATCTAAATAACTGATTGGAGGAGAGCAAGACTGGAGTGGGGAGAACACTAGAAGGCTAGTGCACTAGTCTAGGGGAAGGATGATGGTGGCTGTGACCAAGGTGAGGGTAATAGTGATAGGGAGATACAGGTGTGTAAGAAAGATCTTCAGGAGATAGAATCAGGAGGGTTGGGTACTTGGTTGGATACAGGCGATCTTAGGTTGGTATCAAGCCTTCCTTATTCATAATGAATTTCCAAAATAGGATCCTTCCTATGTAAGTTTTTGTGACTAATAAATTGTCAGTGAAACCAGCCTGCTACTGAGCACAGGTGATTGGTAGAGGATGTATGACACCTGGTACCCATATGTAGGTCATAAGTAGGAGATAAGATATTTCAATTTTCCAAGGGCAGTCCTGGTCCTAATTATAAATAATAACCTCATTCCCTCTCAAAAGTGTCCTGATTTAAATAGTAAATTAGATGGTCACACAAGACACTTAAAAGAAGTTATTTACCCCTAAAATCATCTAGGGGTATGAAGTCTGCCCAACAAGAGTGTCCAGTGTTGAGTGGTGGGAAAGCCAATCAAATCTAATTTCTAGTAACACATAAATAGTAGGTGAACAAACAGAATGGGCAACTCTGTACATGAGGTGCAGCCTCTGTCTGGGAGGCCAGGTGCATATCCTAAAGCTATACTTCTCTGTGAGTAACAGTAAGGCTTACAGACTCCCTCCCTCCTTGATCCCAGATAATCCTTCTGGCTACTTATATTACTGAGAATCCTTTGAACTAACCCCTTCCTCACCACTAATGAGCTTAAATTACAAAGCTACCACTCTAAGGCAGCAATGTCCAATGGGAAGTATGTATGTCTTGCAAGGATTCGCCTGTCATCTATAGGAAGATACACTAGAAATTTTTGATGCAACATGGCAGTCTCTCAACCTGTGATGGCCAAAGAAGCCAACAGGACCCAAGACTTGACCTCATGGTATATATAAGAGCTCACACCTGGAGAGCAACCATGAAATGTTGAAGGAGGGCTGAAAATAAGCTTTCCTGATGACTGCGAGCAGCAAAGTCATAGACATAAATCTCTTAAATGCATCCACAAATCCTAGGCTTTGAAGATATTTCAAACTTAGAAGCAAAGAGTGATTTTATAAGTGGTAACTTTAAGGCCATGTGGCTCAGTGTCTTCAAAATCAATATCAATGTCTATGTTTCTTTTTTTTTTTTTTAATTTTTTTTTCAACGTTTATTTATTTTTGGGACAGAGAGAGACAGAGCATGAACGGGGAGGGGCAGAGAGAGAGAGGGAGACACAGAATCGGAAACAGGCTCCAGGCTCTGAGCCATCAGCCCAGAGCCTGACGCGGGGCTCGAACTCACGGACTGCGAGATCGTGACCTGGCTGAAGTCGGACGCTTAACCGACTGCGCCACCCAGGCGCCCCAATGTCTATGTTTCTTAATTGTTGGTCTCAACTTTAAATGGTCCATTAGTGTATAAATTATAGGAGTTCCTGTACCTTCCCTCCACTAATAGTTTTTTTTTGTTGTTGTTGAAAAAAAATGATACTAGTTATGACTCCACCAGGCATCTCCTTAATACAAAAACTGGGTGATAATGTGATATGATGTTTAAGAATGCAGGTTTAAGTTTCTTATCAGTGACCCACTGTTCTAATTGAGAAAGTACTTTCTATGACCCCAAACTGGAGCTTACGCAGCTTCTTTTGCTAATATCCCATAAAATGTTACAGGGGCCCTCTTTGCTCTTTCTGTTTGTCAATGGCCACTACCCAGAAAGCCATAGTTGGAATGGAAGATAGGTCTTTGTCCGAGTGACAGAAAGTGTAGAAGTTTTCTCAAAGTATTCCCTACACGAGGAGATGCCTTAACCATAACTTGATTCACTGGGAGCCATAAAATTTGATTGATAACCAGCAACTTAAGATAATTTGAGGTCTACAATGCAATGATATAGCTTCAGAAATTGAGAAAAATACTAACACAAGTCTGTCCTAAGCCCTGGAGATTCTGATGACTTTCTACTAAAGACAATGTACAGTAATATAGTATATAGTAATGCAAAGGAAAACAAAAGGAATATGGGGCTACGAGATTTAAATCCAATAAAATATCCAGATATTTAAATCCAATGAAAGTATGTAATTATTGTCTAGGTTTACCAAAGTGTCATTGGAAAAAGCAGTACTGACATTTTCTTTTATTCTTTCCTCATTTTTTTTTCCCCTTAAATTAAAACTCACTGCAAAAAAAGCCTCTGGCTGGGCTCTGAAAAACACTATTCATTTTTCCCCCTGACCTGATTAGTCCGAATGTCTTTCGAACTATTCGTTTTCAATTTGCACCACTGCCAGAGAGAAAGGCCCTCAAATTAATGGTTGCATTGATTGTTTATGCCTCCAGAGGAACATTAAAAATTTTCAGCAATGCTCAAAGAAATGCTGATCTTCTGAAAGGATTTTATTTAATGGGTTTTTTAAAAATTAAGAGTTTTGGGAACTTGCCAAAAGTGTGTTTAAAATTCCACTTACAAGGTTGGCTGCCTAGTGAGTTGGAATGGTGAAGGCTTTGTCATTTCTTAGAATAAAAAGCTTCAACCTTGGACTCTGGGATCCTTGGACCCACCAGTAGAGGGGTCTTGATAGAACTGCAATTCTGGCTCAAATGTAGGGCCCATTTACCACCCTGGCTTCCCCTTAATAACAAATGCTACCCCACATCACTTCCCTAAGTGCCCTTCCTGGGTGGTTTCTCCTCTTTGCCTTGGCTTCTGGAAGTTACACTTAAGAAAAACTCAAAAGGTTTGGACAAACATTGGCCTGTTCGTTTGGCAAAGCAGGGATGGGAATTTGTGCAGAGTTTTTCTTAGGCAAGTTTCTCTTCACTTCCTGCCAAAGAAGTTCTCATGCTGTGTCTCAAATGGAGGAAGGTGACAGATGACCACTCATTCCTTCCTACATGTACTCTAAAGAACTGCAACAGGTATTTGTAGCAGGGTAAGGACCACATTACGAGTAAGCTCACTTTCATTATTGGTCTCCCATTTTTATATTGGCCAATACAATGATAGCCTATTCATGATAGCAGCACACACAAAATCAAAGCTCACTAAGGACTAACGAACAAAGTTCAGGGATAAGAAGTAGAAATACTTTCTTATTTTTATTGGGGTTTGAGGGCTATGGTTTATGCCATGGTAAATGAGATATCATTAGATACTGAAGCAGTTCCCATTATTTTAAGTGATACTAAATGCTCATCTTTCTCAATCCCATCTCATGTCCAAAACTTTCTTATGGGTGTCTGAACCAAGCAGTCATACTCTCAAAGGCCCACATGCCTCTTTGGAAATGCTTTGACCTGGCCTGGCACACAAGAGAGGGGTCTGTCCTAAATGACAGCTTATTTGAGCGAGTTACAGCGATCTAAACAGGCCTGGTTAAAACCAAGAGCTTGTGGAATACTAAACTAGAAAAGGAAAGGTCAAACTGTTTGAGACTTGGTATCAGACCTGCTGGTGGCTGGTCAACACAGTCAGAATTGTCTCACAAAACTGCCAGCTGGAAAACCAAACACTGTGCAGAGTCCTGGGGCCCTGCACTCATCATCTGAAAAACCCACAACTGTAACTATAACGCACAACTATATGCACCATGTGCTCCATATGAATTATGATGGGATTCTGCCAATTTCTTCCCTACCCCAAACCACTATTCATAAATGATTGGTGTTGTTTCTTCAACCGTTGTTCTGACCATGTGGTATTAATACTCATAGGGACCTGGTAACTTCCAACACAACCAAACATTCTGAGATTCGTTGTCTAAGTCTTTTGCCAGCTGAACCAATATGATGGACCTGGTGTTTACTAGACTCTACCTGAGGTCATCTCCCACTCTTGGTTCACCTCTCCAGCTTTGGAGTTTGTTGTCCTATTTATGCAATGCATGGAATGTTTTCCTGTGTCTTGATTACATCACATTGTTCAGGTCCTTTTAAAATCTTAACAAGCTACTGCGTGAAGCTTTCCTGGAATCACTGATTGCATTTTTCAGGCCACAGATAACATCCTCTGGTTCATTTTCCTGGGCAATGCACTCTTAAAGACTGATTTTATTACCTGGTATGGCACATCTCCTGTTACCCTGAAAGCCCTTGAAAACAGTTCTTAATAAATACTTAAGATGCCTGCTAGGTCATCAAACTGGGTTGGGGTAGACTATGTAAAAAGTAGTAGATTATGTGAGCAGTTTCCCCTGGTAAGAAGGTTATTTTATTACTGGCATGGTTTACAATTACAGGTACACGATAAAAATAAAAAGCAGACCAATTTTCAGTTGGTTTTACTATTGTTTAAATTCTCTACTGACGTTGACATCGGAAGACTGTTCCCACTCCATCTTTGTACACCATCGTCCAAAGCGACTCCAAAATCACCAACTTCTATTTGAAACCAAAGCAATTCTGCAAGACCCTCCTTAATGCAGCACTTATTTTACCCAGTAACAGAGATTTCAAACACCATGTACACAGCCAATTACCAAGTCATTCTCACGTGGATTTAAGACTGCAAGAGACACTTGCATTGACTTTCATGCTCTAGCTTTTTCTTCCTGTGTTAATACAAATGAAATAAAGAAACTAACTACATTTCTTAGTCCATAAAATCTCAAACTTACCCTTATATGGTAGTTTTATCTCCACTGTACCCAGCTGAATCTCTTTTAGAGTCTCCCTTCATTTAAGTCAAATAATTCTTAACAAATGACCAAGCTGACTGAAAAGATTATTTTGTCTCTGGGGACTTTCATGAGATCCAGAGCTCCCATATACAAAATCATGTCCAGTAGTTTACCTTCTCATCACTTGCAATAACTCTTTCAGGGTTGTTCTTCCCTGGTGTACTAGTTACAGACATGTAAAGAGCATAAAAGTGTGTGCAGAGATGGAACATGTCAGGACTTTAGGGCCAGACCTGGATGATACACACCATTTGTGGTCACCCTCTATAGCACTCATGGGTGAAAATCAGGAACACTCCACACCCAGTAGCAAAGAAGACTGAGGAAGGTTTGGCCAGGAAGAATATGAAAGGGATGTTGGGGCCAATTATGATCTCTACCTTATGACCAGATGGTAAGAGCCATGACCTCAAGGTATGCTCAGTCCTGTCACTACCAAACCTCTTGTGCTTGATACAATGACTCATACATCATAGAATCTTAGTAAATATTTGTCGACTGGATGTATGATAGGTATTGTGTGAATAACAAGGAAAGGACTGAACCTAGAATAAAATTCAAAGACTTTAAGTCTTACCTCTAATAGATGGGTTCATCCACTAAAAATCTAAGAAGCAGCTCAGCTGATCCCATGAATGCTGATGAAACTTTATCATTTGGTTGAGATGTTTAAAAACCAAGGACCACTTATACCAATTCACTTAAAAATTGTTCAGTTTTAAGCTTCTAAATAATTTACACGTGCATACATATTTGATTACATAAGCTGTTTGCTGAATAAATGTCAAGAAAAACATTGGTTTCACGTGGTTTTCAGAGACAAAAGGGAGGGCATGTAAACATTTACAATGAATAAACACAGCCTCAATTCAGTGTCTTGGTACAAGGGGCTTTGGAATAAATGGGAAAAACTATTCTCTGTGTTTTAAGTTTCCCTTGAAGGACCTTACTATTGCATGCCATCCAGAAAGCCTAGCAACCAATTTATAAGCTGTCATAAATCAATCTTTGCTGGGTAGTAGCCCACTTTGTGTTCTAATTGTAAGCATTTCTACCTCTGCCAGAAAGGAATACCAATGTAGAAGCTCTGGAGATATGGCTAATTCTTGCAGGTACAATAGGAGAACAATGATGACTAATGGGCTACATTCTCAAGATCACAAGAGAACTGTAGATTAACAAGTAAAAAGAATAATTATCCCCCAATCATAGACATTAGAAAACCAGGATACTGCAGAGATGAATTGCTCTGGCATGCCAAAGAAACTAATGAAGCCATTCCCCCATCTATGCTTCAAGATAAAGATACAACGCGCACACACACACAAACACACACACGCAAACACGCATACATGCACACATGCACACACATTTTAAGAAAAATGAAGCAGCAGGTCGCTTTTACTTAAGATTGTGTTCTTTTTTCTCTAATGGACTGATGATATGTTATAAAGGGTTATATAGATAAGTCATCCCACGTCAAATCACTGCTTGAATAAAATATTTCTATCCCATTTAACCAGATACTACAGAATAAAACATAAAATCAACAGGCACTAAAAATGAAGACGAAATAAAAAAAGAAAGAAACCACAATGGTCCTCCACTTAACCTGCAGAACGTGCCTGATTCTCTTCCATGACCAGTTTCAAACGATTTCATCTCCACTTTGATGTTGGACATCTAGATGACCAAATTTCTAGTTTTAGGTTATGGAACTGCTTATCTTGGAGTTTATAGTTTAAGATCTATAAAAATGAGGAATATAACATAACAACATCAGGACTGAAACACTGCTTAGTGATTATCTGGCTTTAGGGTACATCAGAGTCACCAGCACAGTTCATTAAAATGTAGGTTGGAGGTTTTGATTTAGTGGATCTGGAGTGGAGTCTGGAAATTTGTATTTTTTTTACAAGTTGCCAGGTGATGCTGATGTGGCTGTCCCAGGGGCCACACTTTGAGAACCAATATATTAAGTTAATCAAATACCTGATTGGAGATCCTTCATATGTCTGGAATACAGAATAGATTTCTGCCCTTAAAAGGACAGAGTTTTGCCCAAACCATAGATACTTTCATACCAGCACTCATTGTATCTACCTTTATTTAAAATTCCTTTTTGGGGTATATTTAAGGATTTTCTTTTAATGTAATGAAATGCTAGTATAAATAACAGTAATTTGTAAGAGTGTTCACAACATACAATTGAAAAACAAGTGAAACTGAATATTTAATAGCTTTCAAATACAAATATTTATAAGAATAGTAAAAACCAAGTAAAATAAAGGTCAGGCAGGCACAGTGACTCTGAAGTTCTTAACAGGTATGATGGCTATTCTGTCAGTAGAGTTGACAAGCTCAGAGTCAAAAGTCTCCAATGACTTTGTTGTGCTTGTGTGTGTTTTAGGGGTCTCTATGTCCAACAATAGAGTCACATCTCTTGAGGCCTGTTTTTTTGCAGGATTCAAACTGCAATTTGATTTGATGGATCTCATGACAATGTATCAACTGGCCTTCTGGATGACTGTTCTCCACCTCAAGAGTCCACCAGCATGGCCTCTTGGAAAGTCTTCCACTGCTCCTTTGGAACTGATAATAGGTTGGTGGAGTAGAAGACCAGGGTGCAAACTCACTTCCAGTTACCAAAAGCAGTGTGACTTGATCACTCTGAAGTCAGTGTTTCTGACTGTCAAATGGAGCTTTTTCTACCCCTTGCAATGATGGAATGGAGTATGATACACGAAGGTGCCTTGAATGTTTAGGCCCCTGGAAAACAGGACCTGAGACCCAGTAGGCCCATCAGTCAATTTTTCTAATCCTTTTTTTTTCTGTATAGAAAAACTTTTGAAATGGTAACAAAATCGACTCTAGATTAAGCAAACTTCAGAGGGCACATTACTGGGACCCAGTTGAGCCTGCAGGCTAATAATTTTGACATGAGTTCACAACCTTGCTCTGCTTCTCACTGGCAGTGTGACCTTTATAAGGTTAGCTCAAAGTCCCTGATTTTCAGGTTTGTTTCTTTCTTACAGAGTTGTTGTGAGCATGAAATAATTATGTATTAAGCATTAAACACAATAACACATGGTGAATATTCCATAAATGCTAGCTACTTCCACCGATAACATTTTGCACATAATTTCAGAGTATTCATGGAATTCTTTGAAGTCTATCTACAGATATGTTCACACTTGGGTCCCCTGGATACTGATGATTTATGATATGAGGTATTTTCCATGTATAATGCTGTTAATCCATCACTTGGTGGTTTGCTTTACAATGTATCTTTTTCTTCTGTTCTCAGATGATGGGTTCATGGACTTTGCAATGTTTTTCTATGACCTACTGAATGGAAAGCTCCAATAAGCCTAGAAGCCTCTGAGTCTTGCAGATATGTTCAAACTCAGCCTGGACTCTGGTGACATGGCCTGCAGTGGTGCCTGTCTTTTCCTAGGAGTCCCTAAGGCACCCTCATTTTTCCTTCTAACTCCTCTCTGGCCTCTGCTGGCCCTTGCACACTGTTGCATTTGTGCTCTGTGACAGCCATGCATAGAACTCAGCCCGTTGACTGGTTTTCACAAGAAATCTGCACTGGGACTCTGGTGAAGAGTCCCATTGTCGAAGGCAAAATTTCACCTTCTTGATTGCTCCATTCTCCCTCCCCTCTTGCTCTCCAGCATACCAAAGAATCTCCTGCCTTGCTTCATTCATACACAGTCCTGAGCCATATCTACACCTGCCTTCTTTTACACCACTCTGGATTGAAAACATGCTTCAACTGGAAAAATCTGTGACAAAGTACAGTAAAGAAAGTTCATCTTTCTTTCCTTTTCTTGAGCTTTGTTTTGTAAGGATGTAGTTCTCTCTAACTTGCATACGGCTAGAATTAGAAATAGACATAGTTTTTCCCCTTGACTGGTTTTGAGATCAAAGACAAATGGGCAATCTCCCAAGATCTGGATGAAGTTTTCACACATCTTAAACCACACTCTGTATTATGCAAGCCTTTTGCACAGACAGGTGTGAATGTGGTGAAGGGGAACCGTACCACAAACTGTAAAGGAGAGCAGTAAGATGAACACTGATTGAGATGACAAAACACAGACATTACATTACAGATTCCACACCAGCTCTCCAAACCCTGTGTTTGCTGTAATGTGAATACATCACCAAGAAAAGCCCTTCCCTTGCCTCTAATGATGACTTGAGCCCCCCAAACCATGCCGTTTGGGCAGGATTGACACTTTACACATCACTCAGCTGAGCTTTTTAAAGGAACATGGGAAAAACCATAATGCACCTGTCATTTTAACATTGGGAATTCAGTCAAACCGCAATGCCCAGTGATAAATCTAGAATGTGAATCAAGGATGCTGATGTGCTCATCTTTCTGTCCCTAGCACCAAGCATCTTTCTATCCAATCTGAAAGAGATTAATCAACTTCACAATTCCCTTTTCAGAAATAATTTACAAGGGTTTGGGAAAGAGCCTGTTTGATTCAGAATAGAAACGTTCATGCGGGTTTCTCTATTTCTTCAGAAGCTCTCTTCATGGAATTCTAGGAGAGATTAGGATTGATCCTTAGGGATGGCAGCAAGGTGCCAACTGAAAGGGTCACCCAAATGGCACTGCAATATGAAGACAATTCTGCTTTCCTGGGTTCCTCTCCTGGAGTCAGGAGTCTACTGCATAAATTTGGAATTTTATTCTAAGGGCTGCTTAGGGATGAGGCGTAGGATTTCCAAGGGACGTGTATAGTCACATTAGGTGATTGACGAATGGCCTTCTAAAAGACTTGGTCCCATTTCTCTGTGGGGTCTCACTTTTGCAGTAGAGAGAGGGCAAGTATGGGGATCATTTGGAATACTAGTGGTGAGACTGAGTGCAGCCACCAAGGTCTTTTTTCCCTGCCCAGCCTCCATGCAGTTTTCTGCCTCTCTGATGAATGAATGCTGAACAGATACTTAGAGAACCTTTATTTAAATTCATGCTAATCATCAGTCCTTCAGTGGAGACCCTTATGAATCTGGGCTGTGCTCGGGAGCCCTCTGTGTATGCCAGCCATCTACCAGCAGAGGTTCCGCGTTGCACTGAAGGAATTACTCCCATGAATTCATTCCTTTGGAGGGAGGCGGATCGATGAAAAGTTCAAGAGTTACAACAGCCTCAATGATTTAGGTTTATCATTTTCAAGTTCCCACTGACAGGAACTGGTCGGGGGGGTTACAGGAAGGAGGGGAAAGGGTGGAGAAGCCACATGCCTTAGACAACCCAGCAAATGTCTTAATAAATAGATAAGAATCTGGTTCACTTAGCATTTTCAATATTAGAAAGCAAGTAGGACCAAAGCGGGGCCTAAGAACTGCATGTTCTTCCCTACTAAGAGAAAAGAGATGCCACAAACTGATGTGTGCTCAACCTTCATGACTGGTGCAGGAGATCATTAACATTAGGTTGGGCATCGGCTCAGAGAAGGCTATAAATGATTCAGCTGGTAAACATCAAAGGAAAATTGATTTCTCCTCAAGTGCCCTCTACAATATTATTTCATTTGTCTCTAAAAGGTTAGATCGATTTTAATAACATCCCACTGTCTTGTGAATTCCTATTCATCCTTCAAAACCCACTCAGACACCACTATCACAGACCAAAAAGGTGTACCCCAATCTCCTCCTGTTCAGGGCATCAATATGCATTTTCCATATGTATGTACTGTTACTCTCACTATACTGAATTTTCAGGTGTTCATTTGCAGGACTGTCTCTCCTACTGGGTAGGAGTTCCTTGAGTCCAGACATTGGTGTCATTTATCTCTGGGTACTTATTTTAACCTATAGTTTGGCGCTGTATATGGTATATACCTACTTAAGGGACACATTTATCATAAGTATACTATTTATTCTGTAACTTCTGGTGGCCATGCAGAAACATCCTGGTTTCCTTTCTGGCTGCAGGTCATGGGCTAGTTACTCTAATCTAATTAAATTATTTCATGGATTAGATCATTGAATTTAAATAATTCTCTTGAGGCTGGAAAACTTGCTAAATGATCCAGCCATCTTTTATAAGTTTGTGATACACTTATTAGGTATGAAACCTGACCCACACAAGGCTGTTTATAGTTTTAATTATCCCATTTACTATGAATAGTCACATAGCACGTTACAAAGTATTAGTGCGTTTATTGTATATTCCCCTTTCTAAAATAAGAAAAACTCAAAATTCCCTATTACATCTTGCCTCAAGGATTTCAGAAAAGATACTAGGGACTTGTACAGTATGATCTCATCACGAGAACCCATATCATAGAGTAAGTGTCCTGGTTGATGCTTACTTCACCAAAGCAACATCAACTACCATGTTAAATGGGTGTTAGTCACTTGGTTTTTATTGTTTGTGTTACTTTGTTTGTATTTAATTGTCAACGTATTTGGGATATAAATATGGCAGAAGCTCTATACATTTTGCTGTTAATGTATAATTTTATGTTGATAATAGTTCAATGATAATAAAAGCAACCTAAGTAAATAAAAAAAATTAGATAAATGAATAAAAGAATTGCAGAGCCAAAATTAACTTAAAAAAAAAAAACAAACCTGAGTGAGAGGGAAGATGGAGGCGTAGGAGGACGCTGGGCTCACCGCGCGTCCTGCTGATCACTTAGATTCCACCTACACCTGCCTAAATAACCCAGAAAACCACCAGAGGATTAGCAGAACGGAGTCACCGGAGCCAAGCGCAGACGAGAGGCCCACGGAAGAGGGTAGGAAGGGCGGCGAGGCGGTGCGCGCTCCACGGACTGGCGGGAGGGAGCCGGGGCGGAGGGGCGGCTCGCCGGCCAAGCAGAGCCTCCGAGTCTGGCTTGCAAAAAGCGGAGGGGCCTGACGGACTGTGTTCCGACAGCAAGCGCGACTTAGCGGCTGGGAGGTCATAAGTTAACAGCTCTGCTCAGAAAGCGGGAAGGCTGGAGGACAAAGGGAAGGAGAGCTGCTGAGCCCCCGGACGACAGAGCTCAGTTTGGTGGGGAACAAAGGCGCTCGCCAGCGCCATCTCCCCCGCCCATCCCCCAGCCAAAATCCCAAAGAGAACCAGTTCCTGCCAGGGAACTTGCTCGCTTCGCGCAAACACCCAACTCTGCGCTTCTGCGGAGCCAAACCTCCGGCAGCGGATCTGACTCCCTCCTGCTGCCACAGGGCCCCTCCTGAAGTGGATCACCTAAGGAGAAGCGAGCTAAGCCTGCCCCTCCTGCCCCTGTGCACCTTGCCTACCCACCCCAGCTAAGATGCCAGATCCCCAGCATCACAAGCCTGGCAGTGTGCAAGTAGCCCAGACAGGCCACCCCACCCCACAGTGAATCCTGCCCCTAGGAGAGGGGAAGAGAAGGCACACACCAGTCTGACTGTGGACACAGCGGTGGGCTGGGGGCAGACATCAGGTCTGACTGCGGCTCCGCCCACCAACTCCAGTTATACACCACAGCACAGGGGAAGTGCCCTGCAGGTCCTCACCACGCCAGGGACTATCCAAAATGACCAAGTGGAAGAATTCCCCTCAGAAGAATCTCCAGGAAATAACAACAGCTAATGAGCTGATCAAAAAGGATTTAAATAATATAACAGAAAGTGAATTTAGAATAATAGTCATAAAATTAATCGCTGGGCTTGAAAACAGTATAGCTGACAGCAGAGAATCTCTTGCTACAGAGATCAAGGGACTAAGGAACAGTCACGAGGAGCTGAAAAACGCTTTAAACGAAATGTATAACAAAATGGAAACCACCACGGCTCGGATTGAAGAGGCAGAGGAGAGAATAGGTGAACTAGAAGATAAAGTTATGGAAAAAGAGGAAGCTGAGAAAAAGAGAGATAAAAAAATCCAGAAGTATGAGGGGAAAATTAGAGAACGAAGTGATACACTAAAAAGAAATAATCTACGCATAATTGGTATCCCAGAGGAGGAAGAGAGAGGGAAAGGTGCTGAAGGGGTACTTGAAGAAATAATAGCTGAGAACTTCCCTGAAGTGGGGAAGGAAAAAGGCATTGAAATCCAAGAGGCACAGAGAACTCCCTTCAGACGTAACTTGAATCGATCTTCTGCACGACATATCATAGTGAAACTGGCAAAATACAAGGATAAAGAGAAAATTCTGAAAGCAGCAAGGGGTAAACGTGCCCTCACATATAAAGGGAGACCTATAAGACTCGTGACTGATCTCTCTTTTGAAACTTGGCAGGCCAGAAAGAATTGGCACGAGATTTTCAGTGTGCTAGACAGAAAAAATATGCAGCCGAGAATCCTTTATCCAGCAAGTCTGTCATTTAGAATAGAAGGAGAGATAAAGGTCTTCCCAAACAAACAAAAACTGAAGGAATTTGTCACCACTAAACCAGCCCTACAAGAGATCCTAAGGGGGACCCTGTGAGACAAAGTACCAGAGACATCACTACAAGCATAAAACATACAGACATCACAATGACTCTAAACCCGTATCTTTCTATAATAACACTGAATGTAAATGGATTAAATGCGCCAACCAAAAGACATAGGGTATCAGAATGGATAAAAAAACAAGACCCATCTATTTGCTGTCTACAAGAGACTCATTTTAGACCTGAGGACACCTTTAGATTGAGAGTGAGGGGATGGAGAACTATTTATCATGCTACTGGAAGCCAAAAGAAAGCTGGAGTAGCCATACTTATATCAGACAAACTAGACTTTAAATTAAAGGCTGTAACAAGAGATGAAGAAGGACATTATATAATAGTGACAGGGTCTATCCATCAGGAAGAGCTAACAATTATAAATGTCTATGCGCCGAATACCGGAGCGCCCAAATATATAAAACAACTACTCATAAACATAAGCAACCTTATTGATAAGAATGTGGTCATTGCAGGGGACTTTAACACCCCACTTACAGAAATGGATAGATCATCTAGACACACGGTCAATAAAGAAACAAGGGCCCTGAATAAGACATTGGATCAGATGGACTTGACAGATATATTTAGAACTCTGCATCCAAAAGCAACAGAATATACTTTCTTCTCGAGTGCACATGGAACATTCTCCAAGATAGATCATATACTGGGTCACAAAACAGCCCTTCATAAGTTTACAAGAATTGAAATCATACCATGCATACTTTCAGACCACAATGCTATGAAGCTTGAAATCAACCACAGAAAAAAGTCTGGAAAACCTCCAAAAGCATGGAGGTTAAAGAACACCCTACTAACGAATGAGTGGGTCAACCAGGCAATTCAAGAAGAAATTAAAAAATATATGGAAACAAACGAAAATGAAAATACAACAATCCAAACGCTTTGGGATGCAGCGAAGGCAGTCCTGAGAGGAAAATACATTGCAATCCAGGCCTATCTCAAGAAACAAGAAAAATCCCAAATACAAAATCTAACAGCACACCTAAAGGAAATAGAAGCAGAACAGCAAAGGCAGCCTAAACCCAGAAGAAGAAGAGAAATAATAAAGATCAGAGCAGAAATAAACAATATAGAATCTAAAAAAACTGTAGAGCAGATCAACGAAACCAAGAGTTGGTTTTTTGAAAAAATAAACAAAATTGACAAACCTCTAGCCAGGCTTCTCAAAAAGAAAAGGGAGATGACCCAAATAGATAAAATCATGCATGAAAATGGAATTATTACAACCAATCCCTCAGAGATACAAACAATTATCAGGGAATACTATGAAAAATTATATGCCAACAAATTGGACAACCTGGAAGAAATGGACAAATTCCTGAACACCCACACTCTTCCAAAACTCAATCAGGAGGAAATAGAAAGCTTGAACAGACCCATCACCAGCGAAGAAATTGAATCGGTTATCAAAAATCTCCCAACAAATAAGAGTCCAGGACCAGATGGCTTCCCAGGGGAGTTCTACCAGACGTTTAAAGCAGAGATAATACCTATCCTTCTCAAGCTATTCCAAGAAATAGAAAGGGAAGTAAAACTTCCAGACTCATTCTATGAAGCTAGTATTACTTTGATTCCTAAACCAGACAGAGACCCAGTAAAAAAAGAGAACTACAGGCCAATATCCCTGATGAATATGGATGCAAAAATTCTCAATAAGATACTAGCAAATCGAATTCAACGGCATATAAAAAGAATTATTCACCATGATCAAGTGGGATTCATTCCTGGGATGCAGGGCTGGTTCAACATTCGCAAATCAATCAACGTGATACATCACATTAACAAAAAAAAAGAGAAAAACCATATGATCCTGTCAATCGATGCAGAAAAGGCCTTTGACAAAATCCAGCACCCTTTCTTAATAAAAACCCTTGAGAAAGTCGGGATAGAAGGAACATACTTAAAGATCATAAAAGCCATTTATGAAAAGCCCACAGCTAACATCATCCTCAACGGGGAAAAACTGAGAGCTTTTTCCCTGAGATCAGGAACACGACAGGGATGCCCACTCTCACCGCTGTTGTTTAACATAGTGCTGGAAGTTCTAGCATCAGCAATCAGACAACAAAAGGAAATCAAAGGCATCCAAATTGGCAAAGATGAAGTCAAGCTTTCGCTTTTTGCAGATGACATGATATTATACATGGAAAATCCGATAGACTCCACCAAAAGCCTGCTAGAACTGATACATGAATTCAGCAAAGTTGCAGGATACAAAATCAATGTACAGAAATCAGTTGCATTCTTATACACTAACAATGAAGCAACAGAAAGACAAATAAAGAAACTGATCCCATTCACAATTGCACCAAGAAGCATAAAATACCTAGGAATAAATCTAACCAAAGATGTAAAGGATCTGTATGCTGAAAACTATAGAAAGCTTATGAAGGTAATTGAAGAAGATTTAAAGAAATGGAAAGACATTCCCTGCTCATGGATTGGAAGAATAAATATTGTCAAAATGTCAATACTACCCAAAGCTATCTACACATTCAATGCAATCCCAATCAAAATTGCACCAGCATTCTTCTCGAAACTAGAACAAGCCATCCTAAAATTCATATGGAACCACAATAGGCCCCGAATAGCCAAAGTAATTTTGAAGAAGACCAAAGCATGAGGCATCACAATCCCAGACTTTAGCCTCTACTACAAAGCTGTCATCATCAAGACAGCATGGTATTGGCACAAAAACAGACACATAGACCAATGGAATAGAATAGAAACCCCAGAACTAGACCCACAAACATATGGCCAACTAATCTTTGACAAAGCAGGAAAGAACATCCAATGGAAAAAAGACAGTCTCTTTAACAAATGGTGCTGGGAGAACTGGACAGCAACATGCAGAAGGTTGAAACTAGACCACTTTCTCACACCATTCACAAAAATAAACTCAAAATGGATCAAGGACCTGAATGTGAGACAGGAAACCATCAAAACCTTAGAGGAGAAAGCAGGAAAAGACCTCTCTGACCTCAGCCGTAGCAATCTCTTACTCGACACATCCCCAAAGGCAAGGGAATTAAAAGCAAAAGTGAATTACTGGGACCTTATGAAGATAAAAAGCTTCTGCACAGCAAAGGAAACAACCAACAAAACTAAAAGGCAACCAACGGAATGGGAAAAGATATTTGCAAATGACATATCAGACAAAGGGCTAGTATCCAAAATCTATAAAGAGCTCACCAAACTCCACACCCAAAAAGCAAATAACCCAGTGAAAAAATGGGCAGAAAACATGAATAGACACTTCTCTAAAGAAGACATCCGGATGGCCAACAGGCACATGAAAAGATGTTCAGCGTCGCTCCTTATCTGGGAAATACAAATCAAAACCACACTCAGGTATCACCTCACGCCAGTCAGAGTGGCCAAAATGAACAAATCAGGAGACTATAGATGCTGGAGAGGATGTGGAGAAACGGGAACCCTCTTGCACTGTTGGTGGGAATGCAAATTGGTGCAGCCGCTCTGGAAAGCAGTGTGGAGGTTCCTCAGAAAATTAAAAATAGACCTACCCTATGACCCAGCAATAGCACTGCTAGGAATTTATCCAAGGGACACAGGAGTACTGATGCATAGGGGCACTTGTACCCCAATGTTCATAGCAGCACTCTCAACAATAGCCAAATTGTGGAAAGAGCCTAAATGTCCATCAACTGATGAATGGATAAAGAAATTGTGGTTTATATACACAATGGAATACTACGTGGCAATGAGAAAAAATGAAATATGGCCTTTTGTAGCAACGTGGATGGAACTGGAGAGTGTGATGCTAAGTGAAATAAGCCATACAGAGAAAGACAGATACCATATGGTTTCACTCCTATGTGGATCCTGAGAAACTTAACAGGAACCCATGGGGGAGGGGAAGGGAAAAAAAAAAAAATCTGCTTTTAGAGTGCGAGATACCCAAAGCATAAGAGACTGTTGAGAACTGAGAACAAACTAAGGGTTGATGGGGGGGTGGGAGGGAGGAGAGGGTGGGTGATGGGTATTGAGGAGGGCACCTTTTGGGATGAGCACTGGGTGTTGTATGGAAACCAATTTGACAATAAATTTCATATATAAATAAAAACTAACTAACTAACTAACTAACTAACTAACTAAATAAATAAATAAAAACCTTACTTGGTCCTGGGGGACAGCATAAGTGATTTTGTGTCTGATTATACACAGAGATCTATATATAGCACTAGTTGTATATGTAAATATACTACATGTGCTGTTATATTGATGGACACTGCACACATTTGGATTAGTCTTCCTCCTACTTATACAGAGTCACAGAAATAAGTGATTCTTTCCCTCAACTTGTCCTTTCTCTCCTTGTGCAGGGGTGATGCTAATCTTCTCTGTATCGTTCCAATGTTAGCATATGTGCTGCTGCAGTAGGCACACAACTTGTCCTTTTTCTGATTCCACCCTCCCTCCCCCCCCCCCCCCCCAGTGACCACATGCAAACAGAAGTTCCAGCGGAACTAACATGATCAGCCCCCCAATGTGGAATGAAGGTAGAACCACAATGGGAACACTTGCATGTTTACTCTCAGCCACAAGGATGGAAATTTAACAACAATATCTGTGATGTTTGTTTCAGACAGTAGTTAGACACAGTGCCCAGAGAGATTGAATAAATAGATGAGGTGGGCAGGCTGTAAAAAAGAAAATCATGCAGGATGATGAGGAACAGCTAATTGAAACTCTTCAGTATCAGAGTGAAAACAGGCAGGGGTGGGAGACTCTGATGTGAAAGTAGGCAGTCAGGGGACTTTGAACTTCAACACTAGCTAGTTGTCACTATAATTTGGGATTATAAGTCCAATTTGCTAGATCTTTTTTTTTTTTTTTTTAAGGTGGGTGGTGGGGAGAAAACCAGGGTTCTGTGTGCATTCTCCTGAGTTTTTATATTGGCAACTAATTCCATGAAAAACATACAGTGGATCAAATAAAATACATCTGTGGGCCAGATTTGGTCTTTAGCCCATCACTTTGCATCCTGTGACTTAGAATCTGATGGGATCATTAGCATTCTGAACAAACTTGTCACACATGGTCCCTTATTTCTAACCCTGGATAAAAGGAGACGGAAACTTTTCTTGTGGTAAATCATATTATTTTCATCTGAGGTGACAGCCTTGGCTGTGGCCCAAGGGTTCACTTCTGGGAAAGAGAAATATCTCTCTGTCCTTGTTTATGGCTAATTGTATTAAAAAGTATACTGGATTGAAGACACTGAAATAGATACTCAAGGACCAGCCTTACAGCCTTATAGACTCTTCCTTCCAAAGTGAAACTTAAATTGAAATTCATCCTTTTTCTATTCCTTAATTCAGACTTCTCAGAGTCTCTACAAGGTGCTGAGTGTCCATTGTTGAAGGGTCACTGGCTCAAAGGAACCTGTGAAATCAATCTGTTCCGTGAACAATTGACAAAAGCTTTATGACACAATGTTTTCTGGGAGCAAAATTATTTGGCAACATATTTGCAAAGCTGTAAAGGAGATAATTTTCACATTTCTTTCTTTCTAAATGTTTATTTACTTTGAGAGGGAGAGAGAGAACACCAACCAGGCAGGGACAGAGAGAGAGGAATTCCAAGCAGGATCCACTCTGTCAGTGCAGAGCCTGATGTAGGCCTTGATCCTACAAACCATGCGATCATGACCTGAGCCAAAATCAAGAGTCGGACACTTAACTGACTGAGTCACCCAGGTGCCCCACCAATTTTCACATTTCAACTGTCAGTTGTGTTCTAGTCATGTCTTCATGAAACAATATTCACTGAGTGCCCATTATGTCCTAGATGCTATTTTAGCCACTGGGGATATAGCACAGATCAAGCAGACAAGGTCCCTAAATTGCTGTGAGGATACATCCAATATACAATCATGCATTTGATGCCAGTCCTAATAAGTATCAGAAGTATTACACAACATCAAAACCATAGACTACCCTCTCCACAAAGAATAGAGGAAGAAAGTGCAGCCATCCTGGAGAGATAGGGGAAAAAATATAGAGAAGGAAAGGAGACAATGAAAAGGGGATACTAATGAAGATACTGAAATTAAACCACATACAGAAGCAGGGGAATCCAGGCAACTCTCTGGGTCCGTTAGTCATAGATGCCTGACACTTCATTTATAATATATATGTCTTTCTCAGCTGGGTATTTCATGATTAGAAACTGATAAACAGAAATAGTCACTTTTGTGAAGTTGAACTTGTGGCTCACGTAGCTATATTAGGAACTGTATTTCTTAGGCAGAGCTCAAAGAAAATTCCTATTGGAATAAATAAGCTCTAAAAATGTCCAAGTAATAATCACAGTTTAATTTTAAGAGGCAAGAAGGACTGAAAATAAGAGAGCGCCAATAGAAACAAAGATTAAAGATGGTGTCTGCTTATCAAAATGTCTCCAGCAAAGAAACTCAATGAACCTGGGTTCTAATGTGGTTTGAGGAACTGTTCATCTGCATTACTTTATCTCTTATATCATGCTTTTTCCGAATAAAACCCTTGAAAAAAAATGAGAAGTTTGGCTGAGATCACCAAATTAACACTGTCTTATAAGTCAGGTTTCTCCACCAGTGCTGGTTTCCCCAAGGCAGATTACAGTATTTGCATCAACACACTTCAGTTAAACGGTTCTTATGTATTTGTGGAGGCAAAGTCTGAAAGTGCCAAAGCCAAGCAACTAAGCAACTTTACTTTTTTTAAGAATTGAGAAATATTTCTTCCAGCCTCAACCATACAGACATAGATTTGACCATGGCTTTTCTTGTTCCCCTAAAACTCTATTGGCTAATGGGCAGAAATACAGATTTAAAAAATCCAAGTTTAGGGGCGCCTGGGTGGCGCAGTCGGTTGGGCGTCCTACTTCAGCCAGGTCATGATCTCGCGGTCCGTGAGTTCGAGCCCCGCGTCGGGCTCTGGGCTGATGGCTCAGAGCCTGGAGCCTCTTTCCGATTCTGTGTCTCCCTCTCTCTCTGCCCCTCGCCCATTCATGCTCTGTCTCTCTCTGTCCCAAAAATAAATAAACGTTGAAAAAAAAATTTAAAAAATCCAAGTTTATCAAGTGTAAGAATTTTTATTTTTATGTTTATACATCTAATCAAATGAACAGAAATTAATAGAAGTAATTATCTAGATAATCTTATAATATTCACACACCAATTTCAATTGATAAATAATGGAGAAGGGAGTGCTTCATTTGAATTGCTGGGGTAATTGAGGTAGTACATGCTCTTTTTTCAATTGGTGTAGACTTACTTTACAGAACCTAAAATAAATAGAGTATGTTTGGGTTTCAGGAGAAATGACAACTCCTGAACATTAAAAGATGGATTCCAACTGGTCACTCATTCACTTACTAAAATATTTATTGGACACTTAACATGGGTAGGGTGTTATATTTAACACTGAAGATACAACGATGAATAAAATGGGGTGATCCTGCCTTCCTGAAATCCTGACCGTGGGGGTTGACAGCCACCCAGAAACCATACGTGTGATGCAAGCTTTGAAGGGACGTTCAGGGTATAAGGGAAGGGATCCACTCCTGGAGTCAGTAGTATTACTCGAAGCAACATTTCTGCTGAGATCTGGAGGGTATGTGGGAAGTTGATTTCAAGGGGAAAAGAAAAAAGGGAGAGAAGGGAGTGAGTGAGGCCACTTGGCCACTGTAGCCCAGGTCCTATCTGGCTACAGCTGTGTGAGAGAATCAAAGCCAGAATAACAGAAAAACCATAGAGCCAAGTCCTAGTCAGCCCTCAGAAGCACACGCAATAGTCGAGTGCTATGTTAAACCACTGAATTTGGGGGCATTTATTATGTGGCAACAAAGAAACAAAACTCAATGGCTTCCATTTTACAAGTACAAGTGATCTTTGTTGACAGTGGATCTAGGTGTTGCTCAGGGATTCACCTGAGCCTGAACCAGGGATCCCGGTGCGTCCGTACACATACCTCCCAGACATCTATTTCATGGGGACAAAGACAGCTGGAAAATAAAATGTTTACGTGAAGGTGCCTGGATATGGGTACATCGGGCAGTGACCCTTCTTCCTCAGGCAGGCCTCACAGCACATGTCTGAGTCCTGCGCAGTCTATTTTCTCCATTACTGGGTGGAACCCAGGGCAGGGTTGCTAGCACTTCCCGGTGAGCATGGACCCCCCCGCCCCCAGGCAGCCTTGACGGGAGACAGGGCAAAGGTCAGAGTGCTGTGCTTACTAGTCCAAGAAGTTTGCATCCCCATGCTCCTGGGCTCTCTCTCCTTTATCCTCAGAACAGCTGTCTTTCTGTTGTTTTTTTACCTCCTTGTTCTTCCTAATTCTTCCTTCTAGGAAAAGTAACCGAACCTCTCTAAACCACATTTGTCTTTAAAATGGGGAGAATGGGGGGGCGCCTGGGTGGCGCAGTCGGTTAAGCGTCCGACTTCAGCCAGGTCACCATCTCGCGGTCCGGGAGTTCGAGCCCCGCGTCAGGCTCTGGGCTGATGGCTCAGAGGCTGGAGCCTGTTTCCGATTCTGGGTCTCCCTCTCTCTCTGCCCCTCCCCCGTTCATGCTCTGTCTCTCTCTGTCCCAAAAATAAATAAAAACGTTAAAAAAAATTTTTTTTTAAATAAAATGGGGAGAATGGTAATATCTACTGTAAGAATTAAATAAGACAATTCCCATGAAGCACTTACAGTACTTAGCATATAAGTAAAGATTCAATAGTTGTTAAATATTCTACTTGGAAAACTCTAATAGATTTGAAAGCAATTAGCTAAAAGCTGGCTATAGTGTCCTTCTAAAAGATAATGACCCTTGGTTAGGCACAGGATTAAAATGATTAAGAAGTGTATTGGTGGGTAGATCAGTCATTATTCTGTGCTTTTGTAAACCTCTTCACAAGATGACCCCGAAAAAGCTAGCAGGAGAGGCAGAGAGCATGAGATAGTCAACAAATACTTCGTGAAAACCTACAAGTGGTAGACACTGGAAATACAGCAATGGGCAAGACGAGCGATATCTTCCTCCTGGAAGTTATAAGGAGAGAGAAATGCAAATATTAAAGCAACAACTATCCAAATAATTACCACTTGCTAGACACTCCAAAATGCCCAATGCCCACTTACTCCTTTGGGTAGCATTTTGTATCTTCCCAGCAGACTGCAGGCCCAGGAACCAGACTGAGTTGTTGTTGTTGTTGTTGTTGTTGTTGCTGTTGTTGTTGTTGTTTTAAACAATAACAACAACCACAAACACCTCACAACCAGGCCACTAACTATCACTATTGAGTAGGCATTTCATTTTTGAGTCTCACTTTCCTTATTCGTAAGATTAGGGATGTTATAATAATTCCAGTCTCTAAGGGTTACTGGAGGGTTCGTTAACTGAGAGTGTAGGCATACGCCCCCTCAACGCCTGGTTGGTCGTCTGTGCCCAGGAAATGTTAAATTTCCTTCCTTCTTCCATTTTAGGTACATATGAAACTTTGCACAGGGCCAGTGTGAGTATCACACTTGGAGAAAGAGAAGATCAACAAGCATAACAATTGTTCACATATGCGACCTCTGTGCTTTTTGACTGAGATAACTGGGTACATTAACAGATTTGTGGGGGGTTTTTTGTTTGTTTTTGAAGCACTGTCACTGAAAACATTGTTTTATTATACTTTAAGCCAGCTGCTAATGAGAAACAAACCGAAACCAAAACCATTTCATTTAAGCAGCAGGCTAAACTTTGCCTTGTCATCCCATAAAAGGCTGTCCCCCGGTGAGGAGGAAGAGCATAGAAGGCATATGTCAGTGTGGGTGTCTGTGTGACTGATGAGAAGCTGGCGCGGGAGACAGGGTACATGCACGTGGCAGTTTAACATCACCTAAGGGCCAATTGGCCTCTTTGTGAAAGGGAAACTCAGTAATCGTCAAATTGTGAACTCGGCAATTTGCAGTTTTTTTCTTAGCAAGAAGTTTGGTGAGTCAGCATCTTATTAGGAAGTGATTTGTTTACCTAATTTTGCCATGTTTCTATGACATGTTTGTCATGTTTTTGACAATTTCAGAACAGACGGGCATTGTGGTCAATACTGGCAAGATACTCATGAATCACAGAATTGGAAGGCTCCCAAATGATTCCTTCCAGCTCTTGTTAGCATTGGTTTGCTTACTTTGTAAATAGATGTACTCCCACACAATATTTTACTGTACTTTATTATACTTACAAGAAAGTTATTTTAATAATTTGGACTTTAGGGATCTAACTTTTGTTATCTTAAAATTCCCTTTGTTAGTTGCTACAGGCAAGTACAAAGGAGAAAAAAAGAAGTAACTTGTTTGACTTTGGCAATTTCATAGTTTCCTTCTTTAATTGGCTGAAACTGGCAAGAGTGTCTCCTCAAAATGTGCATTTTTTTTTATCAATGAGTGTACTGGATACTTACTATAAGTAGCTATTTTAGGGAGGTTGACAGATAACTCCATGTTTCAGTCAGAGACTGTACTAATTTATAGCAGGCTCTTGTTCAAGATGGTTGGCAGAAAAAAGGAAGAACTGACTAACACATGTCATTTTTTTTTTCTTGGAAAAAAGTTTAAGATGATTTTAAGAATTGGGCTTATTAATATAGCCTAACATCAAAATATTCAGTCATGAAACCAAATAATGTGAGGATTGTATGTTTCTGTGGACTTTAGGGATATCGAACCCAGATGTTGTTTGGAACGAACTGAAACTCAAAGAAGTGGTTCTTAACAGCTAAAGTTATAAATGTTAGATAAAGTACTTGAGATTTTCTACTATAATATCATATATCTTAACTAAATTCTTATTTCTTCTTATTACTTAAAAAAAACGTGCCATGTAGGCTAAAGTCAATTTTGCCAGCTGGCAGGATCTCAATAAACTCTATATTCTATAATTCTATCTATAAATTCTCACCTGAAGATTTTCAGTTTTCAACATACAGATTTTTCAATCTTCAGTAGAAGACTATTATTTTACCACTTGGCACTTGGAGAGACAGCCATCAAAGTTGTAACTGGTTTTATAATTTCATATTTCCTGTTCTATGTCCATGGGTAAACTGAGGCCCAAATTGTTGAGAAAGATTAGTTAAGATTTTTTGTTGACATGGATTTGGATCTTTGACTATAGTTTAAGTTTTGAAAGTTTATTGAATGATACTTTTCCAGAGAGTAACGTTTTCATTGTAATGCAGACCAAAGACCTTATGTTCTCATGGCCATTCAATTCTTCTTAGAGATTCATAATTTAATAAACAATAAAATGTAAACTATTTGTGATGCAAAAAAGTGAATTTCTTGCTTTGAAAGATCACCGAAAAATCCACAACACCAGGCTTGATAGACTATTGCCTTTATGACTAGAAATTGAATTTAGAAGCTTCAACAGTTTGACACTAAGTTGAACCTTGAAACATTCTCAGAGCGTCTTAGAAGCAGCTGCAAAAAATATGTGAGCAGCTGAGTGCCTGAGCATTTGTTAATGACAAACAAATGGGTACATTAGGAAAGGCAAATAATTTCCCAAGTGCTTCAA
Source organism: Herpailurus yagouaroundi (assembly GCF_014898765.1). NCBI lineage: Eukaryota > Metazoa > Chordata > Mammalia > Carnivora > Felidae > Herpailurus > Herpailurus yagouaroundi. The sequence goes on along the minus strand of NW_024412377.1, from coordinate 120,782,077 downwards.
TATGGAGGGTTCTAAGGTGTTTTGAACTAATTATTCTTCTTTGTCTGTCAATAAGCATTTTGGTGCATCTGGAATCATAGGAAATTATCACTGAGAAGCAGGACAAATTAAATAATTCTCTAGTTCATTTGGGCATTTTGAATTTGAAATATTTAAATATATGAGTACAATACCAATGTACCAGTGTAGAAAAAGTAAAGTCATTCAAATTGTAGAAAGACTGCTATAATTTTCTCAAGAGGGCATTCATTCTGCATGAAACCTCTGGGTAATTCTTTTTTTTTTTTTTTTTTTAAATTTTTAAAGGTTTATTTTGAGAGAGAAAGAGCATGAGCAGGGGAGGGGCAGAGAGAGAGAGACACAGAATCTGAAGCAGGTTCCAGGCTTTGAAGTGTCAGCACAGAGACGGATGTGGGGCTTGAACTCATGAACTGAGAAAACATAACCTGAGCTGAAGTCGGATGCTTAACGAATTGAGCCACTTAGGCACCCCTGGGTAATTCTTAATTAGAAGGGTTCCTGCCAATATTATCATAGTTGAGGTAACCGCATTACTTTCTAAGAATTAGGGTTTATTTCGCCATAAAAGCAGAGCCATTGAGGTCTCCTGTATGGCCACGTAAAAGTGGACCAACTCCTTTAAAGTGTGTGAACATCTTAGGACAAAAATTACATTTAGTTTAATCAAGGTCCCATTGCTTTATGGTCATGGACAAGTGACCACTAGTCTCTGAGCACTCACTTGAATTCTTGCACTAAATTCTCCTCTCCTAGGCACACAGTCATATTATGAAGGTACCCAACCCTGCCTTTGCTTGAACGTCATTTCAATCGGCTGCCCCAAATAGTGCTGGGACCTAACTTGTCTTCATGGATCATCTTGTCTTTTCAAATCATCTGAATCAGTTTCTTCAAGTTTCAAATTTCAAACCAGCAAACGTTTAGCATGGATCTTCTATGCCAGTAACTACATTAAACACACAAATCTAGATAAAACCCTGGTCTCTGTACTTACAGTTCTGAAGGAATTATCATGAAAACGCCTAACTGCACTACACCATGTTGTAAGTGCAATCAGAGCTGACTGAAAGGATCAAAGTGAAAAACCAGGCTTGCATTTGGGCTCCATCACTTACCAGCCTTCTGCCTGAACTCAATCACCTCCTATGTAAACCCAAATACTCACATCACATGCCTTATGGATTACTGTGAGGACAAATGAGATAAAAGAACAAAAGTTCTTACTGTGATGTTCAGTGTATGGGCACTGGTCATGAATGGTAAACTACTCTTCTTATACCCGTGTAATACTTGTGCGTTAACCAAAGTGCATTTGAGTATGAGAAAAATTTAAAGTTGGTAGAGCTGCATGTAGTTTAATGAGAGACACTTCGGTCGGTTAGGGTCCAACTGGGAGAGAGAAAACCCACCAATTATTTGAACAGAAATAATCCAGGATAAAGAATTGCTCATTAGTTATAAAGTTGTCAACTGCATAATCAAAACTATAAAAAGAAAAAACTTGAAAGTAGCAACTGCAGCTATCACCCCAGGGCTGAAGGTACAAAAGGAAGATGCTAGAAGGACTAAACTTAGAAGCATGGAAGGGGGCACCCAGAGCTGAAAATGAGGCCTCCAAAGAGGGAGAACTGCCCAGTTTCCTCTGAGCTCTGAGGAGGCACTGGACAGGGCTGGGGTCAGACTCAGGGGGAAGACTTGGGGCCGGGGCTGATGTACTCATGGGGTGTACAACGAAACTGCTTCTCCATATGTAGGAAAGACTCCATACTGGATTCAGCTGCTGTCAATGGGAGGGACTACTGCTGCCGAGATTGCAAAGAGAATGTTACCTAGCTTCCTGGTTCTAGCTCTTTCTGGAACTAGCTGCATCTTTATCTGAGTTTTAAGTCAACTCCATGTCCTTAACATAAACCCCCCATTCTTATTTAAGCCAACTAGAATTTCTATAATTTGGGGGAGAAGTCTTTTTTTTTTTTTTTAATATTTATTGAGAGAGACGGCACAAACAGAGGAGGGGCATAAAGTGGAAGAGAGAGAGAATCCTAAGCAGGGTCCACACTGTCAGCATGGAGCCCAATGCAGGGCTTGAATCCACAAACCCATAAGATCATGACCCAAACTGAATTCAAGAGTCAGATGCTCAACTGACTGAGCCACCCAGGTGCCCCGAGAAAATCTTGATACAAATCTCGTGAATCAGAGAAGCAAAGTAATATTTTGCCTGCATGCAGTGTACTTCTTGCCATGCCACCAACCTCCACATGACCATTATTTCATTTAATATTATTTTTTTAATGTTTATTTATTTTTGAGAAAGAGAGAAAGAGAGAGAGAGAGGGAGAGGGGCAGAAAGAGGAGACACAGAATCTGAAGTGGGCTCCAGGTTCTGAGCTGTCAGCACAGAGCCCGACATGGGGCTCGAACTCACAGACTGTGAGATCATGACCTGGGCTGAAGTCTGATGCTTAACCAACTGAGCCACCAATGACCAAGCATTTTAAAAATCCACACTAAATGTTGTGATTAGCTCAGGGAACACAGGTTAAAGTTTTGCTCATATAAATCTGACATGGCCTGATATACTGTCTGTAAACTTTAGTGGGAATTAATTGAGACAGATCCATAATTTTAGAATTATTTTCACTGCTTCTCTGTGTGTGCCATGCATAAAGAGGTATGCAGAACATTCACAGTAATTTGGAAAGAACGACTCTGGATAACCTTTAGTTCTACCACATCCTTATAGGGCTAGTCAAAGGAAATCTGTAATTTTTTAAAGAGAATGTGAGCTCCCTTTAAAGCGAGTGACCTAATGAAATACATTCGTTTTGTATGCCAAGTTTTATGGTGTGGTTCATTTCAGCTAACACTTTGGTGTATCTAATGATCTTAGCACCATTATCATCAAATCTCTCTGGTGCCAAAAATGCTAGAAAAGCCCATTGCATATGCTGTAGTAGGATACGTCATGAATGTTCATCTGGAAATCAAATAGAAAACTAGTGGTATTTCCCTCTCCCATCAAGAACAATTATTTTGGATCATGTATTAGCCAGGATTTACAGTTCAACACAAAATCTGTTTTGCACTAAAATAATGGCAAGAGAAACCAGCAAATGATATGTGTGGAAAAATCAGCAAATTAGCAGCACAGATTACCTCAGTTAATGCTTTTCTGAAAAAGACTTGTCTCAATTGCAGGGTAGGCATAGATGAGGGATGGGGGGGTCATGGAAAAATAGGTTTAAGCTCAACTAAAATCAAATACTTGGTCTTTACAACACCAAGATATATTTACTTATCTTATCATATATATAAACGTGTGTGTGTGTGTGTATGTGTGTGTGTTCTAACTTTGTCCTACAGCCACACATACACACTGTCAGTTCATCATATTATTATCATATTATTTGTGCAGCACTGACTCATGCAATACATCCAGGCTCTTCTGAGATTTAATCTTCCTTGGATCTAGCCTTATAAAATCATAGTTCATTTCTATATGCCAAAGTGTTTGCAATGTATTCCTATTCCTTCTGTAATCCTATTACATTTCGCCATACGATAGCATTTTTTAAGTATTTCGTGGAAGAATGGAAGTAGGACAGTAAAAAGTCTTTAGTTGGATATTGTTGGGGGGGCTCCTGATATTGGAAGTCTAAGTTGCACAAATAGTATGTAAGTCTAGAGGCAAAGAATTTGTGATGTTTGATTGTATAGGTTTGTGCCTGATCCCATGTGATACTGGAGCTTCTCCGAGGATTATGTATGTGCCTTTCTGTTTCTCTCACCATATAACCCTCAATTCCAGGTCAGTTTGGTGCATAGCCTTAAAGTTATATTCTGAAAAGGTGGGTGCTTACAGCTCAGGGTTAATGAAGCAAGACTCACAATTCTCCTTGATAGAGAAATGGAGCTAGGACTTAGAGAGTGGTGGGCCAATTCCATCAATTTTGAAAACAATAATGGACCAGACAGAAGAACTTAATATAGAAATCAATACCTAATTTCAGTCAGGCATATACAATGTGCCAGGCAGTTATTGCTATTTCCTATGTATTGACTTATTTAGTCCATTCAAGAACTCTATGCAGGAGTACTGTTATTATGACCACCTTCATATGAGGAAAGTTAAGGTCAGAGGGAGGAAAGTTTCCTGAGGTCACGCAATTTGTAAGAGCCAGAGACTGCATTCAAATCAAAGCAGTTGGATCTAGAGCCCACCTTCCTAAACTTGGACTCTACAGCTGCCCAAAGACCTCTTTAAAGTCCTGAACTGTTGCATGGGGACTCTTAGGCCCTTATTGATTACAAGTTTGCTCCACTCTGTTAGAGCAGATTTGTTAATGCTATCACATCTCAGTTACCATCTACTTTATAGACCTTATCATAATGGCAATGTGATAATTACTTGGATAATTACTTGTTTATTGTGTCTTTGTCCTGACAGACTACTATATATAATTAGCATAAGAGCAGAGACAAGATTTGTAAGCTCGCCCCTGCATCCCCAGTCCCTAGGTCTGAATCTAACACATCAAAGGCATTCAAGAAATTATTACTGAATTTTTTTTAAAAAGAAGGATGATTAACTATTGTATTAATTACATGTTGCTGTATAACAAATTATCCTAAAACTTAGTGGCTTTAGATGACAAACATTTATTATCTTACAGCTCCTGAGTTTGGACTTTGAAAGTGACTTACCTGGATTGTTATGGCTCAAGGTCTCTCCCAAAGTTTCAGCTAAGATGGTAGTGGGAGTGGGGGGGTGCTGTCATGTGAGGGCCTGCTAGGGCTGGAGGACCCATTTCTGAGATGGCTCACTGGCATGGTAGGAGGCCCCAGCTGCTTGCCATGCAGCTCTCTTCATAGGTTTGCTTCACAGAATGTCTTTACAATGTGGCAGCTAGCTTCCCCAGAGTAAGCAATCACACAGAAGGGGTGGAACAGGGAGTCACAATGCTTTTTATAACCTAGTCACACAGTGTCTGTTCCACCATATTCTACTCATTAGAAGCATGTCACTATGTCTAACCTACGTTCAAGAGGAAGGGAAGTATAGACTTCCCTCCTCTTGTAGACTGACATTTGTAGACATATTGAAAACTACCGTACCTTCTAACCTTATTTTACATAAGCAACATTTCAGCATGCAGGAATGGGGCTTCAGAAAGGAGAATCTTCTAGATGGAGAACAAATACAGAGCAAGGGTACACTGCGAGGGAAACAAGATTTGTTGGAGAACAGAAAGTATCCTAGATTAGAAGTTAGAGTAAGGAAAGAGGAATATAGAGAAAGGGGAAATAAAATGGGCAGTGGGAAGAGAGCCTGAAAGGCTTTTCACTTTCAATAATGGACAAAGAAAAGCAGTTGAATGGCATGACTAGAAAGGATGTTCTTTTAGGAATATTTATCTGGGAAAATAGAGTCAAGCATTGGAGACTGAAATCCAGAATCATTAGGAGACCATTATCTTTGCAGGAAGCTTTCTGGAACTTTAACTTGAACAGAACAGTGGGAGTAGGAAGTAGAGGACTGATATCACAGTGCTTGGTAATTAATTAAGAGAGGAGCCCAGAGGGAGTTGCCAAAGGTGACACAACATTTTGAGTCTGGGAGATGGTATGCTATTAATCAAACTGGAAGTAAAGAGTACCAGGGGATAGAGGTATGACTTTTGTAAGCAGATTCCACAGGATCAGAAATAATCACAGGACATTGACTATTTATTTTCCTAGGAAGATAATGAGATTGGATTAGTTTGTTGACCTTGGGTTATGGTAGGGCATCCAAGAGGAAATACCAAGCAGGCAATCAAAATGTGAGTCTAGACTTCAGGGGAGAGCTTAGGTTTAAAGACCAGTCCTACTGTCCCCATAAGTGGACAAACAAGGACATAGACAGCCTGGAGCCAACCATGATATTGGGAAGTGTCAAGAAAGAGACTTCTGCTACTTATTCATGACATAAATTCTGCAGATACAAAGGCTTCATGTTAATGGTATGACTCGTCTTTTTAAAACTCATTTGTCTTTGAAGGGTTATCCTGAGGAAAAAGTGCTCAGGCAGTGACTTCAGTTCTGGCTAGTGAGTCACTGCATTACATTTCTATACTGCTGCTGTCACAAAGCACCACAAATTTAGTGGCTTAAAACATCGACGATTTATTCTCTTATAGGTCTAGAGGTTAGAAGTCCAAAATAAGTTTCACCGGGCTAATGTCAAAGTGTCTCCAAGACTTGCTTCTTCTGGAGGCTTTGCAAGGAGAATCTATTTGTCTTTTCTAGCTTCTAGTAGCCACTATCCCATTCCTCTGTTCTCAGACCAATCACTCCAATCTCTGCTCCCATCCTCACATCGTCTTCCCCTCTGACTTTGACTCCTCCAGTGTCCTTATAAGACTGTTGTGTTGACACTGGACCCACCTGGATGATCCAGGATAATCTCCTCATCTCAACATCCTTAATTTATTCACACAGGCAAAGTCATTTTGACCACATAAGGTAACATTTACAGGCTCTGGGGACTAGGACATAGACATATTTGGGAGACTGCTCTTCATCTACCACAGTCACCCAAATTCAGTTGGATCCAAATATACCCCATGTGCTTCCAAATCACAGATGTCCCCACTGAATACACACAACCAATGTGAAGTCTTTAAACATCCCTTCTTCCACCCTCTCAACTTCATAGGGTTTTATGTTGGGTTTTCTCATCAACAACATTATTATCATCACTCTGAAAAGGGCTTTGGTACCATCACAGAACTTCATGGTCTAAATGGACCTCACATTTCATCAAATCAAGCATCAGTTGAATATTTATTGCTTTTGGTCTTCAGGCCTGGAGATGGAAAGTGAAGCGCTTGAATTTACTTCTCAGTTTCTCACTCAATTTGTCTTCCTTATTGCCATTGATTCCCTGGCAACTCACTCCGCCCACAGTTTCTCTTTCTTCAGCTAAGAGTATGCCTCAAGAATTGTCAATTTGATATATTCAAGATCCCAATCAGAGCAAAAGATATAAGTTTCCAACTATGATTAGGCTAGATAAAATTTGAAGTCTCTTCAGACACTCAGTTTCTAGTATACTGTTAAAGATTTTCTCAAAATGATATTGATACCAACTCCAATGTAATATAAACTTGCATAATTTTTCGCTAGAAATGATTTCACTTTAAAGAAATGATTGAACTGTAAATCACTGTATCACTTCTCACTACTGAACTAAGGTTGCTAGAATTTTTCAAACTCCTATCACGTACTTTGTGAGTAACTTGCAGGGATACCTATGTTTAGACATCAGAAGTGTGGTAGAAAGAACTATGATTTAAGGCCAGAGGAATCTGGATTCAAATTTTAACAATGCAGCCAAGCTGCAGGAAAGTATGTTAATTTCTCCAAAATGGAAAAATGAGAATATTAATACACACATACAAGGACTGGGGGGAATTAGATACAACAATGATATAAAGTACCTAGTCCTGCTTGGCACACAGTAGACACTCAATAAACACTAATCTCAGCATTTCAAGCAGTGTTTATCTTCTACTATGTGCCAGGAAATGGTCATGGCTCCAACCCTTTACTCCCTCTCTTCAGACTCCTCACCCTCTAAAGAATAGAAGCAAACAGACCCTAACTTTACATTCAAGATCTTTGTTAATTGGGTTAATGTCCCTAATAAGAGATAACGAGTAGCAAATATATTAATGATTAGCAGATTCATATTTATAATATAAAGGATAATTATTCATTAACTTCCATAGGCTCTATGTTTAGTGATGGCTGCTATTATGTAAAATTATAAAATATAAGGAAGAAAAGTAATGGTCACACATGACTGGCATATTCAGGCAGCCAATATTAACTGAAAGGGCCAAATATTAAATTAGAAATTAATTAAAAATTAAAATTCATTCTTTTGTATTTTTATAAATAAATATGTCACAATTTTCAGCAACCCTATTATCAAGTTTGCCTTCTTTCATTATTTATGACTGAAACAAATTTAAAAAATCAGATTTTAAAACATGACTTTAATTTTTTAGTTTCTTAGTCTTTAAACTTTCTCAAATATCTTGTGTTCTATATAGAAAGAAAAGTTACACTGTTAAGTTTCAGAGTAGATTGTTGCTCTATTCTGAGCCTGAATAGCAAATACGTTTGAAGTGTATCCCCATACAAGGAATATATACTGTTTTGATATTTCTCAAGTTTACCTCTGCATCCTTAGATTCCTTATTGGCAATATCTTATCTGAAACTTACAACAAAGGTTATAAATTCAGCAGAGATACAAAAATTAACTCTCTACCCATTCCTTTGGATTTTATTTTTTCTATAATCATGAAATTATTTTGCCTAGTACCATAGACAGACCTCTTAGAAAAAAAAAATATATATATAGAGAGAGAGAGAGAGTGTGTGTGTAAGAGAGAGAATGGGGAGAGAGAGAGAGAGAGAGGAGTGGTCCATATAGTATTTCGCATTACGAATGATCAATTTCTACCTCAACTTGGTTAGTTGGAAGATAATCCAAAGTTCACTCACTGATTAAAAAACAAAACAAAACAGGGCACATTCAGAAGCTCCTTATGTAGCAAAATGTACTGAATATAGATCAATGGACATGGAACCAAGGATATGGAGGCTTGAGGCTTCATCAATCTAGTGTCATGGTTAAATTTCATTTAACTTGAGTGCTCATTTATTATCCCTTCCAGAATTAGTATGACTCTTAACACCTAAATTAAATTTCAACTCATGATGTTAATGGGGTACTTTTAATAATAAAGAAATTCTGGGGGCGCCTGGGTGGCGCAGTCGGTTAAGCGTCAGACTTCAGCCAGGTCACGATCTCGCGGTCCGTGAGTTCGAGCCCCGCGTCGGGCTCTGGGCTGATGGCTCGGAGCCTGGAGCCTGTTTCCGATTCTGTGTCTCCCTCTCTCTCTGCCCCTCCCCCGTTCATGCTCTGTCTCTCTCTGTCCCCAAAAAAATAAATAAAAGTTGAAAAAAAAAAAAAGCTTAAAAAAAATAATAAAGAAATTCTGGATAAATAAAAGTCGAAGGCAGGAGTTTAAAAGGTTAATTACAGGAGGAATGTAAACTCATTGAAACATCAGTTCAAGCCAAGTAAGTTTGTAAATTTGTTAAATGCATCTCAATTCAGAAAAGAGTACTGGGAAAATTTGGCTACTTATATTATGTTTGCTTGTCAAGACCAAAAGGTTTTTCCTTCATCTAAGCCATAGCTTTCTAGAGACTTCCAGTGGCATGTAGCTAGCATGGCTGTTCATTTGCTGTGTATCCTCTCATGGAGATGTTGTTAACCATAAACTAGTAAGTGTGGCTTAACATTCTCAGTAATACAGGCTTTGGGACTATTATGACACTACCCATGATAAAGATAGGCAGGAGTATCATTTATCTTCACATTTTTCCTTCCAATAATTTGAGTCAAATATTTTCTATTAATTTTTTTTACTTTAATTCCAGTGTAGTTAACATACAGTGTAATATTAATTCCAGGTGTACAATATAGTGATTTAGCACTTCCATACATCACCAGGTGCTCATCACAAGCGCACTACTTAATCCCTATCATCTATTTCACCCATCCCCCCACCCACCTCCCCTCTGGTAACCAACAGTTTGTTCTATATACAGTTAAGAGTCTGTTTCTTGATTTCTCTCTATCTCTCTTTTGCTCTTTTTTTGTTTCTTAAATTCCACAAATAAGTGAAATCACATGGTATTTATCTTTCTCTCACATATTTTGCTTAGCATTATACTCTCTAGATCCATCCATGGTATTGCAAATGGCAAGACTTCACTCCTTTATATGGCTGAATAATATTCCATTGTACGTATATGTGTGTGTGTATATACATATATATGTATAGACACATATATACATATAAATATACCATATCCTTTTTGTCCATTCATCTATAGAAGGACACTTGGGCTGCTTACATAAGTAATGCTGCTAAAACACAGAGGTGCATGAATCCCTTTGAAGTAGTATTTTTGTATTTTAGGGTAAATACCCAGTAGTGCAATTACTAGATCATAAGGTAGGAGTTCTTTTCTTGATTTTTTGAGGAAACTCTATACTGTTTTCCAGACTGGTTGTACCAGTTTGCATTCCCACCAACACTGCACGAAGGTTCCTTTTTCTCTACATCCACATCAACACTTGTTGTTTATTATGTTTTTGATTTTTGGCATCCTGACAGGTGTGAGGTGATATCTCATTATAGTTTTGATTTGCATTTCCCTGATCATGAGTGATGATCTTCTGATGTGTCTATTGGCCATCTGGATGTCTTCTTTGGATAAATGTCTGTTCATGTCTTCCGCCCATGTTTATATTGGATTATTTGAGGGTTTTTTGGTGCTGAGTTGCATCAATTATTTATATATTTTGGATACTAACCCTTTATAGGATATATAATTTGCAAATATCTTGTCTCATTCAGTAGGTTGCCTTTTAGTTTTGTTGATGGTTTTCTTCACTGTGCAGGAACTTTTTATTTTGATGTAGTTCCAACAGTTAATTCTTGCTTTTATTTCTCTTGTCCCAGGAGACATTATCTAGAAAAATGTTGCTAGAGCTGATGTCAGAGAAATTATTGCCTGTGCTCTCTTCTAGGATTTTTATGGTTTTGGGTCTCACATTTAGGTCTTTAGTCCATTTGAATTTATTTTTGTGTATGGTGTAAGAAAGTGACCCAGTTTCATTCTTTTCATGTGGCTGTTCAGCTTTCCCCAAACCATTTGTTGAATAGACTGTCTTTTTCCCATTGGATATTCTTTTATCCTTTGTCAAAGATCAACTGACCATAAAATTGTGAGTTTCTTTGTGGATTTTCTATTCTGTTCCATTGGTCTATGTATCTATTTTTGTGCCAGTACCATACTGTTTTGATTATTACAGCTTTGTAATATAACTTGAAGTCTGGAATTGTGGTATCTCCAGCTTGTTTTTCTTTTTCAAGATTGCTCTGGCTCTTTGGGGTCTTTTGTGCTTCCATACAGATTTTAGAATTGTTTGTTCTAGCTCTGTGAAAACTGCTGTTGGTATTTTGATAGGGATCGCACCAAGTCTATAGATCACTTTGGGTAGTATGGGCATTTTAACAATATTTGTTCTTCCAATCCATGAGTGTGGAATGTCTTCCATGTCTTTGTGTCATGTTCAATTTCTTTAATCAATGTTTTATAGTTTTCAGAATACAGGTCTTTCACCTCTTTGGTTAGTTTTATTTGTAGGTATTTTATTATCTCTACGATTGTAAATGGGATTATTTTCTTAATTTCTCTTTCTGCCACTTCATTATTAGTGTATAGAAAAGCAACTGATTTCTTTACATTAATTTTATATCCTGCGACTTTACTGAATTCATTTATTAATTCTAGTAATTTTGGTGGAGTTTTTAAGATTTTCTTTATACAGTATCATGACACCTTCAAATAGTGAAAGTTTTACTTCTTCTTTACCAGTTTGGGTGCCTTTTATTTCTTTGTGTTGTCTGATTGTTATGCCTAGGACTTCTAGTACTATGTTGAATAAAAGTTGTAAGAGTGCACACCCTTGTCTTGTTCTTAACCTTAGGGGAGAGGCTCTCACTTTTGCCCCATTGAGTATGATGTTTGCTGTCGATTTTTCATACAAGGCCTTGGTATGTTGAATATGTTTCCTCCAGACCTACTTTATTGAGGGTTTTTACAATGAATGCATTGTTGTACTTTGTCAGATGCTTTTTCTGCATCTATTAAAATGATCACGTTGTCTATCCTTTCTTTTACTGACATGATATATCATGTTATTGATTTGCATGAATGGCATACATTTTGATTTCAGTTTTCCTTGTTGTTATTCATAAATTTAAAAAATGTGGCTATCAATGTTATGAATGAAACCATATGTATTGTATTCCTTCATAAAAATGCAGAAATCCACTAATTTTTCTAACTACCCCGATGTCCTTCTATGCTATGTATATTCTGGGACTTTTGACACAAACATGTATGACTGTAAATTATTATTTTTGTAGTATTATACATTTCCTTTTAATGAATTTTTATGAACCATTCTATATTGAAATGACATTAATCTTCCCAGTTAACTTTTTGTTAAATAATTTAGTTATTCTTTGTTTTGATACATCATTTTGTCCTGATGACCTTTGCCTTCAGAAACTTGTATTTTATTATTACTTTGATTTATTATGTTCTCTTAAATATTTTAGTTTTTCTTAGTATTTGACTTTTAATGTTGTATGGAAGATCTCTGAGGGAGAGTTGATTTTTTTCTAAGTAATTCTTCTCCCCCCAGAGACCCAAGCCTCTGCCTCTTTGTAGGAAACTGTCTTTACTTTTGAAATTCATTTATATAACCAAGATATGCATTAGTGCCAATCTCATTTTACCAAATGTGCTTGCTACATGACAACACTTTTGACCTGCAGATCCAGATCTTCAGCACAGGAAAGTATTTTTCTACAGTGTCTAACTTTTATTTCAATTTCATGTGTTTCTCCCTCATTTTCATCTGTCTTTTCAACCTAGGAGGATGATTCAATCTTTTCCTTTATGTGACCAGTTCAGTTTTCTGCAGTTGTGATTCTACTCTTTATTAACAATCACGTAGTTAAAAGTTTTAGTTGTAATAATACTAGCTTCTTGATATTTCTTCACCAAGCCATTCCTTTACGTTTCCATCTGAGCCTCTCACCTAATATTTGGTCTTTATCTCAGAGGCTAAGTTTTATTGAATTTTATTGTGAGCATGAAGCAGATGTTATCTGAACTTTATTCTTGTAGTATTTCTTTTTCAGATGGATGCTCTTTCTCTATTTCTTGATTACAATGGTATCTATATTTATTTTTCAGAATGTTCTTATAGATTCTGTATTGCTAATACATCCTTTAACATGAGAATTGAATTTAGGCCTCATATTAGATCTAAAACAGGCAGGCGGATTGTGTGGGTTCTAGTCATACACCTAGACCATGCTGGCATATTCCAGCAATGCTTAAGTTAGCGGCTCAGTTGGTATAAGTTTCCATGATTATGTCAGTGGTTACCCTAGCTGGCTGGGAATGGAGAAAGATTTAGGGTTGTGGGCAGGCCCAGAAGAACCAGTTTATTTATGAACCATTTCTTCCTTGTTTTTGGTGAGGAGATGGAACCAGGAATCACCTTTATCTCTCTCTCTGTTTTTATGATTTTGTCCAATTTTCACTCCTTGTCCTCAGTGTGTGTGTGTGTGTGTGTGTGTGTGTGTGGCCTCTTTATTGCCATCAAGACTCTTGGGAGAGCTCTGCCACATTAAGGTGGTGTCAGCCACTCTGAGGTTTTCCTTTAATGGGGTCACAAGTCTTGTTAACCTCCCCAAAAGAGCCACTTTGAAAGCTTTTCATCCATAGTGGCAGAGTGGTTCCCAACAATGAATTCCCTAGGTCTTTTCCTTCCCACCTTTGCCTCAGATGATCATCTCCTCCTCCAGTTAGGATTGTGGGTGGATTCTGTCAAGTGCCTTAATAGATACTTTTTAAATTTAATTTTCGTCGAATTGTCTACCTATAATTTTAAGTAGAAAGGGCACAGAAAATCCCTAGTGATTTAACATTTATAAAGCAACACTTCTGATAATCAGTTCAACTTCAGCGATGGCATTGCATAGGGAAATCCAGCATTCTCTGTCTGTAGCAGCAAATTTCAGGCGAAACAGAATTTACGGTAATCATCATTCCATGCCATTGAGCAGCCTCCTTCCTTAAAGGAAAAGCTACCAATAGAAATATTGACAATAGATAATCAGCATCTGGTTACAAAACTTGAGCAATTCTCAGACAATGGCTTAGAAATGCTTGGAGTGGTGACAGCATTAAAAAATTCTAATCGTGTTCTGAGAAACCTCTTCTACTTAGGTCATAACTATGTACTCTTGAAATCATGACAGAATTGTCCCCCAAAGCCTTTCCAAAAAACTTCTAGGTTCCAGCCTCTGCCCCATTAACTATTGATCCTCCTGAGCACCTGTGCCCAGACCAAGAGGCCTCTTAAAATCACTATTTTATAAATTCTTTAATCCTTCATGCTCCAAAAAGGCCCAGAGTGTGTGTATCTCCAGCTCTTAATTACTTGTCGGAGGCACAATGGAGCTTCTAGATACTGTGTGTTTAAAAAAAGGATAAGTGAGCAGCCTAGGTAAAGAACTACTGCAAATCAATAAGAAAAAGACCATCAGCCATATGGAATAATAAGCAGAAGATATAAGATATAAGATTTCACAGAAGAAATCCAAATGGCCAAGAAGTATATGAGAGATGCTCAACCTTATTAGCATTCAGAAGAATAAAAATTAAAACCAAATGATCCATAAAACACACGAACCATTCCATAACCACGAAATTGGCAGAATTTAAGAAGTTGGCTGACACCAAGTGATGGTAGAGAAAGGGAACTCACCATCACTGATGGCAGCAGTGCTAACTGGGGTAGTCCCCTCGGGAGGTGATTTGGGGATATTAAGCATGGCTCAAAATTCCCATAGCCTAAGACCCTCAATCCTACCTCTGGGTTTATATCTTAGTGAAACTTTTACACATGTGCAAAAGGGAAACATGCCAAAGAATGTTCTCTGCAGCACTGTTTTTAATAACAAAAAATTGGAAACAACTCAAATGTTCATCTGTCAGAGAATAGGGATTAATAAATTGTGATATATTGATAACAGTGGAATGGTGAGCAACAGCTAAAATGAATGAGCAATATTTTCATATATCAATATGAACGGATCTTAAAAACTGTTGCATGAGAAAAAGCAAGTTACATTTTTATACCATTTATTTAAATTAAAAATGGTAAGCATGGTAATGCTCTACAGCATTTATGGATATATGTAGACATACACACTCACAGGAAAAGTTTAAAAACATGGATTAGACATCCTCTATATTTACAATGAACCTTGATTTCTGGGATTGGATGTTTGCTGACAGGAACAGAGTGGTGTCAACCTTCTCTGTAACGTGTATATTTATTTCTTTAAATAAAAACGATCTTGCAGTAACTATTGCAAAATCTGTTCATTCTGAGTGGGGAGTACATCACTATTTGTTGAATTATCCTTTGTAAATGTTAGTTTAGTTTAGTTTTGTTTTCCATTAAAAACATCCCAGACATTTTATCCTCCAGGTCCATGGTCTCCTGTAACTAAATCCCTTGGGAACCAGAGCACCTGAAAGATGATAAGGGCTTCCCTTTCCCCCTCTGCACCTTGAGGAGCTGCTTGGTTAGACACTAATTCCATCTTGACAAAGTTTTTCTGGCAGCATTCTGCTCAACTGCACATATGGTAAATACCCTTAAAAGGCAATATCAATCCAGCTGTGAGAGGTGGGGGGAGGGGGACTATTTTAGCATTGCAATTCATCTGCAGTGATTTATAATTTTTAAAATATTTTACCATGTTAGAATACTACCTGAATATAAAACAACTCAAATGAGACATTTATGTACTCAGACAGTATTCCTATTTGTCTCATCTGTATCCATGGCGGGTATTCTCAGGAGTGCACAATTCTCTAAAAAGTAAATTGTGATCTCCTTATTTTAAAACATGGCAACATCAGAGGTAGACACGTGTTCTTCTGACTCTCCACATTTAATAATCATCCTATTCCCAAACTAAAAGCAAGAGCCTGAGTATTATGAAAAATAAAATCAAGGAGAAGAATTGCACTTCTTTGGACCTCATCAGAATTAGCTGGAGTGTTTTGAAGTGTTTGAAAGGAAATTTTGCCTTGCCCAGGGCTGGAGTGAGGGCTGGAATTGAAGAGAGAGGATCAATATGGGAGCCGTCCCAGTTCTGCCTAAAGTGCTGTGGTGATTAGAGGAAATGGCTTATCATTTCTTCTTACAATGTGGAAAAGAAACCATTTGTGGAATCAATAGAAGGCTGGCGGAGCCCATCAGCTGTAGTTCTGAGCTATGTATCTTCATTACTATGACGTACATGAATCAGAAGGAACCTGAATCCCACAACCCCGTGCACTATCCCACATAAATGCATCACACTGGTTATCAGACATACATATTATGCATATATTATACATATGTGGTTGTTACAAATTATATGTTATAATATATATTTTATGTTGGGCATATATGGTTATTATATATATTATCCACATATTATAAATCCATATATGACATATATGGTTATTATGTATTTTATAATATATAATATATATCATATGTTAGACATATGTGGTTACTACATGCCAAGGGAAGCTGGACGTTAATTTGTCTAACAGGGAAACAAATGCTGGTTTTGTTTTTATTGTCTGGATAGCTTAATAGTTTCCTTAGGAGAAAATTCCAAATCTATTGTGGCTCCATTACAAGGACCAGCAGGAAGAGTGGAAGGATACAAAATAATTTACTCTGACCATGAGGTGTGCAATCATTTCAGCTGCTGGAAAACTTTGGGAACTTCAAATAGCTAATGTGAAGTCAAGAAGAAGAGAACTTTTTCCCCATTAGCGCTGTATAGGGACCACTGAAAAAGAACACATAGAAAATGCTTGTGCCCTTGCAAAACAGCCAAGGCACAGCTGACATAAGACCCCCTTTCATCCTGCCAGTTATTTCTGGGCCAGAATGTTTAAATAAGTACAAGATGGATAGTTCCTCAGGATTTTGGAGCTGAACAGAGAACCTTTTAGCTGAGGCAGGGTGCAACTGTAGAGGTAGCCACACTGCAAGGAAAAAGTTTTCAACCATGGAGGTTTGGCTCAGAAAGCAGTAGCTGGGCAGCTGGACTCCAAAGACTCACACCTTTCAACTAGTAAAATCTGTTTATAGGTCCTTGAAAATATTGGATCCCCGTAGTCTGGCCTGGCTAGGGAATTGTATTGCAGTATCAACAAGCCATACTGAACTTGAACCTTTTCCTTCTAAGTAATTCAAATACACCCCAAGATACTTACTAGGACTTTGGGAGCCATGTAAACAACAGCCCATTTCCCCCTCTGGGGTCAGATCTTAATGAGAAATGTAGCACTAGAAATGAGATTGTTAAAGACCAAAATGCCAGGTTTTAATAACGAAGATGAGTTGGACATAATGTGGATCTGTGACCACCAACACTTTTCTCTTGGAATGAAACCCTCCCAACCAGCCAGGGCAGAGGGGGACAGCTTCAGGCCTCTGGCTGGGCAGGCCACTGCAGAGATGAAGCTGCTCCCACAGAAAGAATGCTGAGCCCCAGAGCCAGGCCCTTATCCCCAAGTTAATGCAACTGGTCAGAGAGGGGGAGAAGAAGGAGGAAGGGAGCAGGGAGAAAAGTCCGACTGTTTCACTCACACTTTTCCTTTCTAGGGGAATGTGTCCCTCTACAGAAGTACAAAAAGTGTTACAGTGGTTGTAATTGACTAAAGCTCATTATAATGCACATCCTGGAGGTCAGTCTAGTTAACCCAAATGGAAATGCATACTTTAGCATTGCTGGGAACACTCAAATCTCCCCACTGGAAAATTATAAATTAGTAGTTGTTGGGAATCAACAACACCAACCCATCTTCCGTATTACAGATACAAAATCAAGGACCTCCTAAGACCCACTTGCTCATGGGTTATTACATAACCAGTGCAATTCCAAGCACATGTGTTATCTCATTTGATCCCTATCATCATGGTGAAATTGGCATATTGTCATTTCCATTTTAGAGATGATAAAATTATTACCTCAGGAAAGACTTATCCAAGGTCACTTAGGGAGTGAGTAGTAGAGCAAGGACTCAAACCCAGGCACTGGGGTCCACAGTCCAGCCTTCTTCACCATGTCAGGGCTCAGAGTCCTTTAGAGAAGAGCCTGTCTAACCTTCCCATTCCACTGCAAGGGAAACAGGTCCAGAAGTCAGCGGGTTCTTGATTGGACTTATTTTATAAATGTAGCTCATTTTGCCTAAATATTCTTCCAGATGGTGGATTTGTTGAGTACTTTACAGAAGAAATGGATCAATTCATCTCTTCTCCTTCCACATAAGTGCTCGATAAATAACACAATAAAGCCTTTGACTTCTCACACTATTAAGGATGAATATGAGAAAATTTGGTTGGTTCAGTTAACACACTACAGTTTCATTTACTGAGATGATTTTCAATGAAAAACTTATTAAACAAGCACAGAGATAATAAGGAAGTCCAAATGCCAAAATATGATATTCTTTAATTACATGAAGAAATCTTTGGAAACAAAGGCTGTGGAATATATTTTGACTTCTCTATAATAAAAATGTAGCCTTACTGAATTTTAATTACAGGAATTATTGATCCCTGAAATATAAGAGGTAGAAAAAATATTTTCATTAAATAAAATTACAATAACTTTAATAGTGAGCTACAGTGGGGTCATCCAATATTTTTGGTGTCTATGCAGAGTACATGAAATGGACAATACAGTTAATTTGATTCATGTAGAAAGTCATGATATACTGAACCTTATCATCTGCCTACTCCCCTCATCCAAATACATACAAGGGAAGCCTTGGGGAGGGGCAGTGTAACAGAGTTACACAGAAACAACTAAAACAAAGAAAGATGGCCAGGACATGGGATTGTGAACCACTGTATCTTGCCACATCACTGTCCCAGAGAACCATGGGGGGAATTCATCAATAAAATAAGAAAATTAGCCTGGAAAACTGATAGTACCTATAATGCTGAGATTTTGCCTCCCAAGTCCTAATGTTAAACTTGGTTAAGCTAGGCCAGGTCATAGGCAGATTCTTTTCATTGAGACTAGATAGGTTCAAGTCTAGAACTAACCAGGCTGAAGTTTCACCTTTTTCTCTAAATCTCAAGGCCATATTCCTAAATTTTACCATTTCCACGTGGAGTTGGCTGGTCTGAAGCACACCTGCCAGCAAGGGAGCCCTGAGGAAGTCAGGGACACCTACTGGTAGCCCACAGACTGTAGCTGGCCTGAAAATACATTTCATTTGACTTCAACAGGTTTTAAAATTATAATTAATTTTAAACTCAAGAGATATTTTACATGAACTAATTAGATTTCTAGCTTTCTTAAAGAGTTGGCAGATCTGGGTAACTGGGCCCACGTGCTTCCAGGAGGCTGGAGCTGCATCATGGTTGCCCCTTTGATGAGTTATGGAAACCCCTATGTACACAGGGCCCTTGAGCCTGGTTTGTCCACGCCACCACCTCATATGTTAATTGCTCAGTTCTATAGTATTTGACTTTATAACTTTTCTGATCTAGATTGCTGGAAACTCCTAGGAAATAAAACTCAACAAAGAGGTAGACACTCTCTCAACTCAACTCTGGCAGTCTATCCTAATCATGTCCTTGGTTTCGGGCAGCACTGTCCCTCCTTTGAGAAGAGAGTGACACCTAACTTGGCAACTATCCTCATGGGATGAGGAGGAGGAAGAGGAAAAGAAGGAAGACAAGAAGAGGAGGAGGAAGAGGGGAAAAAGAGAGGGAAAGATTGGAGGGAAGTGTTGACCCTGCTGGAGGTCAACATGGTGTCTATAATAGGTGTATAATAAATGCTCTTAGTCCTTGACAACAAATATGAAACCGTCATTCAATTTTGTCAATTCTACCCAAACACAACCAATTCTATGGGGGAAAAAAAAGCAGTCAGTAAAAAGTAGATCAGCCAATCCTACTTTTTTGACCCAATTGACTATTAGCCTTCGTGCTTGCATTTACTTTAGTGAAAAGGTCACCTTTATTTCTAGGATAATTAAAAGATCTTACTAGTCTGACCAGTGACTATAAAATGTAGCTTTCCTGCTTCATTTGTAAAGTTGCATCAGGTAACTGTCTCATCTGACACAGGAGAAAGCACACCAGGAATCACAGGACCATCACCAGTATTCACCATTAAAAGGCTTGCAAATGAGTTAACCGTGATTTATTCAGGGTTCTCAGAGTAATTCACTCCCATTTCCTTCATGCCTGAATAATGAGCTTCATATCTTTTTGAGTGGATAATATTTCTAATATGACCTGATAATTCATTTCACACCATCTTGTTATAATAACTCCTTTTTGTATTAAAGCTGTGTGCACAAAGGAATAAATAAATGGATAAAATCCTTTGGACCAAATTCCTGTGCTGCAGGATGGGTTCATGTACATTAAGGAGATCTGGATCATTGTCTCAGGTCTGCCATCAGCCATTGAATGACTCGGCACAGTCACTACCCCTCTGTGGGCCTCAGGGTTTCAGCAGTGAAAAGAAGATGTGAACTAGTTCCTCAGATACTCTGCAGCTGTTCCCCTTTCAGAGGCAAAGAGTTGTGGGAAGGGTCCCTAAAGTCAAGACAGGCCGCTACCACTGAGGACTAACACGTGAGCAGATACAAGAGAAGTATGAGTTTCCCCTCTGCATTTCTGTGTACAAAGACCTCCTATTCAATTTGATCACTTAAGTATGTTGAAAAAATATAGTTAAACCAAGAAATCATACTGATTGACACATACCTTAAGTATTTTAACACATATAGATGTTCATTTATTTCCCAATTTTTCATAAGCCAAAACCCTTTCTTCGGTTTTGGGTCTGCTGATTGCAGTCACCCATCAGGAACTGTCTATGATTTTCAGCTTTGATTTGTTTAAAGGGGAAAAATAACTTAAAAATCTTTGCGAAGGTATATGACTTACAAAATTCTTCTGAATTTTATAATTTTGTATCATTTTCTGATTGTCTCTCACCCACACCTAATTTATTGACATTTTCTAGTTGTTTACCTTTATCAAGACTCCTAAGTCAACTCATTTTTCACAAGAATAAACACTGTTTATACCTTCACCTTTCATCAGTTTATATATATATTACATATATATATTTTTATTTCACCTTTATATATTAGTTTATATATATAATATATAACATATATAAATGTATATTATACATAATATAATATTATATATATATATAAATTTTAGTTTTTATTTAAATTCCAGTTAGTTAGCATACAGTATAATATTGTTTCAGGTATACAATTTAACTGATTCAACACTGGCATACAACACCTGGTGCTCATCACAAGTGCACTCCTAAATACCCATCTCTCATTTCACCCATTCCTCCACCCAGCTCCCCTCTGGTAACCATATATATACATATATGTATATGTGTGTGTGTGTGTGTGTGTGTGTGTGTGTGTGAGACTTCTCTGCCATCAGACACATCACACACACACACATACACACACACACACACACACACACACTTTATATATATATATATATACACACACACAGACACATAAATATACACATCACATCTTTACCCATTCATCAGTCGATGGACATTTTGGGCTCTTTTTGTAATTTGGCTATTGTTGATAATGCATTGGGGTGCATGCATCCCTTCAAATCAGTATTTTTGTATCCTTTAGGTAAATACCCAGTAATGTAAATGCTGGATCATAGGATAGTTCTATTTTCAACTTTTTGAGGAAACTCCATACTGTTCTCCAAAGTGGCTGCACCAGTTTGCATTTCCACCAATAGTTTAAGAGTGTTCTCCTTTTCCTACATCCTCACCAACACCTGTCATTCCCCCCGGAGTTGTTCATTTTAGCCATTCTGATGGGTATGAGGTGCTATCTCAACATAGCTTTGATTTGTATTTCCTTGATGATGAGTGATGTTGAGCAGCTTTTCATGTGTCTGTTGGCCATATGTATGTCTTCTTTAGAAAAATGTCTATTCATATCTTCTGCCAAATTTTTAAAAGTGGATTATTTGTTTTTTGGATGTTGAGTTTGATAAGTTCTTTATATATATTGATACTAACTCTTTACTAGATATGTCTTTTACAAATATTTTCTCCCATTCAGTAGGTTGCCTTTTAGTTTTGTTGATTATTTCCTTTGATTCACAGAAGCTTTTTATTTTGATGTAGTCCCAATAGTTTATTTTTGCTGTTGTTTCCCTTGCCTCAGGAGACATATCTAGTAAGAACTTGCTATAGCCAATGTCAAAGAGGTTACCACCTGTGTTCTCCTCTAGAATTTTAATGGTTTTCTACCTCACATTTAGGTCTTTCATCCATTTTGCATTTATTTTTTTGTGTATGGTGTAAGAAAGTAGTCCAGCTTCATTCTTTTTCATGTTGCTGTTCAGCTTTCCTAACACTATTTGTTGAAGAGACTGTTTTTCTCTCCATTGGATATTCTTCCCTGCTTTGTCAAAGGTTAATTGGCCATACAGTTGTGGCTTCATTTCTGGGTTTTCTATTCTGTTCCATTGATCTATGCATCTATTTTTGTGCTGTTTTGATTGTGCTGTTTTATGCTGATTTGATGCATACTGTTTTGATTATTACAGCTTTGTAATATAACTTGAAGTCCAGAAGTTTGAAGCCTCCAGCTTTGCTTTTCTTTTTCAAGGTTGATTTCACTATGCAGGGTCTTTTCTGGTTCCATAAAAATATTAGGATTGTTTGCTCTAGCTCTGCGAAAAATTCTGGTTGTATTTGGATAGGGGTTGCATTAAATGTGTGGATTACTTTGAGTAATAGAGACATTTTATTGATATTTGTTCTTCTAATTCATGAGCATGGAATGTTTTTCCACTTCTTTGTGTCATCTTCAATTTCTTTCCTCAGTGTTTTACAGTTTTCAGAGTATAAATCTTTTACCGTATTCCCAGTATCTTGTGGGTTTTGGAAAAATCTGGAACGCTTCACAAATCTGCATGCCATCCTTATGCAGGGGCTGTGTGAATCTTCTATCATTCTAATTTTAGTAAATGTGCTGCTGAAGAGAGCACTTATTAGTTAATATTTATTTACATTATGAAACTGTAATGTGTGTGTGTGACCAGGTTTGGGAACCAACACGAAAGTGTTTGGTAAGTTCAGAACTCAAATGGAGTGCATGGATGCACTAGAGTAAAGCATACTAGATACTAGTCATCCGCATGCTGAGGCACTAGTTAACCCATTTGTTTAATAAAAAGTCAGTTAAGTGGAGGGGATCAATAGGACTGCCCACTGTACATTTTATCAATTTATCTGCAAAGAACCCAGATAAAATTCACAAACATAGGCAAAGAAGGAAAGTTATTGGACAGATCTGAGAAGACACAACAAGTTGAAGTAAAGCTGAACAGCCAGGTTCTCAGTAGGATGGGAACTAGGGAAGAACTGGCTATCTTGGGAGCAGGCACTAATGGATAGTCTTCTACAGGTCTATCACTGGATGAGTTGGCTCCAATGTTTTTCATCTTTGTGTCACTCTGATGAGGATCTGAATGTCTATGAGAAGGACTCTGATTGGCTTCTGTATCATACAGACTCTCCTCAACCAGGGAAGAGCAGACCCTACAAAGGATCCTCCACCAAGACTACATGCACTAGGGAGGGATCATTCTCCAGAGACAACCCAAGGAAGGGGCTGTAAACAGAGGAGGGCGAATGTGCATCGTGATCTGTAAGTTTGGGCAAGAAACCACATTAGCCAGGAGAAGATTTAGTGCCCTAGAAATGAGTCCAGATTCTGTCTAGAAGAAGGTAGAAAGTGTTCAGAGTAAAAGAAAACCTACAGCTGCTGACTGTTGCTTTATGCTTTGACATGCATTTTCCCAGCAGCTCTCAAGGCTTCTACCTTCTGAAGCTCTGAGGGAAATGTGCCAATTTCCTCGACCACCCACATTGTTCCAGCCGAGAGTAGGTGTGAAAGTCTGGATCCAGGCCCCAGTCTGTCACTTAATAGCTGCCTGATCTTAGGTGAGCCATTGCTTCTAAATACCCCAGATTCTCCACACACAAGCTGAAAGACGCTTCCAGATGTGATGCTTTGTCATTTCTATATCTGGACACATCCCCTTTCTTTATACATTTAAATATAATTTAGCAAAGCAGATATATTTCTATATTATTTGTTGGAATTATTTTACATGCCAGTAAATGTTACAGGTTTCAGTGGAACTGTCTATGATGTAAATGTGCTTAGAGGTAGCACATTAAGCAGGATTAAGATACATGCTGGCTAATATACTAGACTTCTTATTTGTGTTGCTTTTCTAATCTTTTATAAAGATATGTACACAAGAGGTATCTGCTTCTGCCTTGAATTCTTTCTTAATGCCCCCCTGCCAACTCCCAATGACTCATTTTCTTACTCTATTTCTTTTGTTTGCTTGTTTTCTTTTTCAGTACTCCAGGTTTGGTTTGCTTCCTTTCACTGACAATTTGAATGAGATTCTCAGGACGGTTTCCTGCAGTGTTCTGAGGGTAAGAAATGCCTTTGGTTTCTTTTAGAAAACCCCCCTGAGGTGACCACTGAGGATCTTATGCCCACTCAAGGCTTTGTACTGTGATACTCCCAAGAACTCAGAACCTATATAAAGGGGAGAAAATCTACTACCTGGCAGGATGGGAGCTTAACACCAAAATTAAATCCAGTCGCAGAAAGAAATATTACTTGTGCTCTTGAGTGTATGGGTTGAGAGATTTAGCTTACAGAAGTTTGAACTTTATTTAGTTGATGATAGGGAGCTAAGTAAGGCAAGTGGTAAGTCAAATATTTATTTTAGAAAAGTCACTTTGGCAGCCACGTGGAAGACAGGTTGAAAAGGAGAGAGAAGAGGAGGGGAGCCTAGTCAGGAGGTTGAATCAGGGGGCTAGGCTGGACAGAATGCAGGGGTAGAAAGCTAACTCATCCTCTGCTTCTCTACCAAATCACTTCCTTTCTGTTAGGACATATGGCTAGACAACATTTCCCAATCTTCTGGCCAGGCAGGGCAGTGTTGCTCAATTTGGAGCAGAGGAATGTGGGCAGACGTGAGGTACATGTCCCATATGAACCTACTCATGCCCTTTTCTTCCCCAGTCTGCCAGCCAAATGTGTGGACACCAGGGGGACCTGCAACCATGTGTAAATGGAGGAGCCTCCATGGGGCTGGATCCCTGAATGACTTCATGGAGTACATAAAAAGGTGTGTATACACCTTCAACGTGCAAGCAAGAAATAAACTGCTATTATGTTAAGATGCCAAAATGTCCAAGTTCATTTGTTAAGGCAGCTCATGTCATCATCACTAATATAATCCTCAAAGCTCTCTGGTTAGAGCAGAGCTCAGTCGTTTGCATGCAATGTTGTGTAACCACTCTGCCCCTAACCACACTCGCATTAGAGGGAAAAATAGAAGAGCAAAATGAAGAAAATACATGTTACATGTTTCACCGTCCAGGGCTAAGCACTCTTAATGATCTGGTAGATTTTCTCTCATTCTTTTTTTTTTTTTTTTTATAGAAAAAAAAAAAAAAAATGCTACACTTTGTTCCAATACTAAATTTTTCACCCAGTGACTTATTTATTGACTCAACATTCATTGTATGCCTGTGTGTCAGAAACTGTGCTCACTGGTAGGGATTAAAAGAACAGACACAACAGTTTCTGTCCTTAAGGAAACTATAGCCTCATGGAGGATAGAGATGCTTAAGCAGATAATGACTCAGATAATGACACAGAAAATGTGTCAGCAGAGTGACAGAGAAGGGAATTAAGCAAAAGGGAAGAGCACCTAACATTAAAAAAAAAAAAATTCACTGAACTCTTGTTATATGTTAGGAACTGATTTAATCACCTTTTGGATATAAACTAATTTAATCCTCATGACAATCCCATGAGATACACGTCACAGTATGTCAGTGTTACAGGTGAGGAAACTAAACCCTAGATGAGTTCAGGAACTTACCCCTTGTCCAAGGTCTGGCTGAGAAGGGGTTCAGCAGTGTGTGTGTGTGTGTGTGTGTGTGCGTGCGTGCGTGTGTTCAGAGTTGACTTCTTAGATGAGTTTCAAAGACAGGGACTGGGAAGGGCAGAGTTACATGTGAGCAACTACAAGTGGCCCAGTTCTTTTTTTTTTTAATTTTTTGAAGGTTTATTTATTGAGAGACAGAGACAGAGTGTGACTGGGGAAGGGTCAGAGAGAGAAGGAGACACAGAATCTGAAGCAGGCTCCAGGCTCTGGGCTGTCAGCACAGAACCTGATGGGGGGCTTGAACTCACAAACCATGAGATCATGACCTGAGCCGAGGTCAGACACTTAACCGACGGAGCCACCCAGGCACCCCTCAAGGAGCCCGGTTCTTGCTACATTTCCAGTAGCCTTGTGACGTAGACTAATTTCAGGATGTGAGGCTCTAAAGAAAATCTACTTCAGCTTACAAATTCTGGGTAGGAGAGGAAGACTGCTCCTTGGCTTTTGATGTCATATTGACTCCACTAGCTAGTAAATGTGACACAAGTTGTGTTCTAGAATACAAAATACTGGTAACCCTTCCTCCCTGAAGGCTGGATCTGGTAAAAATGAAACAGGTCATATAAAAAGAGAGAAAGAGACAATTGTAGAGACAACGATGACAGCTGAAAGCTCGATCACATCCAGAGGGGACATACATTTTCACAAACCCACTGCTGGGTTAAATAAATGCTAAGGAATAAGGGGTCTGTGATATTTCATTAATGAGTTAGAGGAAGCAGCCATACTGGGAAGAGGCTGGGTTTTCAGCAAAGAGCTGTGAACAAACTTGGCCTGAACCCATCCTTAAATCAGCCATAAGACTGCCTCTTAATCTTGCTATCTTCATCCAAAAATCAAGGAGACAAACGATCGCAAAAAAGTCTGCACATCAAGCCAGTCTTTTTTCCTCTTTTCCTTTCTAAGCTCCAAACACTCATTTCCTTTATGATTTTTTAGTTAATATTTGAACTCTCCCCATCAGGAGCCCTCTCCACTGCCTGATATTCTTGCCTTTTCAGTAGGACACCGTGAAAAGGCCCATTTTCTCCTCTTGCCCCAAGATGGACATGTGAGATAGCAGCAGCTATCTCACTCACCCACCACTTGTGGAAATCCGTACTTGCACATTTTCCCACATACTGTGACTTTACATTGAAAGCAGTCCTCACTACTGCCTTATTTGGAGAAAGAGGCCAGAAAACCAAGGGCCTGTTAAAATAAGCAGAATTTGGGGGGCTATAAAGAAACTCTGAGAAGCCACAGTCACTCTGTGGCTTAGTAGGAATCTCAAAGGGTGATCTGCATTCCTCACTTAAGCAGGGTTGGTCTTGAGTCAATGTTGTTCCAAGATTAAGCAAGGCTGTAGAATTCTAGTTGCAAGTGAAGATTTATCACATAAAGTCACCTCACAATATTTGCTACATTCTTACAAGGTTTTTCTTGGTTCACTGTTTCCCAAACTATGTGCTGAATACATGTCCCACCTGCTGAAATATGAGGTTGTTTAAAGTGGTTCATGGACGGAGCATTTAATAACACTAAATCACAAAAGTCAAACATTATTCTCTTTTAAATGGTCTTCCAATCTCTCTTTGGGCTTCCAGGTGAAAGCCACTGTGCTGGTGTGCCTTTAACAGCTTTCCACACTTAGCTGATCTGCCTTTTGCTGAAGGAAGAGCAAGCCTCAGTCAAGCAACAGAATTTTTTTTAATATGAAATTTATTGTCAAATTGGTTTCCATACAACACCGAGTGCTCATCCCAACAGGTGCCCTCCTCAATACCCATCACCCACCCTTCCCTCCCTCCCACCCCCTATCAACCCTCAGTTTGTTCTCAGTTTTTAAGAGTCTCTTATGGTTTGGCACCCTCCCTCTCTAACTTTTTTTTTTCCTTCCCCTCCCCCATGGTCTTCTGTTAAGTTTCTCAGGATCCACATAAGAGGGAAAACAGATGGTATCTGTCTTTCTTTGTATGACTTATTTCACTTAGCATAACACTCTCCAGTTCCATCCACGTTGCTACAAAAGGCCATATTTCATTCTTTCTCATTGCCACGTAGTATTCCATTGTGTATATAAACCACAATTTCTTTATCCATTCATCAGTTGATGGACATTTAGGCTCTTTCCATAATTTGGCTATCATTGAAAGTGCTGCTATAAACATTGGGATACAAGTGCCCCTATGCATCAGCACTCCTGTGTCCCCTGGGTAAATTCCTAGCAGTGCTATTCCAACAGAATATTTTTAACACATATATTGAGGTATAATTGACATAAAGCAAACTGTCTATTTAAAGGTATAATTTGAAATGATTGGATATCAGTGTATACCCTGAGACCACTACCACAATCAAATTAATAAATATTTCTAACACCCCCAAAATTTTTCTTGTGACCCACTGTGATCCTTCCCTCCCACACCTCACCAATTCTATCCCTTCCCAGGTAACAACTGACCTTCTTTCTGCTACTGTAGTTTCCGTTTTATGAAAGCTCTATAAAAATTGAATAATACAGTGTGTACTCTTTATTTTAGTCTCATGGCTTTCACTTAATATAATTATTTTGAGATTCTTCCAACATGGAGATCTGATTCAATAGTCCATTCCTTTTTATAACTGGGTAGTATTCTACTATATGAATATACCACAATTTGTTTATCCATTCATGTGCTGATGGTCATTTGAGTGTTTCCAGTTTTAGGTTATTGCAAATAAAGCTACTGTGAACATTCTTGAGCAGGTCTTTTCAATTTTAGCTATTCTGGTAGGTATATAGTCATTTCACACTGTGGTTTTAAATTGCATCTCCCTAATGAATAATGATGTTGAACATATTTCATTATGCTATGTTTGCCATCTGTTTATCTTATTTGGTGAGGTGCCTTTTTAAAACATTTGCTAATTTAAAAATTTTGGTTGTCTCATTATTGAATTTCAGAGTTCTTTATTTATCTTGGATAGAAGTACTTTGTTAGGTATTCAATATGCAAAATTTTTTTTTCCTAGTCTGTGGCTTGCCTTCTCATACTCTTAACAGTGTTCTATAAGAGCCAAAGTCTCTAATTTTGACAAATTAAATTTGTTCGATTTATCATTTTTTTTCTTTTAGATGTTGTACTTTTCATATCTTAAGAAATATCTGCCTAAGCCAAGGTCACGACGATTTCCTCCTGTTTTTTTCTTCTGGTAGATTTATAGGTTTAGATTTTATCTTTAAGTCTATGATTCATTTTGAGTTAATTTTTGCTTAGAAGGTATGAATTGAATTTTTTATATGATACTCAATTGACCCAGTACCATGATTGAAAAGATTATACTTTCTCCCTTGAATGACCCTTGCACCTACATCAAAAATCCATTGTTTGTATATGTGTGGGTCTATTTCTAGACTATGTTCTACTTTGATGATCTATATGTTCATCTTTATCCCACTACTACACTGTCTTATTTGCCATAGCTTTGTATTGGCTATTCTAGAGGTCCTTTGTATTTCCATAAAAATTTTAGGATCATCTTGTCAACTTTAATCAAAAGAACTGTTGGGATGTTGTTTGGACTGCACTGAATATACAGATAAATTTGAGAACTAACTTCTTAACATTAAGCTTTTCAACCCATTAACACCATCTTTCTCAATTTGTTTAGGTGATCATATACCAAATTCATGGTCACACCTGTGACCCCTTAGACAATGGCTCCTTCTCTCTCAAAAATAAATAAACATTAAAAATTTTTTAATTTATTTGAAGAGAGAGAGAGACAGAGAGAGAAAGAGAGAGGGAGAGAGAGAACAAGTGGGGGAGGGGCAGAGAGAAAGAGAGAGAGAAGATCCCAAGCAGGCTCCGCATCATCAGCACAGCACATCTCCAGACCAAGAGTCGGATCCTTAACCAACCGAGCCACCCACGCACCCCTTAGCAGTTTGATTATGATGTTCCCTAGTGTTGTTTTCATTGACTTTCTTAGATCTGTGAGTTTATAGTTTTTATCAAATTTGGGACAATTTTGGGGGCGCCTGGGTGGCTCAGTCTGTTAAGCGTCGGACTTTAGCTCAGGTCACGATCTCGCGGTCAGTGAGTTCAAGCCCCGCGCCGGGCTCTGCGCTGATGGCTCAGATCCTGGAGCCTGCTTCCGATTCTGTCTCTCTCTCTCTCTCTGCCCCTCCCCCGTTCATGCTCTGTCTCTCTCTGTCTCAAAAATAAATAAACGTCAAAAAAATTAAAAAAAATAAATTTGGGACAATTTTGGCCAATATTCTTCAAATATTTTTTTCTGTCCCCTTTTGTCTCTTCTTGGTGGACTCCAAATACAAATATATTAGGCTGCTTAAAGTTGTGCCATAGCTAACACATGCTCTTTTTGTTTTTAAAAAAAATCTCTTTACTGTGTTTCACTTTGCATTGTTTCCATTGTGATGCCTTTAAATCCATGGATCTTTTCTTGTTCAATGTCTAACCTGTCATTAATCCCTTTGGCATAGTCCTCATCTTTAGCACTGTGATTTTCATTTGTAAAAGCTCACTTTTAATTTCTCTTAAATGGTGTGATGTAGTATTTTTAATATCTTCTTTGTATCTACTTAACTTTTTTAAAATATGGAATATAGTTATAGTAACTATTTTAATGTCCTTCTCTGCTAATCGTAACCTCAATGCCAATTCCAAGTTGGTTTTAACGGACCGATTTTTTTCCTCCTCATAGATAATGTTTTCCTGCTTCTTATCATGTCTAGTAATTTTTTTAGATTCATGGCCAAACACTGTGAATTCTAGCTTGTTGGGAGCTGAATATTTCTGTATTCCTGTAAGCAAAATTGAATTCTGTTCTGAGTCACAATTAAGTTATGTGGAAACAGTTTGATCCTTTGGGGGTTTGCTTTTAAGATTTGTTAAATGAGTGGCACCTGGGTGGCTAAGTCAGCTGAGCGCTGGACTCCTAGCTAGTTTCGGCTCAGGTCATGATCTCACGGTTCATGGCTTTGGGCCGTGTGGTGGGCTTTGCGCTGGCAACGTGGAGCCCGCTTGGGATTTTCTGTCTGCTTCTCTGTCCCTCCCCCGACTTGCACATGCTCTCATTCTCTCTCTTTCTCTCTCTCTCAAAAATAAATGAATAAACATTAAAAAATATTTGTTAAAGAATACCAGAGCAGTAGTCATTCTAAGGATAATTATTCACCACTTCTAAGGCAAGATCTTCTGGGTTGTCTACATGTGAATCACGATGTTTTCCAATCTGCCTAACAGGAGCACGCACTACACTTGGCCCTGTGAGAGTCCCAAGTACTATTTCCTCTAATCATTTGGGTGGTTATTTCTCCATCTTCATAGATTCCTCCTATTCATTGCTGGGCAGTGCCCTGCTGAGGCCCAAGGGGACTTGTGCACATTTCTGGGACACTTGCAGTGCAGCTCTCCCTTCTCTACTCAGTGTCTTCTAACTCCTAGCCTGTTCCCCCTGCACTCTCAGCAACATCTCTCCCATTCAGGGAGATTCCTGGGATCCTATCCCTGTACTGTTGCTTGGGTACTCCAGACGGTAAGCTGGGGCAATTGTTGGGCTCACTTCACTTGTTCCCTTTCTCAGAGACCACTGTCCTTTGTTGTCTGATGTTCAGTGTCCATTGCAGTTGTTCGAGGCAGGAGGGTAGACATGGTCCCTATCACTCCATCTTGGCTGGGAACGGAAGTGTACAGCTAGAATTGTAATATTATTTTGTCTCCTTATGTTTATTTTTATGGCTACCTTCCCTTTATGGTCACTGATACTGATTTTCCATTGGTAACAGGTAATGTAATTTTCCCTTTTTAAGTAAGTCAGTTGAAATGTGAAAAGGTAAGGTCAATTTTAAGAAAAATATTTAGTAAATAATAATAAAGGTAATAAAGAGATATGACAAATAATGTGACGGTGGTGAGAAAAGATAGAAATTTGAAAGAAGAATGACCACGCTTATCAATAAGATCCAGGTAATGCTGGGTATTGTGATGTATTAATCAACACCCGGCTGAAGAGTCTTGGCTCAAGATAGCTACCAAGCTTAAGTTTATTAGAGTTTAGGGATGTCAAGGATCATAGACATCCTGATCTCAAGATGCCCAGATTTCATGGGGGCTTCCAGGAAAAAAGAAGGGAATATGCAGTGGCTACCTGAGATAGCCTATCTTTTTTATGATGTTTATTCCATATAAGCAGCGCTTTCCCTATAGTAGATGCTCCGTAAATATTCTTGAATGAACTGATATCAGACACCATGCTAGGTAACGGTCAATTCACAGGTGAAATAATTCAGGAAAACTTGAGGGAGCTATTTGGCTTGCCATGACATCCAAAAAGAGAGAGTTGATTGCTTTTTAACTTTTTAGTTTGACGACAGGTCTCACCCAATAAAACCAGGACTGTATACTCTCGTTTAAATGAGTGACGTACATCAGCTTCTGTTGGCACAGTTGCTGTCACAGACGTGGCAAATAAAGCACCTGTGACCCCTTAGACAATGGTTCCTCTAACTGATGGAAACAAAAATTGCTGTTCTGGCTCAATCTAGAGACTGAGCGTGTAGAGAAAACCTAAATTTACTTCTGGCCTTGAGATAAACTCATGTGCTTGGCCCCGCCTGGGCACAAATGATTGTGCCGTTCTCACAGGCAGCCTGCCCTGTAATGATTGGTCATATTTGCTGTTTTTGCTGCTGTCAGAACTCTATCCCCCACATAACACGCAAACACCAACCTCTGCAGAAGTCAGTAATGATGCAGGTTTATCAGCCTGGAAGGTCAGCCTATATTACAGAGCGGACAATTTTGGCTGATTAGAAGCCTCAAACACTGATAGCAACTCGAACATCTATTACTGTTTAAAACAAAACAAGAAAAGCCCGCAGCTTGCTCTCCTGTGATTTATTCCTTGAGGGTACGGTCAGAAAGATGATTACATCAGACTGTCCAGAATCACAGGCTTGTAGCATCAAGCATTTGCCTACTTGTTCTTGGACCTTGCATCAGGAGGCACAAAAGAACACAAAGACCGTGTGGCAGGACAGGAAAGGCAGAGAACACAATGAAGCTGAGTATGGATGGTAAGGCCAAGGCAAGGAACGTTGTGGAGACAGAGAGAACCTGGGTTTGAATCTAGGGCCGATTATCACTTACCAGCCCTGGGACCTAGGCAGGTATGCTGAGCCCTCCTCAGACTTAGTTTTCCATCTACAGAATGAGTAAAGTACCATTTACCTCACAGGTTGTTGAGGATTAAATAGTATGACAAATACATAAACCCAAAATTCAGTGTGGAAATACCAGGTTTTAATTACACTCACAGATATACCTTTTTAAGTTTTTAGATGGATCTTTGGAAAATGGTAGAAACTTTTGGACATCAAAAACCTTTGTGCTTCCTGAAATGCTGTGAATGTTGGGAGGGCAGTACTGTGGTGGGAAAAGGTGAGGCATTGAAGACCCGGGTTTGACTGCTACGTGCACCACTTCCCAACTAGGTGGCATTCATCAGTAAAAGAGGAATCTTAAGAGTAGCTCCTTTAAGGGTTATTGCAACATTAGATGAGTTAAATGAATTATGCTACACAGTTAGTGGAGTTATCTGTTCTGAGCCAGACAGAGAAAAGCAGTTTCACAAATAACATCTTTCATGCAAAGAATCACTGAGAATCCAAAATTACCTGAATTTAATGGAGGAAATTACATGCTCACAAGTATGGATATTTCCATAGGATTTAGGATAATTTCTAGTGACATGTAAGACCTATCTACATTATAGATGTCTCACTACCCACAGCCATCAAACTTAAAGCTAATTCTGTCCGGGGCGCCTGGGTGGCTCAGTCGGTTAAGCGTCCGACTTCAGCTCAGGTCACGATCTCGCGGTCTGTGAGTTCGAGCCCTGCGTTGGGCTCTGGACTAATGGCTCAGAACCTGGAGCCTGCTTCCGATTCTGTGTCTCCCTCTCTCTGTCCCTCTCTCTGTCCCTCTCTCTGCCCCTCCCCTGTTCATGCTCTGTCTCTCTCTGTCTCAAACATAAATAAACGTTAAAAAAAAAAAAAGCTAATTCTATCCACCAGCCATAATCACACAATCTCTATTATCACCAAGCAATAAATTATTTTTTGCCTTCATGCAGAAGCAGATCCTTCTGTGTCTGTGATCTGTACGGTCTTAACAGTCTCCCATATGTCGCACACAAGGGTGAAAACCCTGTTCCCTTGTCCTTTTTTAGGAGGGATAACACAATCACCCATTTGGTAAGCACACAACTGTTTGAACAGCTCAGGCCCCCTTTACTTGAGAATGTCAGGCAGCTATTAAATTTTCGCTCAGCAATGAGCCTCAAGTCTCTTCCCCTAGGACTGGTACTGGAAACTTTCTTTCCTCCCTGTGAATTGTACTGGGCTTGTATTGAATTTTCTGCTGGTGAATGAGGAAATCAAGGAGACATGAGGTGATTTCAAAAGTACATGTTCCCCTTTCTTTTTGGCAGAGCCTAAGGGGGGAGAGAAAGGACAAATAGATTATTTTAAGATTTTATTTTATGAAGAGAAAATTAGTGGTCTCTGCAGAATGATACATATTTGAAAAGAAAATGCAAGTTATAGTAGTAGTGATTCAAGTAATTAGGAAGTTCGTTCTGTCAATAGTAAAATGCGAGCTGAGACCTCACAGACAGTGGTTCCCAACAGGGGGTGAAAGGAGGGAATGGGAGGTCAGGCACCCAGTAGATGGAGAAACATGTCCCTGTAAGGGGCAACCACGTTTGTCCCATGTGCAGAATGGAAGATTTTCTGCAAGGCTGTGATTCCCTTCCAACCCCGCCCCCCTCCCCCCCCACCCCGCCACCCCGGCTGCCCCTCATAACATAGTGGCATAAACTCTGTTACTCCCGTGGCTATTTTCAAACTAGGTTCTGAGTGGCAGTTTCTTATTACTATGCTCCAGGCACTGAGCGGGGTATTTTACATTCAATATTTACTTAAGCCTCAGGATATCACTGTGAGGATGCATTCTTATTACCCTATTTTATAGAAGGAAAAATGGAGTTGAGCGTGGGAAGTATCATGTTCCCTGTTGACCACTAGGGAGTGGTGGGGCTGGAATTCAGACCAAGTCTGTGCTCTGCAGTGTTATGTGTGAGGCCTTGCTAGAACCATTCTCTTCCTGAAACCCTATTTACCCTGTAAAGCTCAACCTACCCTGAGTGCTACCTTCTGCAGGAAGTAAATATTTGCTAAACAAATCTCAAATGCTCTCCTTCTTTTAGATCACTGATAATATGCAACCATCCAACACTCATTTCTATGTCTACATATCTGCATTGTGCTTAGATCTCTAATAATATTTTCAGTGCTTTGTCTAACCAGTTTCACACTTTACCAGATATATTTATCCATTTAACCATCCATTCATCCATCCTTCCATCCATCCATCCATCCATCCATCCATCCATCCATCCTTTTTTTCCTTCAATATCCCTTGATAAATATATACTGACCACCCCCTACTTTCTAGGCACTGACTTAGGTGCTTGAAATATGTGCTGAACAAAGTAGACATGGTTCCTGCCTTCATCAAGATTATAGTCTAGCAGAAGAGAAGAGACAAATTAATCAAATAATCACACACATATATAACTACAAATTGTGACAATAAAGACATGTAGGAAGTTGTGAGTATACATGACAGGTGGTCCTGACTTTGGGAGGATTAGAGGGGCCTCTCTGGAGCAGCTCTGAGGTCCAAGAGTTGAAGGATGAGCAAACACAGCCATTACTTACTGAGTGTTTACTGCGTGTCAGGCTTTGTTCCACACATGATTCATGGAGTAATGCATGGAATCCTCAGTACAGTCCTACCTGTTACTCCCCAGGACCGGTCTTCTTAACTACTACCCCTTGCGTTGCCTCTCGGTGTAGCAGAGGGGAAGCATTGCAGAGCAGTACTAGAGACTGACGAACAGTTGGAGGTGGAGGCACAGAAAGTGGAGGGGAGCAGCACTGAATGAACCACAGGGGTGGGGGCAGCTGATGCTGAGCGTCTGGCCCCACTTCTGTGAGTTTTGAGAAATCACTGTATTTTTCTTAAGCTAGGGACGTGACATGACTAGATGTCCATTTTCAAAGATCACTTTGGCTGCTGTGGACACTGGAACTTAGGAGAGCAGGGGATATGAGGAGACTGGCTGGGCCATCACTGCTGTCCTCCAGGCAACAGCCTGGACTGGAGTGGTAGTCCTGCAGATAAAGCCAAACGGACAGATTCAAGTATATATGGGTAGCCCTGTATTCAACTCCAGCTATATGTACAAAATTCACGAAGATTTATAGGCTAAAATGCAGCTTTTAAATTTATATTCACTCTGAGTTGCTTTCGTCTATGTCCCCAAGTCCCTAAGGGATATTGCTTTTCACTCTACAAGTCCTCCTGGTGGGGAAGTTAGGGAGGTGGTGTTTATTACAATCCTAGATTCCTCAGGGGCTTCAGGGCTTGGGACACATACAACCAACCTGCAAGCAGCAGGACCAAAGCCCTTGGCAAACTAGTTGATGTCACTTGGCATTGAACCTAAGATCTGAGAAAAACTGAATTCAGCAAAGCCCATGACCCTTGTTGGGTCAGTGCTTCAGTTTCCAAATTCAAAACAAATGTCGTAAATCCTGTAAGCTCTGAGTGGAGGTTCAAAGGGTAATTTTCCAAGATTCTTACAACTAGGAAGTCAAAGACCTGTTGTGATAACATGCCCATAAACATACGAGAACCGCATAGACTTAATATGAAGCTCCTCCTGAGATTTTTAAGCTAAATGGAAAAGTGCTAAGGGCCAAACATTCTTGTTTGCAAGTATTACAGAATTTCATCAGGGAATAGATTAAAAAAATCAGAAACAGGAGAAAAATCTCCATAGTTTATACATGTAACTATATTGTGCATACTCACACACATCTACAAAATGGATACCCGAGGCATTCATCCACATATTTATTACCCCCAATATTGTTAAATCAGACACTTGAGGGAAAACTCATTTCGATTTTTGCAAATGTGTCTTTTGTTCTATTTCAGGAAGGTGGTGTCTGAATTTCAGTCATTGAGCAAGGGTATCTTAAATCTATTCAGAGTGACTGAATTGGTTTGAGGCTGAAAGAATATTATTAAGAAAACGTGGAAGCTGGGAATGGGGTTTCTGGACTTCCATACTTACAAATGCTGGGCATAGAGAATTTATGAAGGATCAAGGGTTTCTTAGTTTCATCCCTAAAGCCATAGCAGATTTGACCATAGTTTCAAAGAGTCTGGTAGGACTGCAGCTTCCCACGAAGGCAGAGCATCCAGTGAGGTCTCCAGGAATGAGCAAAGCCCCATGTGAAGCCAAGTGTTTATGAGTGTAGGGCCTTCTGAGAACATGTTCAAGTCACACAGTCTTATTAGGGCCAATTCTGTGAGCTCCATTTCAGGGCTGGAGCATAAGAGAAATCCATCGAGCACTCTAAAGAGGTAAAAGTGACATAGAGCATTGAGGCTCATTTGCAGTCCTTTGGCTTGGACCTCTGTTCTCAGGTGTGTTTATCAAGCAGCTGGTGTGCTTGCAAAGACACGGCCTCCTTCCCCTCTCTTGTCCTTTCTCCCTGACTTCCCCAGTCTGGATTTCTGAAATGCTTCTGTGAACAATACTGTGGATGTCACAGCTGAGAGAACCAAGGCAGTAAGCCACATAACCCAAGCCAAAATCAAAACAAAACTGTTCCTAGAAAAGAGAAGAGGATGATTTCTGAGCCAGACTTTAATAATGGAAAGCCAAAACTCAGATAATTCGGGCAACTGTGGTTTGTTTTGTCTGTTTGACTTAATTAGCTGACTAATGTCCTTATTCCTAATTATGTCTGGGGTGCCAGAACCCAGACCATCAAGTGTCCCTGCCCTGCATGATTTGGGGCAAGTTGCTTTACCTCCGTGAGCCTCAATTATAAAGTTTTCCTCAATTATATATTGTATTTATATAAGTTTTCTCATCTAAAAAAAATGATGAAAGCCCTGTGAAGCTTGGACGAAATAACTGCTCAGCACATACAGAGCCCTCAGTAAGAGCCTCTCACTGTCTTCACCATGGCAGCGTTAGAAATGGGACTTAGAAGGATAAGAGGGAAGGGAAGAAGAGCTTCCAAGGAACCAGCATTTGTTAAATGCCTACTACGTGCCAGTGCATTCGCCCACAAATTGTGTCCTGTCTCTGCATGTTGGCCATAATACCAATGTACTTTCCTTGAGCCCCAGTGAGTTGGCAGGTCCCTGTGACCAAAGAATGGGGTCCCCCCTTAACACCTCACCAGTTACTGAGAGACCTCAGACAAAGCATTAAATCTCCTTGACCCATAGAGTGAGAGAGTGGTTCCCTTTAAAATTCTTTCTCAAAGCCAATTTCATCAAGCAGAAACTCTTGGAGTTATTAAATCTTGAATACATCATTTACACTCTATAACCTCCATTTTTAACTAAAAGAAGCCGGTCACAATCTCAGAACCTTAGTCAGACAGCAGTCCAGCTAGAGTTTAACTTTTTCCAATTCCTTTTATGGTGATTTTTTCTTTTTTAGAATTAAAATAACAAAGTTTTCTTTTAAATAATTTTTAGTGTAAAGGGGAAGTGCTGGGGCGCCCGGGTGGCTTCGCCAGTTGAGCGTCTGACTTCGGCTCAGGTCATGATCTTGCGGTCCGTGAGTTCGAGCCCCGCGTCGGGCTCTGTGCTGACAGCTCAGAGCCTGGAGCCTGTTTCGGATTCTGTGTCTCCCTCTCTCTCTGCCCCTCCCCTGTTCATGTTCTGTCTCTATCTGTCTTAAAAATAAATAAACTTAAAAAAAAATTTTTTTTAAAAAAGGGGGAAGTGATTTAAAAGAATATCAAATAAATATTAAGCAACTATGATAAAAAAAAATATGAGGAACATGAGGATAATAGGAGTTAATATGCTGATGTGGCCAAAATCGTGGCTGTAATATTACAATCACTTAAGTTTGGGAACTACTGCTCTAACAGGAACCACGATGGTTCTATATGGCCTTAGGATCTCCTAACCTCATTTTAAAGCCATCTAAGGCTCTCAGCCCGAGGGTGTGAGAAGTTAATAGACAGGGCTGTCTGAGTCTACCTATGGATTATGATGATTCACTACATGACTTGCAACGTTCTTGAATAGAATGATGAAAGCACATGCTAATACTGATCGCTTACAGTCAGCCAGAAATAAATTTCTAGGCTGCTGGCAAAGCAGCCAGGTAAAATAAGTAGCTTAACCCCAAAAGATCAGACTTTAGGCCCCTTCCATCTGTGTTCCAGAGGACTGTCATATCGGAATATAGGGAGAATGTGAAGGGATGTAGAGATGGAATGTCCAGAGGAAACAAAAACAAAGCCAAAAAAACAGACAGTATCAATGTACCTACTGGGTCCTTACTATGTGCATTTGTGATCAATGTAGTAAATTCCCATTTCTCTTGGAAAAGAGCATCAGCAAATTGCTTTGTAGTAGGTGGTCATTAGTGAGCATACCACCTCAAGAGGAAAGCAACTAAATAGAAAAACCCTATCAAATGAAAAGAGCCACAATGTCTTTACCTTCATGAACTTACTTAGTGTGTATACCAACATAATATTTATGCTTCCAAGTATGATGATTTCATTTCACAGATTGGAAAACAAGATAAAAGGAGTAAGAAAAGAAAGCCTCCCTGTTAGTTAAACAACTAGTTGAGATAGAGAGGAATTCGAATGTAGGCCTAAAATCCATTTATTTTTCACCCTATGTTCCAACTGGATCAAACAGTATTTTTTTTATTGAATATTTTTTTTTTTTTTTTTTTTTTTAAGCAGGAACTATATACATAAGACTTAAAGGTTCTGTTTTCTTTTGTTGGACTCTGAGGCACTTTTATCCACAAGCAATTTTTGAAGTGTTCAAAGCAACTTTGGATTCATTTTATTATTTCATTTGTTTATGCAATAAGTGGTTTACGATGTAATCCATCTGTGACCTAGCAGAGAGCTTAGACTCTTTCCGGAGTTTTTCCTTATACAGAATCCATTCAACTTACTTGCTTTGCGTTCATTCATTGATCCATTCATCTGACTGTCTTTACCAAATGTCTGCTCTGTACTTGCCATTTGGCTTTCATCTTCTGCATCGACCCACAAATGAATTTGGAACCATCCTTCAATTCACTGATGTCACTAAATTTTCCTGCATCACATAAGCTGCACCTGCCACCATCACGCTAAACATGCTCCACCCACACTTGATCGCGATACCTACGTGGGCAAAAGTTCTCTCCAGGGAAGGTGAATGAAGAAACAGTTTCTAGAAATTATTTTCTTCTTCCTGTTCTTTCAGTTTAAAAGGGAAAAAATCAAGAAAGAAGAAGCCCACAGGCAAAAGAAATAGTTTCTTCAGTTTGTGGATGGCCTCTGAGAGGCCTTCATGAATATCAAAGTGCACCAATAGACTCTCTTTCCCAGATCCTCATTACAGCAGTGTTTAGTACAAATGGTATTACGGAGGTGATGCACTGGGGGTTTGAAAGAGAAGTGAGTAAAATGAGCTTCCTTCTATTTTGCTCCAGGGCTTCTCAATGTAACTTTTCCTGGCAGTTTCTATGTAGAAAGGCAATTCAACTTGCTGTCTTATTTTATCTGAATGCACTTCTGAACAGCTCCATATTCTTTCATTTCCGTGCCTTTCTCATTCTTGGTTTGAATGTAAACCTTCACCTGCACTGGTGTATTTGTCTTTTCAAGAGTGGCTTGAAAGCCTCTCTTTTGATGAGACTCCATCCTCACTATTCTCTTCTTTCATATGCAAAAGCTGATCTTTTTAGAAAAAGTTTTTCTGATGCCTTTTGCTTTCTGTGTCCTTAAGTGCCAAACAGATCTCTGTTACCCAGACGGTAACACGGGTTTTTATTTTAGACAAAATTCAGGAGTAGAACATGGAAGCTATTATTACTCGCTGGATAAATTTAAGACATTATTCACTGACTAATTATTACTGTAATTTATTTATTAAATGCCTACTATGTGCAAGACAGTATGCTACTGTGTGGCCATGAAATGATGAGCAAAGGTATACATTGCATCAGACTCTGTTTTAGAGGAGAGGGTAATTGTACATTCAAATACTAATTACCTTCAGGTATAGAGAATCAAATATTATTCTCTGCTATAAAACGATGTGGCTGTGTAAAGTAGGCACCTATGGATGTAATAAAGCAATATTTGGTAAATTTTTGTTGAATGAGTGAATAAAGGAATACATCTGGAGAAGAAAAGTCTCTGGGAAGAACAGGTTAAAATAATGTAGAATTACGGATTTTGGTAAAGAGATAGATGAGAAAATAAGCGCTCAATAAAGAAAGAGCAATACTGAGAAGACCTACAATGATGTTTTTAAAAATAATCAAAGGGCCCAGAGGCAAAAAAAAAAAAAAAAAAAAAAACATATTTACAAACTTGTAGACCTCTTGAACCAGGGAAATTAAATTGCTTGGTGGAGAGAACATTATGTTTAGAACAAAAAGAGACCCTGAATAATTCTTTATATACTGTTATGCTGTTTTATAGCATTTACTAGTCAAGAAGTGATGTTAAGTTGAACAGATATAAATCGGTCTATAGATGAGCCATGTTGAGAATGGGACCCAAAACAATTGGGTCATTCACAGGTATCAGGTTCTTTTTAGAAACCATAGTCTTAAAAAATTTAGAGGTAGTTTATTAGTTAGACTTCTTTCCCTAGAACTTTGCTACCAGGTTCGAATGAAAGTAAATGTTAACCCAAAACCTGCACACACAGAATTGATGAGAAAGTGGGCACCAAACAGTCTGGAACCCATTTGGCAATCTTGAATCCCAATTCTGTCCTTTTATATCACACTTTGCTATAAAAGTCTCACTGGACACAAGCCAGTAAAATTCTAGACTTAGAGGAAGTTAACCCTGTGGCTGCCAATGGGCAAAGAGAGTCCTTCCCATCAGGGACCTACGTGACCCAGCTTCGGCTGCCATCTCTCAAGGTGCACATAGGGACGTCCACTGAGAATGGAATGGTCTACAGCACTTTGACGATCCCACCTGAGCACAACTAGAAAAGCCTGAGCAAAATATATTAAAAATCTGCTTTAAGGTATCAGAGAGCTACACAAGCAGCAAGGCCCAGATGTGCTGACATTCCAGATAAGAGACTCCCAGAGGGTGATCCAAGGCTCCCCAGTGAATTTCCCCAGGGGCTTTTGTCAGTTCTGGGTGGAGCCAAGAGGCTGAGAAGCTTAAGAGGGTTCCTGCCAAGGGCCCCTGCTGAGATGGAGAAAATGGCAGAGTCTGTGAGGCCTTGCAGCTGGTGACCCAACTGGTGACCTGGACAGCTTTAACACCCAGCTGGTTTCCTCTTCAAGACGTTTAAGCTGGTTAGAGGGACAGGTTCAGAAGCTAATTTTTAAACATCTCTGAAAAGCAGAGCAGAATTTTCCTTAAGTTCTGAGGAGGCACTGACCTGCTCAGGGAGGAACTCTTGTTAACAGGGCCACAGGGGCAGCAGTGAGCTGGCCTGCCTGCAGCCGCCTTCACCCCTGCGCCGTGTGCCAGTTCTGTGAATGGCCAGAGCGGAGACACCTGCTTGGCCCAACACAGGGCCACTGGCTAGGGCACAAAAAACCAGAAGTGTCGGCATCTATGTGAGGTTGCAATGACAAAATTGCAGATCGGAGGGACCTCAAACACACAGCTGGTTTCCCCTGAAGAAATGTGCGGATTGCTAAAGCTTCATGGAACAGAGGTTTTAAAGTTAAAAAACCTCTGAGAAGCAGAGTGGAATTTTCTGTAGTTTGTTAGCACTGAGAAGTGAAGTCAAGGGTGGACTTGGGGGGTGGAGTCCTGGTTCACACATCAGGCTGCCACTGGAAAGAAGGGCCTCATCCTGGGAACAGTAAACAAAGATGGAGACCCAGTCTAGGCACAGGCGGGGGTAAGGGGCTTGCCCCAGTCCCAGTCTCTCAGCCAGCAGGGGTTTGAGCCTCTGGTGAAAGATAACATTATCCAGAGTGCACCAATAGACTCTCTTTCCCAGATCCTCATTACAGCAGTGTTTAGTACAAATGGTATTAGACTCCAGACATTTCCACACACGACATCCAGCACTGAACTGAAATGCAAAGACCAGTGACGTCAGAAGATTCTCGTTCCCTGTCATGGAAAAATGGTGTGTGTCTCTAGACTATCTTTAGCCAATCTACATCTGAACACCCTAATTTCATTAATGAAAATGCCTTTCTATCATCCATAATGCTAATATGTAGAAGCTATTATTGATCAGAGATAAGAGAGCTAAAATCCTTGTAGGTGTTGGGTGTGGCTGGAGTGATTAAGTACTTACATATTAATTTAAGTAGTTATTTAAAATAAATTATAGACCACATAATAAAAGTTCCTTGAAATCAGAGACCTTGTTAGATTCAATTCTGTGTGATTAGCTAATTCAAAGTTTAGCACATCATAGTTATGTCTCTGTGTCTCTTCTCCCTAACTTATTGTGAGTCCTCAATCACATCCTGTATTACTGTGGGTTCTCATTTCTTGTCTTAGGTTGTTGTACCATCATTCTGATCTTTTCCCAGGCATGTCCAGGAAGGCAACTTAACAGAACAGCTGGAAAGAAGCACTCAGGCCGTCCTGGCCAGGGGGCCACAATTTGCAACTTATCACCTGCTTGACCACTAGCAAGTTACTTAACAATTTGGCTTTTTTTTTGGTGGTGGTGTTGTTTTTTTCAGCTTTTATTTTAGATAAAGAGAGAGGGAGAGGGACAGGAAGAGA
Organism: Herpailurus yagouaroundi; assembly: GCF_014898765.1. Classification (NCBI taxonomy): domain Eukaryota; kingdom Metazoa; phylum Chordata; class Mammalia; order Carnivora; family Felidae; genus Herpailurus; species Herpailurus yagouaroundi. The sequence goes on along the minus strand of NW_024412377.1, from coordinate 120,738,378 downwards.
GAGGGAGAGGGAGAGGGAGAGAGAATCTCAAGCAGGCTGCACACTCAGTGCAGAATCCAACACAGGGTTCAATCCCACGACCCTGGGATCATGACCTGAGCCAAAATGAAGAGCCAGACACTCAAATGACTGAGCCACCCAGGTGCCCCAACAATTTTGGAGCCCCCAAACCAGCTCATTGCTTCCTACCCACATCATTTTTTTTTGTTTGTTTGTTTTTAATTTTAATTTTTTTTAAATATGAAATTTATTGTCAAATAGGTTTCCATCCAAACCCAGTGCTCATCCCAACAGGTGTCCCCCTCAATACCCATCACCCACCCTGCCCTCCCTCCCACCACCCATTAACCCTCAGTTTGTTCTCAGTTTTTAAGAGTCTCTGATGTTTTGGCTCCCTCCCTCTCTAACCTCTTTTTTTATTGTCTTCCCCTCCCCCATGGTCTTCTGTTAAGTTTCTCAGGATCCACATAAGAGGGAAAACATATGGTATCTTTCTCTCTATGACTTATTTAACTTAGCATAACACTCTCCAGTTCCATCCACACTGCTACAAAAGGCCATATTTCATTCTTTCTCATTGCCATGTAGTATTCCATTGTGTATATAGACCGAAATTTCTTTACCCATTCATCAGTTGATGGACATTTAGGCTCTTTCCATAATTTGGCTATTGTTGAAAGTGCTTCTATAAACATTGGGGTACAAGTGCCCCTCTGCATCAGCACTCCTGTATCCCCTGGGTAAATTCCTAGCAGTGCTATTGCTAGGTCATAGGGTAGATCTATTTTTAATTTTTTGAGGAACCTCCACACTGTTTTCCAGAGCAGCTGCATTCCTACCAACAGTGCAAGAGGGTTCCCGTTTCTCCACATCCTCTCCAGCATCTATAGTCTCCTGATTTGTTCGTTTTAGTCACTCTGACTGGTGTGAGGTGGTATCTGAGTGTGGTTTTGATTTGTATTTCCCTGATGAGGAGTGACGTTGAGCATCTTTTCATGCGCCTGTTGGCCATCTGGATGTCTTACCCACATCATTTTTTAATGTTTGTTTATTTTTGAGAGAGAGAAAGAAATCCACCAGGGGAGGGGGAGAAAGAGAGGGAGATTGAGGATTCACCTGCCGAACTGATGGCAGAGAGACCCATGTGGGGCTGAAACCCATGAACCTCAAGATCATGACCTGAGCCAAAGTCAGACGCTCAACCCACTGAGCCACCTAGGTGCCCCCTGCATCTTTTTTTTATTTTTTTAAACCAAAATTGGTGTCTTCAACAGAATTATCTTGCTTAAACAAAAGATTTAGCTAAAAATGACATTTGATTTTCCAGAGATCATATCCAACTTTAAAAGCTGAAGACTTGTGGACTCTTAGAGAACAAGCAAAAGAGTATGTTCTAGATTACAAGTGCCATTCTCCAAGAGGAGTCCTCATTAGGTCAAGAGTCACCAGTTTGCAGGAGGGTAACACATTAGACTATCTGTTCTCCATTCACTTGAAGCTATGGGAGATATGGAGGCCATATGAATAGACTCTGCATTTGTTATTGGATCTAAATGTCGCTGCTTTTCAGATATTGAACTATTATAATGACTGGTACTTGTTACTGGAATATTGCGTAACAGCTATAAGCAATTTGAAATAGTTAATCCAATCATATTTACAACCTGGATTAAACATCAACTGATTTTTTGATCTTTAAGCAACAGAGCGGCTGTTAAATCTCTATCAGTGTGTATGCTAAAAGTTATATATAATGCAAATTACCCTGGACACTCCCTTTGGAAGATACCAAAACTGGGTACCAATAAGCCCAACACAGCCTGCTTTCCTTCACTGTCCATGCCCACTCCTGTTTCTTTGGATTACTACCAGATGAAGTAGGTGGCTTATACTTTAGGGTTGTATTTTAGGCAAGACTTAAACCCTAGCAGCACATTCAGTGTAGAGAGATGCGCATACTCTAAGGGGCAGATGTGGGAACCAATGCCAAATAAAAGAGGATCGGATTCACTTTACCACCCCTCCTGCATTCCAAGAGCACCCTAACTGAGGGAGGAGGTCAGGCAAAACCACCTGCACTATGCACCAGATTCACAGTATTTTTTCTACTCTCATCTCTGGCCTGGGTGCGTCACATGGACTTTATCAGTTGTCTCTATTAAATCAGACACATAAGATGTACTCCATGACACAGACTCTAAAACTACTAATGGCTAAGATCTACTGTTAGGGACTAGATTAAACATTCATTATTTTGTATAATCTGATTTAGAGTTTTGTTTCTAAAATCATACGGTAAAATTGACTTTTTAGGTACACCGTTCTCTGAATTTTAATACAGGTATAAATTCATAAAACACCACCACAAGCAACACACAAAACAGCTCCAACTCCCCATAAAACTCCTAGCTATCTCCCTCTAGTCTCCCATTTCCCTTACCCCCAACTCTAAACAGATGCATGGTAACCACAGGTCTGTTCTCTGTCACAATAGCTTTATCTTTCTGAGCATGTCACATAAATGAAATCACACAATAAACATATAACCTGCAAGACTTTTTTTTCCACCCAGGTTAATGTCTTTGAGATTCATTCAAATTATGGCATGTATCCATACTTCATTCCTATGTATTCTATTGTATGGAAATACCACAGCTTATATATTCATTTGTCCACTCTTTTTCAGTTGTTTCTAGTTTTTCCGTGATGGTAAATAAAACGCTCTGAACACCTGCATATTTTTTATGTAAACCTAAGTGTTCACTTGACAGGGGTAAATGTATCCAAGAGTCAGGCTGTTGAGTCACACGGTAAACGGACTTGTAAGACACTATACCAAGTTACCTTCCAGAGCAGCTGTATCATTTCGCCCTCCAAACAGCCACAAAGGAGAGTTCTGGTTGCTCCACATCCTCATCAGCACTTGACAATGTCAGTAGTTTTAGTTTTAGTCACTCACTAGGTACGTGGTGCCTAATCTTCCAATGACAGTATAAAGTAGGTCCTATTATCATGCCCATCCTGTGAGTGAGGAAACCAAGGCTTGGAGAGACTAAGTAAATCCTGGCAGACTTCACATTTTTTAAGTTTCAGAGATGAGAGGTGGCCCCAGAAAGCTTCCACATTGTGGTACAGAAGCAAGGTATTTACAAGACGTGTGTTTTCACATGTGACTTGTTCACAAGTCATGATGTTTTAATACACCTGGTTGATGTTTTTCAAAGGAGGGATATTTCATACAACCATGAGTTTTGTGAAGAAGCTAGGGGATGCCTTCTATCAGAAATACTGTTTCTTTGGGGGAGGTCATAAGAGAGGGCCAAGCAGACAGATTAAAGGCAGTGACGTGAATTTTCTCTTGCATGAAAAAAAAAAAAAAGGATTCAGGGCAAAAACACACAAAAAAAGCAAAATGCTTTCTTTGACCTTTTACTTTCCTCCTGCTCTTTCCTCCCACACAGTAATTGTTGCTTTTTGCTGGGCAAGAAAAATGCCAGCTGTTTAAGAGCCATTTTTAAAGATCTGAAAAGAGAAAAAAAAATTGACCCTCCTTTTCTCCTCCCATATTTTTCTCTTTTCTTATCTCTGTTGAACCATGATCTCAGGAGTCTCACTGCCTCCCTGTAGCAATGATGGGAATCCTCAATATGGGTCAATGGGAAGAATGAAAGGCTGACCACTGAGTCCATTTACAAAGAAGAAAGTTAAAAAAAAAAACACCACATTGTGGGGGTGCCTGGGTGGCTCAGTCTGTTAGGCGACCGACTATTGATTTCAGCTGGGGTCACAATCTCACAGTTTGTAGGATCAAACCCTATGTCTGTATCTGTGCTGACGGTGCAGAGCCTGCTTGTATCTCTCTCTCTCTCTCCCTCTCTCTGTGCTCCTCCTGCACTCTCTCTCTCTCTTTTCCTCTCAAAATAAATAAACTTTAAAAAAACCACACTGTGTTTCCTAGAACATATGTAGATCATAAGCCTGAAAATACCAACCGGGTGCCTATAATTTGGCTACTTTGTCTTCCACAGGTTTTTCCTTGTTTGTCAGGCACTTGGATCCACCATATGCACTTGACAATGAACTGAAATCGGACAATGTGAAAGACTCGGACACTGGACAGGAACCAATTACCTTTCCTAAATGGGTGACTTTTCATTTTTAGAGCTAGAAATACTTGTTGGACTTTTCCAATGTGGAACCATCTTTCAGCACAACCAATTCTCACCTATGTGCTTCAGTAGCACGGGCTTCTCTCCCTCTGGTAGCTTCCTCTCTCCCAACTACCCCACCCATTTGGGAAAGTCGTTCTGTTGTGCACAAAGTGTATTTTTAAAGCCATGTACCGGAACCTCAGTGCTGCTGGGGAAATCCTGCTGCCAACAGCTTTATTTGTAAGAGAAGTGCATTGCAGGCTGGCTTTCTCAGGATTTCATTACACACCACAGATAGCGGGGCCCTCCTAGGGTAGGTCAGACAGAACCTGTGGATTCTACTTTTACTTTTCCATCCTTTCTGTAGGGGTCTCCAGTACCCAATTTCTCTCCCCTCCTCCCTTTCTCCTAGCCTTCATCTTCTGCTTCTTCCAGGCACAATGGCCCAAAGCTCTCACTAGCTCAGGAGCCAAATGAAGCTGGATCCTTTTCTAACACCACATATAGAGGCAGATTCCAGATAAATGTAAATGTAAAAGACAACATGATAAATGTAACAGAGGAAAATGTGAGAGAGTATCTTTGTGACCTAGGATGGGACAGGGTTTTATTAAGCAAAGTACGAAACATTAAAAACATAACCATAAAGCGAAAATACTGATTAATATGATTACTTCAAAAGTAAGAACTTATGCTCCACGAAGGGCAAAGTTAAAAGGCAGATGACAAAATTGGAAATGATATTTGTCACATCTAAAACTGATGAGGGATGTTTCCTGACCTTATGTAACAAACACACACCATCAAGCAGAAGACAGAACCTCAGTAGGAGAGTGAATGGATACGAACAGGCAATCATAGAAGAGCACACCAGAAAGGCCCACGGACACTGAGATGTCCAAAATCATCTGTAAACAGATAGATGCCAACTGACATAATAATGCTAGATCACTTGACTGGTGAAGGTTGGGTAAAAGGATAAGGTCAAGAGCTGGCAGGGCAGAGTGTTGGGAAACCCGTAGCTGTTCTGGTATTGCTGACTGGGGAGGCAGTTGGGGGAGTCATTTGGTACTTCTGTGTCAAACTAAGTACATGTAATTCTGTGACCCAGCAATTCCTCTCCAGGTGTACACACCAAATAAAGTCTCACACCAATGACGGGGGGCAAGGAGCTGGAGGCAACTGGGCTGCCCATCGCTGGGCAGGCAGGTGACTACGATGTGATGGGTGAGCACATGTGGCAGTTAGAAACAAGGGATTAGATGTGCATGAAGCAACATGTGGGAACATGACACATAGTGAGTGTGCAAGAGGAAACGGAATGGGTAGTATTTACCAGTACTATTTACCCAGTACTATTTACATACACCGAAAGCACATACACACAGAAAATCATTATATCCATTTTGTATATAAAGAAAAACAGACACTGTAAATGCATTTGGGGGGATGGTAGTGGGAAATGGAGATGAATGAGCATAATTAAATTAAATTAAATTAAATTAAATTAAATTAATTAAATTAAATTAAACAAGAAAGGAGCCCTTCCCTGGACCAATGATAAAAGTATGCCACAAATTAAAGAGTATTCTTCTTTTAAGGTTTACTTATCTCTTTTTTAAAAACATTTTTTTTAACAGTTATTTAATTTTGAGAGAGAGAGAGAGACAGAGCAGTAGTTGGGGAGGGGCAGAGAAAGAGAGGGAGACACACAATCCGAAGCAGGTTCCAGGCTCTGAGCAGTCAGCACAGAGCCCGACACGGGGCTCAAATCCACAAACTGCAAGATAATGACCTGAGCTGAAGTCGGACACTCAGCCAACTGAGCCACCCAGGCACCCCTAAAGTTTATTTATGTTGAGAGAGAGAGAGAGAGAGAAAGAAGGAGAGAGAGGGAGACGACATGGGTGCAAGGGGGTGAGGGGCAGAGAGAGGGAACAGGGGAATCGCCAGCAGATTCATTGCTGCCAGCACAAAGCCCGCCTCTGGGCTCAAACTCACGAACCCGTGAGATCATGACCTGAGCCAAAATCAAGAGTCAGATGCTTAACCAACTGAGCCACCCAGGCACCCCAAAAAGTGTTATTAACGTGAGCCTCTTTCTGAAAGTCACAGTAAAGAAAAACAAAACAAATGTGCTTAGCTGATTCTCAAGCTTTCTCCAAAGCAGGCCCTCAACCAGGGACAGCCTCCCTGTCCTCCGTGATCACTTCTTCAGTCCTGGAAAACACCAGGCTTGTGCCAGACTGCTAGAAAAGAGTTGAGACATCTTGACCTTTTGCCTCAGTCCTGTTGGTCAATCTTTTACCACCTACTTATACTTGGGTTGTGTAATTCTAAGTCTCACATGTGTAGGTGTCCATGACAAAAGGCCCCTCTTTTTTTTTTTTTCATAAGTATAAATTATTTAGAAAAGACCAAAATGTCCATCCATAAAGGCCCGTTAAATAATTTTGGTACATCCTTACAACAGACTGGCTATGCAGCCACAAAAAGAAACAAAGGAGTCCTAAAGGTTCTAATATAGAATTATCTTCTAGGGGCACCTGGTAGGCTCAGTCAGTGGAGCGCCCGACTTCAGTTCAGGTCATGATCTCACGGTTTGTGAGTTCAAGCCCTGCGTCAGGCTCTGTGCTGACAGCACGGAGCCTGGAGCCTGCCTGGGATTCTGTGTCTCCCTCTCTATGCCCCTTCCTTGCTCATTCTCCGTCTCTCGAAAATGAATAAATGTTAAAAAAAAAAAAAAGAATTATCTTCTAGCATATTTTTAAGTGAAAAGGCAACATGCTACAATTTGTGTTAGAGGTGAAAACAATATGCAAACATTTTTGCTTCTATGTGTCAAACATCTCCGAAAGAATATATCAGAAGCTGATACTATTTAGGAGGAGACCCAGCAACTGGCAGACAGAAGTAGGGGTAGATTTCCTGATTTTTTAATATATTTTTTTATTTTTGAATCACGTGACTATTTTAAATCAACATTTAAGAAAAATGTTTATTTATTTTGAGGGAGAGCACATGTGCACGCAAGCACACAGGAGCTGGGGAGGGGCAGGAAGAGAGGGAGGGAGAAGGAACCCAGAGCAGGTGCCGTGCTGTCAGCCCAGAGCCCAATGGGGCTCGATCCCACTGCAGTGATATCATGACCTGAACCGAAATCAAGAGTCAGACACTTAAGTGACTGAGCCACCCTGGCGCCCCCAAATTAACATTTAAAATGGTACATAAAATGGTAATTTTATAATAGTCAAGGATTACGTTTTCAAAAGATCACTTCACGTATGTATAGACAGTTACTAAGTAAATGTATGAAAATGATTACATTGTACCATTTATCAATAGCCACAAAATTACAAAGGGGATCAAAATGAAAAATGCGGGTCTGAGTGTAGAAAACCATATACTGTATGTCAGTACCTTTACACCAGATGAAGACTAATCCCTCTCGTGGTTACCTTTGGAAATAATACACTCACTGAACTGTGGCCTGCTATCGTTGAGTCTATTTTAGATTCCTCTAATACAGGGTTTTAAAGTTGGGGGTCCATGGAAGGGTCTGGGGATAAATCCAGTAGGCCTCTGCACTTGTATGGTGAGAAACTCTACCTTTTATTAATGTGTTTATGAAATTTAATGTTTTCTTTAATTATGAACGCATTAGTAAGTCCTACACTTTCGTTGCCAATAAAAATTAGATATTAGACCTTGTTTTAGATCTTGTTATTTAATGTGTTAATAAAGAAGCAAATATATGGGGCGCCTGGGTGGCGCAGTCAGTTAAGCGTCCGACTTCAGCCAGGTCATGATCTCGCGGTCCGTGAGTTCAAGCCCCACGTCAGGCTCTGGGCTGATGGCTCAGAGCCTGGAGCCTGTTTCCGATTCTGTGTCTCCCTCTCTCTCTGCCCCTCCCCCGTTCATGCTCTGTCTCTCTCTGTCCCAAAAATAAATAAATGTTGAAAAAAAATTAAAAAAAAAAAAGAAGCAAATATATTACTATAGTACAATTTTTATATTTGAATAACTGTATTCAATATAACTGGTTTCTTTGCAATCCTATAAATTCTAATTTTGTGCTCTTAAAAACATTCTGGGATGGAAGCCAGAGGCTTCTCTACAGTGCCACAGGCAAGGAGTCCCACAACATAGAAATTTAGGTGCCCCCGCAAGAAGGTCTAACTGCACGGCAAGAAAATAACCATAATACCCTATGACCATGTGTTCTTTTTGAAGAAAAAAATTAAACAGTTTTGGCTAATTGCAAAAATCAAATACACTCTTGAAGATATGCTATCATTCAGAATATTTTTGAGAAACTTTATCAACAAAGATTCAGTTTTATACACAGAATTATCAGGGCTTCTATTATCCCTCATCTTTTAACATGGAAATCATTTACTATCTCATTTAGCAAATATATATCAAAGGTCCATATGTCCCAGGCACTGTAGTAAGCACTGAGTAAATTGCAATGAGCAGGATATACATGGTACCTTCCATAGTGGAGCTGTTGTTGTAATGGAAGCAATCACCCACAAAAATGTTAAGAAAGAAATAAATTGGACAACATCAGATATTTGTGTTATGATGAAAATAAAGGAGGGCGATATTCTTTCTCTTTTTTTTAGTGACTATTTATTTTTGAGAGAAAGAGGCATAGCATGAGCAAGGGAGGGGCAGAGGGGGAGGGAGACACAGAATCTGAAGCAGGCTCCTGGCTCAGAGCTGTCGACATAGAGCCTGATGCGGGGCTCGAACTCATGAACCGTGAAACTATGACGTGAGCTGGATTCAGATGCTTAAATGACTGAGCCACCCAGGTGCCCCAGTAGGGTGAGTAGGAATAATATGGTGAGTAAGTACTTGGTTGTGGCATTGTTATTCCTTCAGTTCAAATCCTGGCTTCATGCCCCACTGGCTTCCTGACCTTGATAAAGCTACAAAATCTAATTCCCTATTTTTGTCATCTGTAAAATGGGCATATTAATATTACCAATCTCAAACAGTTGTTAAAAAAAAACTGTCCACTCCTAACATCTCCCTTAGAATCAAGCACAGAATTTTGAAAGTTTTACTAAGTGTTCTTAAAGAAATTTCTATCTTGGTGTTGTAAAAAACAGGGATCTGGATTAGAGTCTGTAAGTTGTTCTTTAGTTTTTATTCTAAATCACCCAATAACACAGATTAAAATGGGAAGTGAGAAAAAAACGACCTTCACAATTACCACTGTTTCCTATATCTTATGAGAAAATAGCATCTGGAGGACTGAGAACAGGAATGAGGGAAATTGTCTCAGAGCTTACGTAGAAAGACAGGTAGAATTTCTGGCAGGCAGAGATATTTCTAAGTGAACAGTTGTGTAGGGGTGCCTGGGTAGCTCAGTCAGCTGAGCGTCTGACTCTTGATTTCAGCTCAGCTCATGATCTTATGGTTTGTGGGATTGAGCATGGACAGCACGGAGCGTGCTTGGGATTCTCTCCCTCTCTTTTTGCCCCTCCCCTGCACATGTGCGTGCTCATTCTCTCTCTCTCTCTCTCTCTCTCTCTCTCTCTCTGTCTCTCAAAATAAACAAATAAAGAAAATTTAGTTAGGAGATAACAGTCTCACAAAAGGGAGAGGTGGGTTCTATAGCTGAAGGAGGTTCCTTTATTCAGTATTTACTGAGAATACTACATGCAGGGAGGATACAGAATGAACCAGACTGGCAGGTTCTCTCCCTCCCGGAGCCTGCACTCTTGTGGGGAAGACAAACAATACACAAGTACATAAACACTCAGCAATTAGTGAAGAAATAAAGATCACTGCACACACTAAAAATAATCTGAAGAGAGTAAGCAGGGCAGTGGGACAGACCAGGACCATAAAAGGGCCTTGCAGGAATTCGAGTGGACGAGTGAGCCATCTTTTGCATATTTTTCTTTAGCTTCTGCACGGATAATGTACTGGGCAGAGACGAGAAGAGAAGCAGGGGGGCCTCTAGCAGCAGGAGGCTACTGTAGTGGGCCCAGGGAGACATGATGGTGGCCTGGACCAAGGTGGCGAGGATGCGGAGGAGAGAGGCAGGTGGGCAGATGAGTCAGCTCGAACAGGAAAAGCAGGCACAAAGGCAGATATAACAAAAGGCAACAGAAGGGGAACTTAGATCGGAAAGAACACTCCAAGGTCCTTCTGGCCCAGACCCTTCATTTGTGCAGATGAGGAAACGCCATCCGAGGAGGGTGAGGTGGCTTGCCACTGTCTCAGCAACGCACCCAGCCACTGAGCCTCCTGACCTCCCATCCAGGACAACTTCTTCTATCCACCATGCTGGAAAACCACAACTGGGGGAGGTACAAGCAGGCAGGGAAGAAAAAGCACAGAAACATGAGAGAAGGAGGAAGAGGGAGAAGAGACAGAGGGGCAGTTGAGGGCCAAAGAGAATGAGGGCTGTCCCAATGGAATGGGAAGAAAATGGCAGCAGGTGAACTAAAGGCTGGGAGCAGGGCAGGGAGGGGAGTGCAGGGGAGGACCCGGACCTTGTGGCTGGGAGTATTTAGGGCTGATGGTTTCCAGTTGAGGTTTGGGGTACTAGACCATTGCCTGGCTCACTGCAGCTGTCAGGCACCAGCAGCAGCAGTTGGGGGCAGCTGCCCGCACCACCTGAGCCACAGGAACAACGGCAAGGAAGCGCAGATGGGCAGGAAGTCGCCCTGGGTCAGAGCCAGATCAGCCCGGGTCAGGGCGTTCTTGCCCACCTCTTGGGATGCCGAGTCTTCCCGAGGCAGCCCAGAGAACAGAACTGTTTTTTTCTCATCACCATCACCATCACCATCATCATCATCAGTCACTGTTGTCCTCATGTTCCCATTCCTCTGGGGCAGGCAGAGTGCTGGGCGCTTCACAAAGGTCTCTCTCTTTCATTCTCACAAAAACCTCCCCAGGTTTGCAGATAAAGAAATGAAGCTCAAATACCTTGCGTAAAACCATCTCAGGGCCAGGAAGTGGCAGCGAGCCTCTGCTGTCATTTTCTCGGGCTTAAGGAAACAGGGGGACCCTGCCTAGACTTTGCAAGAGGTGGTGGCATGCACAGAAGCGGACTGGGGCTTCCTCGCCTCCCACACATGGAGGCCGCCTGCCCTGGGAAGACAGGGCTAATGGGGCTAGGTGAGCCTTTGCTCCTCCAACCTCCCATCCGGTCCCCTCTGATGTCCTCTCCTCAGAATGAATGCTCAGCTCCACAGCTCCACAGGCAGCTTACAGAACGCTAACAGAGCTTTCCCTTAGGGTTTTTCGCCCTGTTTCATCGTTTGAAATGTACAACTACTGGCCTTCTCCTTTTCCTTCAACCCCCTTTCAAATATCACTCCAATGAAGGTTTTACTTCTCTCCAGGCAAAGTAAATCACCTCCTCCTTGGTGCCCTCATATTCTTGCAGTTTGGTCTGAAGCACCTGTGTGCCTCCATCATACGATGGGTTTCTTGAGGAGAGGAATTATATTTTAATCGTTTCTCTATCCTTGGCACTGAGCACGGTGCCTGGCATGATGGAAGCAGTTGATAAACATTAACTAAGCTGAAAAGCAAAAAGTGGCAAGGACATCTCTTGGGGCCACTATAAATCGGCTGTTTCCCACCATGTTTCTTTAACTTAAATGGGGGAAGCTACTGTCATTTCCATGAGCACCGCCCTATTTTTTCCATCGGGTGGAAGATTAAAGCAGGTAGCATATGCATTTCTTTTTGGGAGAGTAACTAATACAAGTATTTTATAAGGACATTAGTGATAAAATTGACCTTTTCTTATTCCAAACTGCCATTCTGTAAGGAAAAAAAACCAACATATGTATGTGTATACATATATGTATATGTATGCTTTTTTACTTTGAATACTTTTATTTCAGATTTTTGCTCCACAGGCAATAGAAATAAAGTGACCGATTATAACACAAAGAATTAGCACAGCTATAACTAGTTTTTGTGGCAAATGTTATACGGCACATGACACTGACACACTTTCACATGTTACTATATGTAGTATTATTGTAAATTCACTTGAGTTCTGACATTTCACTATGAACTGAAACTTCAGAGATAGCACCATTTTCACTGACACGCACTGAAGATGAAAACGCACTCTCTTTCCCCCATCTATCCTTGCCTTGTTCTTTACTAGAAATAGAGACATGGGAAAAAATAAAACCGGAAATGGCAGCAAGCACGCTGAAATCACAACTTAGACACATGACGATAATCCATGACCACTACATCCGTCAACCGTTCACCCCGAGTGGGAGCTCACTTGGACTCAGCCAGCAAAGCGGGGGCAGTCCGAGGGCTGTGTGCAATTGCTAACCCACCCTTTAAATTCTACCTCCTTTTCTCCCACTCAACATATTGGGGCAAAAATATGCAAGGATGGTCTCATTATACAGGCAACTTTCAATCTTCCCTCACTATACTTAAAAGCACTTCATCTTTAAAGCCAATAATACTGAATTTCTTTATTCCTCCTTCTACAATCATGGATCCCTCTAATTTTCCTCTTTTGGTCTTAAGGCCTCTTGATTACCTGAGGCCCACCCACATAACCCAAGACAATTTCCCCATCTTAGAGTCAGTTGATGAACAATCTTAATTCCATATGCAAACTAAATTCTGCTGTGCCATGCAATCTGACAGAGTTGCAGGTCCTGAGAATTATCACATGGACATCTTTGGGGGAAGACCTATTATTCTGTCTACCAAGTGTACTTTGTCACTTGAACCCCAAAGAAAGACTTTTCATGTCCAAAGTCTCTCAGGTCATTAATTAACAAATATCTAGTATACTAAGGTCACAGGAAATAAAGTGACCTAAAAATAATTTGTATTCCTGTATACTAGTAACACACAATTGAAAAATGAACTTAATACCATTTGCAATAGTATACAAAAATATCAAACACCTAGGAATAAATTAACAAACGGCATGCTAAAATCACTGAAAACTATAAAACAGTACCGAGAGAAGATAAAGAAGACCTTTGAAAAAATGGAGGACTGTACTATGTTCATGGATTATAAGACCCAGTATTGTTAAGATAGCAATATCCCTAAACTGATCTACTGATTCAATCTAGTTGCAATAAAAATGTCAACAAGACGTTTATTAGAAATTGTCAAATTTCTAACGGGTCTAATTCTAAAATGTGCAAAACATTCACAATAGGACCTATTTGTCATTTACCGTCAATCGTAAAGCAGTTCAGTTGAAAAAAAAATTATGAGCTTCTTCTATGTTCCAGTAAGTGGAGTAAAAAAGAGAAAGTGTTTGCATAACGAAAAAAGCCAGCTCTGGGTTCAAACCCCAGCTCTTTTATATATACTTCCCCATTCTCAGCAGCTTATCAGAATCTTCTGGGGAGAAAGCATGTGGATAGTTTGAAAAGGAATTCATGGAAGCTTGAGTACAACTCTCCACTGACCCCATCCCTCATCAACCACCTAGATAGGAAAGCAGTGTTTTAAGTGAATCCTTCAAGTAATGCTATGCTGTTAGGTTTGTAACAGCAAACAGGTTTGACCGACCCGTATCTCTCACTTAAGTGGTTGTAAGAGACCGTGGAGAATACTACATTTACCCAAGCTCATTATGTTTCAAAAAGGAAAAGAGAGGCCCAAATGGGGCGAAGTGGCTTGCTCGAGATCACACAAATATCAAGGTAACCTATTATTTATCAAAGTTCGACCAGCCAGGCCTAAATGCCTAAGTTTGAATACAGATCCCAGATCTGCCACCAACCAGCCATGTAACTTGAGGGAGAACCTCTGAAATCCAAATCCCTTACCTGAAACCATGGAGGAAAATGACATCAATTTTTTAGAGATACTTTGAGGATTAATAAGATACTTGTAAAGTGCCCAGCAAATTGCTTGACATAGAGGATACTCAATAATTGTTTCTCTTTTTTCTTTCCCTCTCTGCCCTCTATACTGAGCTGACCTCTCCTTAAATATGTACTCCAACGTGTGCATCACTTAAAACTTTTGTTGTATACAGAATTCTATTCTGTTCAGGTTAACCCAAGGAAAGGGAGATAACCTGTTAAAAAGATACAAGAGTATCAGGAAGACCACAAAGTCAGTAACTTAGTCAGGCTTGGGGAAACCACCTGAACCAGAAGCCATAAACCTGAAACTAATGTAACATTGTGGGTCAACTACACTTAGAAACAAAACAAAACAAAACAAAACCACCTTTCTTTTTCATATCTCTTCTCTGCTGGTTTCTGCATCTGCTCCCTCCGCCCCTCTCTTCTGCTTCTTAATAAATATGGTAACAGAAGATGGAAATTCTACAACTGACTTCTTCCATTTGCCAGCCCAGACTCAATCATATTATCTTAGTCCCAACTCCAGATTCCTGGAAAAAAGGATTTGTTTGGCTAGCGGTAGGGTGGGCCAGTAGAGTCATGTAGTACAAAATGGCTGTCAGGGCCCCACCACTCATGGTGAAAAGAACAATTATAGGGGTTATGTTAGGTTTGGCAGAGACTCCTAAAACTCTACTACAATATGCTAGTAACCTTTTGGTGGATATGTGAGAAGAATCCTTGTCCCTATTTGAAAGACTTCCATCTTAACATATAGCTTTAGAGAGGTATTGCCACAATGGCAATGTCCTGTGTATGAGTGTTGGTACACTGAAGATTTAGACTTTATCCATTTCTAAAACTCCCTGTTGATTTTTTAAATATCCAGAGCCATGGCCATAGAACACATTTTCTCAAGACTCTCCTTGACTTAGTCATGAGAAAGGTGAGATCAGATACTCTTGCCCTGAAAACCTAGGCTTATGGAAAAACTTCTCAAGAGAATCAGCTCATTTCAGCACAGGACTGGCTCTAAAATAAGAGTCTCTTTGATGGAGTTGCTATGAAAAGCTGCCATGAAATGTACTATATCAAGAAAAATATTTGCTTAATATTTTTATGTTATTCAATAGCTATTCTCAGAGTCCAGTTTTTAGAAACTCTCCAGCTCAGCACTCTGGTTTTCTGCTTATATACATGACTGCATTCTAATGAATGAATTACATATGAGCTAATTATAGAAAACCAATTTTTTTTTTTTTTGCAGGATTTAGCATGGTCCTTTACTGGCAAAACCAATCACCTCTCCAAGTTTTAGATTTCATTAATTTTCTCCTTAATTAAAACCACTGATTTTAGTGGAAAATTAAATAAACCACACATTTTTATAATAGATGTAAGCTTAGGCTATGCAAATACCCAAGAGTCATGCATTACTTCAAGTACTTCCTCGGTTCATCACCGGTAAAACACAACACAACAAAACAAAACACTTAACACAAGTCTCCTTTATCCCAAATGATGGCAGTTCTGTTTTGGAGATTTATTAATAGTAAGCAGAAAAATACTGCTCAGAAGTTTTAAGCTCACTCTTTAACTAGGCCATTCTTATCCATAGGCTCTCGCATGTTAGGAAAAACCTGAATTGGTTGAAATTGCAAAGGATGTGTATCTAAGGTACAGATTGTTGCCAACTTAGAAATACGGACACTGTTGAGGTCAAGCTCGGAGCCTCACATTGTCATGGGGATGTGTGAGGATGCAGGGCTGGATGTGAAGAGAGTTACATAAAAGAAGCAGGATCCATGCCCCTTGCTTTTGCTTTGCATAGTGAAGTGAAAAGCCCACATAAGAGATTGTGCGTGTTCCCCATTTTTCCAGCCTGGATCAACCCAGCAGACTCTATGAGTTCACTGCTTCCTTTCTTTTCTGTTAGCTCCTCCTTGGAGAGCATCTACAGTCCTATCAAAGAGAGAAGTGATTTCAAGCAAATCCACTCTAAGATGTGAATTTATAATGGCTGCTGGGCACACAGCCCTTCTTCCCAACATACTATTGGGAGATGAACAGTTAAAGGCTTGTGCAGAGGGATCTGGTAGGCTGTATATACATCAACTCTTTTTCCCTAATGTGCAAACCTTTATCTTTAGGAATTTAACTTGAGAATGTTTGCTTGAGTGTATCAGAGTTTTTACTGTAACACTGTTTTTAAAAGGAGATAAAAACTTAAGAACAAAGTTAGGAGTCCATAATTAGGGCAATAGCTAAATAAATTATAATACATCAATATGATGGAGTTTTAAGTGGTCAGTAAAAAGAATGCAGTACAACTATGTGTTAGAACATGGGAAATGTCCACAACACTTTTCATAAATAAAAAAAGCAAAAACAGTATATATACTATGTAATTAAAAAAAAAACAATATATTCCTGTGGACTAATATTACACATAAAATCCAAAAAGGTTATACAACAAACTTAACAGCAAAAAGTGGTAGGTCTACTACGGATGGTAATAAAACTTTTTACTTCATATACTCCGATACCGTTTAAATTTCCTACCATTAGAAGACATTGTTTTATAATTAAAAAAATAAACATGGTTAGGTACAGAATTTCAGTTTGGAATGATTAAAAAGTTCTGGAGATTGATGGTGCTGATGTGTGCATGACAATGTGAATGTGTTAATGCCACTGAATAACACACTTAAAAATGGTTGAGATGGTAAACATATGTTAAGTATATCTTACTACAATAAAAATAATATGGTGTTCACACCTGTCATAATGGCTAACATTAACAACTAAGACAACAACAGATGTTGGCAAGGATGCGGAGAAAGAGGATCTCTTTTGCACTGCTGGGGGGAATGCAAACTGGTGCAGCCATTCTGGAAAACAACATGGAGGTTCCTCAAAAAATTAAAAATAGAACTACTCTATGACCCAGCAATTGCACTACTAGGTATTTATCCAACAGATACAGGTGTGCTGTTTAGAAGGGGCACATGCGCCCCAATGTTTATAGCAGCACTATCAACAATAGCCAAAGTATGGAAAGAGCCCAAATGTCCATCGATGGATGAATGGGTAAAGAAGATGTGATGTACATATATACAATGGAGTATTACTCGGCAATCAAAAAGAATGAAATCTTGCCACTTGCAATTACGTGGATGGAACTAGAGTGTATTATGCTAAGCAAAATTAGTCAGAGAAAGACAAATATCATATGATTTCACTCCTATGAGGACTTTAAGATACAAAACATATTTTTTATATCATCTTAAGTTTTAAGATGAACATAAGGGAAGGGAAGCAAAAATAATATAAAAACAGGTAGAGGGACAAAACATAAACTGTTAAATATAAAGAACAAACAGAGGGTTGCCGAAGGGGATGTGGGAGGTGGGATGAGCTAAATGGGTAATGGGCATTAAAGAATCTACTCCTGAAATCATTATTGCACACTATGCTGACTAACTTGGATGGAAATTTAAAAAAAAAAATTAAAAAAAGTAATATGGTAGACTTCTTAAGGGCATCTCCATTACATAAGAAGTAGGCAGTTGTGTGGCCTTAAAAACAAGGGTGGTAAGTGACCCTGAACCTGTTTGTAAAGCACCCTGGATATAGTGCCAATAAATTGGAAGGGATAGGGTCTCTAGAGCAACAGATGATGTCCTCCAGCAATTAGGATAGGACATAGGTTACCTTTAGTTGTGAGAATCGTGGGAGGGTTCCCTCTGGTAAAGTAGATATTTAGGGGGAGGCACTTCTTAATATTTCTAAAGTCATATCATCATGACCACACCCCATTCCCCACATCAGTAATGACTTTTTCTCTTCAAGCGGAGTGTGATGAGAATAATGTAATATGTTAATGCCTTTGTATACAGCTGCCTAAACACTTATCTTACTAGACCTGTGTCAGAATGCCTTAAGAGGCTACATTACATTGGCAACCATTTAATTGTATGAAATTGTAACTTTCAAGCCTGCATATGCCACATTTGACACGAATCGGTTACCATTATTATAAGATAGAAATAAATAAGAGTCCAAGGCAAGTTTATACTTACACTATCAAAGAGCATCTTTAATTTTAAGTGACTCAGTTAATAAACATTTATTGAGTGCCTACTGTATGAACCAGGAAGGCATACAAAGAAGTATGTGGTGCATTGCAGTACAATGCAAGTGCCTACGTTTAAGGTGCTTACACCTTTAGAGGAAATAACTAATGCACAAAGGAGTGGACTGAATTCCCAGATGAACTGAACAGAATTGGGTTGAGTTGTATTAGATTGATTTAGACTGAATTGGATACTTTCTGGTTTGATACAACACACATTTAACACCTGCTAAAATACCCCACTGAGCAAGGTAGTGACGATTTGAAAAGGAGAATCAAATGTTAATAAAACTTGCTCTCTCCCCTCCAAGATTCACAACTGAAGAGCCAGCAAGAAAGAACTAACCAAAATGCAGGTCATGCTGTAACAGTGATATAATAAACTTACCAACATAAATTGTGAAGGGGGACTGAATTCAATCTGTGGTAATCACACATAAAAGAGGTGAACATGGAAAAAGAATGGGGTGGCGGGTGGGATATTTAGGTTGTGAGAACAGCTTGAGCAAAGGCCTGGGGCAGGGAATGTGCCAGAGTGTTCAGGGAACCGAGAGTGGTTCATTTCATCTGGAGCACAGCATGTAGTAGAGAGGACAAGACTCTCTGCAGGAGATAAATTAGGGGAAGGAGACTGGGGCCAGAAACTTGAGGCACTTGTGAGGAATCACCGAGTCCAGGGGCTGCAGAAGTTGGAGGGAACTTAGCGATCTACTAGCAGAGTTTTCATCTACAGCAAGCCATCACCTCTCCCCCAGGTTATGGCACCAGTTTTTAACTTTTCTTTCCAGTCCTGCTCTGACCTCCTCTTATCCTTCCCCCACATACCAAGAGTGGTCTTTTGGAGACTGCAAATCAAATTGTGTCACATTTCTGCCCAGAATCTTTCCTTTGTTTCCCTCTCTCTTAAAGGAAGTTCAAAATGTTAACATGACCTCAAGGCCATGCAGGGTAGAGACTCTGACTCTCTGGCCTCATCTTGTACAAAGGCACCCCATCTCTCCCATAATGCTTCAGTCCACCTGAACTACTCCTCTTGATCCCAGACTACTCTGCAGTATCTCTGTGACAATTACAATCCTGGAAAAAGAGCAAGTGGTCAATACATAGATATAGAATAAAGTAGGTAATGCATGAATGAATGAATGAATCAACTGCCTCTACAAGATTCACCTCAAGTATAATTAATCCCTAATGGAAATCCTAGAGGGGCAAGAGAGTACCCATTCTTCCTGGAGAGCAAAAGACAAATGGGCACAGATAGAGAAAGATCCTGAGGAAAGGGGGGGGGGGCTTTAGAGCAGGAACGGGGGCATCACTAAACTGACCTTCCATGGAGTTCAGATTGGGCAAGAGGGGTCAGAAGGTGGATATAGTCAGAGCACAGCGAAGGCTGACCGGGATCCAAGGGAGTGTGAGAGACACGTGTTCATGAGATTGTGAGTGAAGAGGGATTCGGAAAATCATCATCACAGGAGAGAAGACCTGCTTGAGGCTGGACTGCCACGTGGACACG
The DNA here is from genome assembly GCF_014898765.1 of Herpailurus yagouaroundi. Lineage (NCBI taxonomy): Eukaryota > Metazoa > Chordata > Mammalia > Carnivora > Felidae > Herpailurus > Herpailurus yagouaroundi. The sequence continues at coordinate 120,718,749 of NW_024412377.1, read as the reverse complement.
TTGGAGAAGGAAGTCATAGGAATCAAGGTCAATAAATTGTTGGACTGACAGTTGAGATCACCAAGGATGATAGCTCATCACTGTATCCTTTTAATGATATGTTTAATTGTAATCCCGCATTTTCTGGTGGCTACGTGCTATTGTTTATTTTCTACCACAACAAACTAGATCATAATCTCCCAGGGCAGGGACCAGGTATGTTTCAGTGTAATACCTAGTATCTGTCATAGTCAGAGATATTCAATAAATATTTGGAGAATAAGTGAATGATTGAATGAATGAATGCCTACCTGCACATCACTTCTTCTCCACTATCCTTTTCAATTTGAAGGTGACCTTGCTTATAGTAGTTGTGTGGTATGGGCGTAAAAACCCTGGATAGTGGAGGGACATAGCTGTGAAAACAGTTTTAGCAAGCTGTTAAACTCTAGATTATGTACAGTTGTTTGTATTTTTCTTTAGTTGTTTAATTTATTCTCTCCACTCTGAAAGTGTGTGTACTTCAAGAGCAAGAGCCAAGTCCTATATAATACTTCATTTCTATCCTCAGGGTATCCAACATAACGCTGGAAAAATAAGTAGATAGTTAGCAGCCTTGAGAGGAGGTTTCTAGTTAAACAGACTTTTGTGGTCACGCAGACATGCCTCTATCAGTGATCTTTGTTCTTACTCAGTTTTCTCATCTGCAAAATAAGGACAAAAACCAGCATATAGTTTGTAGGGTTGATGTACAGCTTAAATGTGATAATGCATAAAACTTTTATCGGTGCCATGCACTTTGCACTCCATAAATGGTAGCTAAAAATTTAAAAAAAAACCTATCTGTTGCTTGGACTGTATAAGCTGCAGATGCATTTAGAGTTTGCCATTGTTTCCAACAGTGACACTCTCATGCTCTTCTTGGAACCATTGCTAATAGGAACATTCTCTTTCCTGGTTTGCTTCAGCAGCAGGGATTCTTGACCCCAGGGCTATTCTTCCTCAAAGGCAGGTAGGTCTGCCTGCTCTCTCAGGGGGGCTCATGATGGCAGGGGCTGACCTGAGTGCACGGCCCCATGCTGCCCTCTGGCGGCAGGACTGTGGGCTGCCCCTTTCCTACTTTGCACTTTGCCAGTACTACACTGATACTAAGGTACCAATAAACTATAGAAAGAGACACCCTTAAGGAGATTCCCTGAGATTACAAGTAGCGTGAGGGGGTGCAATGCACTGACTGCTCAGTGTTTCCTAGTTCCTCTTATTGCCGTGTGCCCACCTCCACTCAGGGGATGGTGATAAAGAGGTACAATCTGCCCCAAGGAGAACTTAATATCCTCAAGAGTTCTATGATCTTGAGGCTCAGTTGAGGTGATTCAGAGACTGTGAGAGTGACACTGTCTCTCATAAGATCACATAGCTAAACTATAACTTTGGCCTTCTTAAGTCTTAACATGACGGCCACCTGCCAGATCACTTTTGCTTGTAATGAAAAAGTCAAGGTGCTCACCATAAAATGTAACTTCTTCTAGGAAGCCTTCAGCATTGCCTCAGTTGTAATTAATCCAAATGGCCACAGGAGACCCAAAAGCCATATTCATTTCTTCCCTTTCCCTCATCTTCATGTCCAATACATAAGCAGACCCTTTGGTTTTCCATATTATGTATGCTATTCTGCACGTCATCTGGTACTGCACAGCACCATTCACCATCTGTGGCCTAGACCACTACGGCTGTCTGCTAATGGCTTTCTGCTTTCTCTCTCTTCCCATCAGCTGAAACGAGTGGCAGTCAGCTCACAGAGGAGCCCTGCTTAAGACCCTTCTCATTGCATTTGCAGTAAAGCAGCGCTTCACCAAGGTCTACACATCTCTGTGGGACTCCAGTCTCATCACATACCTGCACCTTCTCGGTTGTGCACATTCCTACCAACCTGATCCCTCTTCAGCGCCTCCAAGGTTGCCTTTGTCCTTGCTGGTCTCTCTGCCTGGAACACTCTTCCCTGTACTGCTCTCGGGGCTGGCTCTTTCTCTTCCTTCCTCTCAGCTTAGATGTCACCTCCTAGGCCTGCAGTAATCACCCTACCTAAAGCTGCCTTTCTCCCCACTGTTCTCCTTCTCTCATTATTCTTGGTCATGTCTCTCCTAACTTCCTTCATAGCAGTGATCACTACTTGAAATTGTCTTCTTTATTTGTTTAAGGAACGCTCTCCATTAGCAGTAACTTCCAGGACAGCAGAGTACTTGCTTTCCCACTGCTGTATTCTGAGTGTCTCATACATAGTGGATGCTCAAAAAAAGTGCTTGTTGTGAGGAGAACAGCACTTTATATCTTACGGCATTGGCTAACTTTCCACAACTTGCAGCTGCTTCCCTGCCGTGTCCAACCACATGGAATCATCCTCATCAGGATGGGCTCTTGTGTTGCTTGAATGAGTAAATGAGCACGTCTAAGGGATCTCATTTTCCCCATAGCATTCTCTGTGTGCGTGTTTATACATACATAGACCAAATTTTGTATATTTATACAAAATCACATACCTTCTTCCATGTAATTTACAACAGTCAGTGAATTTGTATTCCTTCTCTTATTCATCACTGTGAGCCATGGTAACAAAATTTAACAGTAGTAAATGCCATCCTGTTACATTAATACAAACTTGATATGTTTATTTGGTGATGGTTTCTCCCCAAAAGGAGGCATTCAGGAATTATTTCCAAGAAAAATAATTGAATAGGGAAAGAGACAGCAGTTGCCATTAAAATTAAAACCAGAAATCATTTTGTGTGTGTTATTCTTCTCTGGTTCCACCTCCAGCCATGACTGGAAACAGGCCCTTAAGGGTGAGTAATAGGAATGCATGTCACAAGAGTCAGAAATAATGAACCAATATCTCAGAAACGCAGCCACCAACAGCAAGAAGGCTGAGTGTGAAAATACGCACATGTGAAGAAATAAACGTCCCAGTAATGAAATACTCAGGCCCATCATAAAGTGTACACCCAGCGTCATGTCTTACTTTTGACTCAGCAACAAAAATCTGGTCCCACCAGAGTGAAATTTCGGTCTGATCTGGTCCATGGTGCTGAGTCACCTGCCTGGGGGAAGCTGTAGACATTTGGCATTTTCGAAGGCAGCAGCAAGCTAGCAGAATTAAAGTCTGGTTCACTAAGCACTCAACAGCTGATTTGCCCGGCTCTCTCGAGAGCAGACCCGCTTTCTCAAATGCACACCATTCACTCTCTCTGCACCATCTCGCTTCTATCTGTTCATCCTTCTGGGTGGCATATGCCCAGTGGACAGAAGGTCAACTGGCAGGGGAGGGAATGAGAATGAATGACATTCTCCTAGATTTGTTCATCGCTTCGAATTACCCTATTGGTTAGCCTATTGGTTACACTAGGATTTCATCTCCAGGGGCTTCTATTTGGAGTAAAAACACGTATGTTGGCTTCGACGAGAGCCAAATCCTTCTTTTCGCCTCCATTCTTTTTTAACTTTTCATTTAAATGTCTGCTGTTTGATATGTGAGAAACATATACTTTCTTATGCAAGATTTGAATGTTTTAGGAAAACCTGTTTCAAAGACTCTTTGGGGAAGGGGGTGGCTAATCACAAGGAAACGTCAAAGTTAATGATCACATGGCCTAACATGTTGACTGTATACAAGACTTCGAAAAGGGGTTTTTATCAAAAGACACATCAGTCAGGGACTTTTATTCAGATGACCTAACTTTCCTCTTCAAGAATGATGGGTCATAGAAAGTTTATTTGCTGTTGTCTGTGTTTACTGAAGAGGAGAATCTAACAAGTAAGATGGGGTTCAGTTTCAGATGACAAAGCTCTAAAATGACTTCAGTTGAGGGGCAAAGCTCACAAACTCTGGCCCCAGCAGAGTTCAGAGAATAGGCAGATGGATTGATACAATCGGAAAAATACCTATTTATCAATGAGGTTTCCTTCCAAGCTACATTTCACACAACAGCTTTGCAAAATGCCTTCATCCCACAGTCTAACAATCTGGACCAGAAAAAGTTTTCAGCAAAAGTCAAGAATGATCTGTATAAAAGGCTAAGTAGTGGAAAAAACAGCGTGTGCTATGAGTCAGACTTCTTACCAACTAAACACACCTCTGTCACATGTTACCTCATAAATTTGGGGAATTTCTTTCTTCTGGCTAAGCCTCCATTTCCTTGGTGACAAAATGTGGATGAAAACTTCCTGACCGACCCGTATCTCTCACTTAAGTGGTTGTGAAGTTCAAGTAAAATGAAAGCTATTTGAAAATGATAAAGATTAAAAAAATCTGATACAATGATGAATGTGGTGATGATGGTGTTGATGGTAACCTGGCTGCTGTTGGGGTATCCAAGGGTATGGCTACTCAGGTCTCTGCCCAAAACCACTAAAAGCAATGATCTGAGGGAGCCAGATACTTTGTGACACTGGAGAACAGGCAAGCGGCTTCAGCCACAGGTGTAATTCTTAGTAGGTACCCAAACCCAAGGAAACAAGAATCATCCAGGTTTCAACGCAGCACCATGGATTGTCCAGAATGTGTCACTACTAAAATGACAGCCCTTCTGAGTACATTGGGTTAAAAGGCAATGTAGTGACACAGGCTTGGGTTAGAATCTCAAGTCTACTCCCAGCTAGTTGGGTAATCTTTGACAGGTAGCTTCATGTGTGACTTTTAACTTTTTGATTTAATTTAATTTTGTTTTATGTTTTATTTATTTTTGAGAGAGTGTAAGTGAGGAAGGGCCAGAGGGCAGGGGGCAGAGGATCTGAAGTGGGCTCTGCAGACAGCAGTGAGCCCAATGTGGACCTTGAACTCATGAACCAAGAGATGATGACCTGAGCTGAAGTCGAATGCTCAATCCACTGAGCCACCCAGGTGGCCACTCATCTTTTTTTTACTTTTTAAATTAACAGATAGTGAAATTGACTTTGTTTTGGTGTCCAGGTCTTTGAAATTTTGACACATACATAGATTCTTGAAGCCAACACTACAATTAGGTTATCAAACAATTCTATCGTTCCCTAAAACTTCCACCGGCTTTTCCTTTGTTTTGTTGTTTTTAATTTTTTTAATGTTTAATTTTATTTTTGAGAGCGTGAGAGAGAGAGAGAGAACATGAGTAGAGGAGAAGAGGGAGAAGGAGACAGAATCTGAAGCAGGATCCAGGCTCTGAGCTGTCAGCAAGAGCCCAACACAGGCTCAAACTCACAAACCGCAAGACCATGACCTGAGCCGAAGTCAGACACTTAACCAACTGAGCCACCCAAGTGCCCCACACAGGCTTTCCCTTTGTAATTACATCCTCCTGCCACCCAGAATCCATGGTGATCACTGAGCTGGTTCTCCACTACCAGAATTTTGTCTTTTAAAAAAGGTCATGGAATTACAACCAGATAGTAGTAACCTTTTGAAACTTGTTTATTTCACTCAGCATTAATGCCTTTGAAAGTCTCTAAGCTGGTGCCTATGTTAACAGCTTGTTCCTTTTAAATGCTGTTCCTTTTAAATACTACCATTGTATGGATGTACCACAATCTGTTTATCCATTTATTTGTTGAAGGGCATTTGGGTAGTTTCAAGTTTTGGTAGGTGATGAATAGAGCTGCTGTAAAAACATTTATGTACAGGTTTTTGGGTGGACATGTTTTCATTTCTCTCTAGGATGAAAGGTTAGTTACCTTTTTCATATGTTAGGGCCACATAATACATATTTTAGCTTTGTGGACCATATAGTCCTGTGTCAACTAGTGTGAAAGCAGGAACCAATAATATGTAAAGAATTAGTGTGGCTGTGTGCAGGACTTGGTCTGCTGGCCATAGTTCATCAATTCCTGCTGTGTTGTACATACCCAGGGATAGCTGGCTCATACGATAGGCATATTTTTAACTCTCTAATAAAATGCCACATCGTTTTTCAGAGTGGCTATGTTATTTTGCATTACCACCAGCAATGCATAAATACTCCACTTGTTCCCCATCCTCACCAGCAGTTGGTATCGTCAGTGTCTTTAATCTTAGCATTCTAACAGATGTGCAGTGATATTTCATGGCAGCATTAATCTGCATTTTCCTAATGGCTAATAATGTTCAACATCTTTTCATTCTTATTGGCCATCTTTATAGTCTCTCCTATCATGTTTGATCAAGTCTTTTGCCTACTTTTTAACTGGATAGGTAGTTCTCTTACTGTTGAACTTTGAGATTTCTTTATATATTCTGAACTAATTTTTAATTATATTTTTATTAATATATTATTATATTATATAAATATATTATTTATATTTTTATATATTTATATTTTTGAATATATTATTTGCAACTATTTGCTTTCAGTCTGTGTTTTATTCTTTTCAATCTTCTAATAGTGTCTTTTGTAGAGGAAATTTTCTAACTCTGAGGAACTCCAAATGTTTTCTTTTATGGATTTTGCTTCTGGTGTTTTTTTCTAGGATCTCTTTGCCTCATGAAGAGTTTCTCCCATGTTTTCTTCTCAGCATTCTGAAGCTCTATATTTTGTATTTGTATCTATGTAAATGGATATGACCCTTTTACATGTTTTGTATACAGTGTAAGGTTTAGGTTAAGGATTTATTCTTAAGTTTATATAAACTTCAAATGGTTTATTCGAACTAATGTTGTTTAACAGACTGTTCCATTTAATTGCCTTCATTGCTTTGGCAAAAATGAACTGGCCAATTGAAATGTGGTATCCTGGGACACATAAAAGGATATTAGTGGGAAAACTGCTATAAAATCTAATCACGTCTAAAGTCCAGTTAACAGTATCATGTCAATGTTAATTTCTTATTTTTGCAAAATATACCATGGAAATGTAAGGTGTTAACAGGAGGAGAAACTGGAGGAAGGTATATAGGAATTCTGTATTATCTTTGGAACTTTTCTATAAATCTGAAACTATTCCCAAATAAAAAAAATTTAAAAAAATGAATTGGCCACATTTGTGTGGACCTATTTATAGACTCTCCATTCTGTTCTACTGATCTGTGTCCCTATTCCTGCACCAATCCCACAATATCTTGATTACTGTGGTAGCTTCACGGTTACTGAGCAATTTACAAACTTATGAATCTCCCCTACAAAGTAGAAGTTCTGCAAGGATAGGAATATGGGCAGAGGTTGAGTCCTTCTGATTTACTACTGTGTGGCACGTGGCAAACGCTGAATAAATTCTTTTGTCAAGTGAATTAAAAAATGAACCTTCATGACTGGCTGAATCACACATCTGAATCAGTGATTTTGCTTCCATGGGTCTGTCAAGCCATTGGGAATTTCAAGGAGAGAGCTGAGTACATACGGAGGGCTCTCAGGAGATGTGAGAGGTGGCTATCAGTGAGTTACACTGGGTTTACTTTGCTACTTCTCACCCACCTTCCAAATCTCTTTCCATTGTGTATATGTTTTTTGTTTATTTTGTTTTGTTTTGTTTTGTTTTTGTCCTATGGGGTTTGGAACCGTACTATTAAGGAGTTCTGGGTCAAATTATGCCAAGACCTTAACATGCCCACTTGGGAGATGATGTGGGTTAAGCTCTTAGCACAGAGACCAGAGCATGGTATGTGTTCAGCAAGTATTAGCCTTAACTACTATTTTTAATCATTAAAAAGTCAGATTTAAATATTTTACTTGACCCCCTAATTATTTTATTCGTTCATTCATAAAATATATATCCATTTACAGAATTGATAGCTTTTAAACTATAATCCAGGAATTTTTCTAGGAGCTAAAGATACAACAAATAGGGAAGATATGATCCTTCCCTCAAGAATAAATTATTTGGTGGGGCGCCTGGGTGGCGCAGTCGGTTAAGCGTCCGACTTCAGCCAGGTCACGATCTCGCG
>NW_024412377.1:120703076-120710792 GCF_014898765.1 Herpailurus yagouaroundi | reverse complement strand
TAAATAAATGTTGGAAAAAAAAATTAAAAAAAAAAAAAAAAGAATAAATTATTTGGGGCACCTGGTGGCTCAGTCGGTTAAGCATCCGACTTTGGCTCAGGTCATGATCTCGCAGTTCGTTGGGTTTGAGCCCCAAGTCGGGCTCTGTGTTGACAGCTTCGGATTCTGTGTCTCCTTCTCTCTCTGCCCCTTTCCTGCTCATACTCTGTCTCTGTCTCTCAAAAATAAATTAAAAAAAAAAAAAAAAACATCGGAGAATTAGATGAATGAACATTCCGACTGATTTACTCTACATGTCCAAACCTAATGCGCTATGAAGACTTTGACTCATACAGGTTATACATCTGATTTATAAAATCTTTTAAAGAAACTGTGTCCAGAGAGTGACAAAGTAGATCTGTGCTCATTTTCATACCTGTAACGATTGGTTTGTGATTTCCAAGTATGTAAGAAATATGAAAGAGGCAAGAGCTAACTCTGGAAGGGCTGTTGAGGGGACCAAGCAGAAATGGATACAGGTGGTCTTCAGAGCTCTTGTAGCTCCAGGATGTGATTGCTGTTTCTTTACCCATTCAAATATGCAGAATGATTCACTAATACACACACACACACACACACACACACACACACACACACCTACTAACCATAATCCCTAAATGTAATTAATGACTTTGAGTTTTATCATGTCTTCAACTCTCAAAAAATGGGGGGGGGGAAGTATTGAGTGAATATCTTACCATCTGGGGGAAATTATTTTTAAGTCTCACATTAGGTAGCTTAAGGAAGTCCCCTTATTCAAAACTCCTTGCTCATTCTGCATCATCCAAACTTCCCATACCTGCATCACTGGGTTCACACACACATTCATTAGCCTCCATAATGGTCATCTAATAACACAAAGAGGCTCTTCAGTCTCCTGCTTCTGATTCAATCAGGCAGCAAGTAAACACTTGTGATTTCTGTTTTTGTTATCCCCATTGGCCAGAAAGAAATGGGAGTTATGTACTAGAGGAAGCTAATTAGACGTTTTCCTCTTTTCACTATGCCTTGCATCTTGAATACTTTGATTTCAGTTAAACTACATCCTTAGCTAATTAACAGCAAAACAATTAAGAAACTGTGTTAGTTGTTGAAAATAAACAGTTTTCCAACAAAACCAACTCATTACACATAGGCAACCATGGTGTTTGAAACCAATTTCCTGCAAAGACTAATAGCACAAACTGCTTTTTCTGAGTATTTGCCTCAGACATGTATCTAATTCTGTTTACAGTGATAGAAATCTTCCTGGTAGAACATCCCTCTGATCCTATAAACTCACAAGAAACATGGCAAACTGACTGATCTACATCATTCCTGTGCACCAAATGGAAACATTCAGCCCATCTCATCAGATCCAGGATCAACATACCCATTAAGGTTTCTCACTATCATGGATGTTACACTTTACATACTTTACATAATTTGAAAATAAATCATGTCATTTTGGAAGTTTTTACAGATAAACACAGCAATCTTGGGAGCACAGTGCTAATATTTAATCAAGTTCCACAGAGTAATACTACTCTGTATAGTGTCTTACTGTAAATACCACTTGTCCTCTTTGTATTACCCCAGAAAAAAAAAAAAAGCCTGACTTTAAATACATACTGGTACACAGAAATTATACATTCAACATCCCTCACACTCAGCCATATTTTCAGCTGGCTAATGTTTAATTTTCAAACTGCATTGGTCAAAACTCCCTCTTTTTATTTGTGGGTATAGGAAGGGCAACTGTCCATTGGCCACAGATGATGGATAATACCTGCTTTGCTGCGAGGAAATTTATGTTAGTCAAGGTATAGTCACAACACTGAAAAATAAGTTAGCTACTAGGCACCAAAGAGCTACCATGTGAAGATGAAGTCTCCATTAAAAAAACAAACTCTGCTGAACACTATGATTGGTTGCTAGATAAGAAAACTAGCTAACTGGGTGGTTGGTTGGTTAATTCATTAAATTATTTTTTCAACATTTACTTATTGAGCACCGTATGCCAGGCACTGAGCCAGGTGCTTATATGTGATAGGCAGCCAAAGGCTGACCCAAATAAAAATGACCCCCCACCTAGGGATGAAATCCATATTTACTTCTACGGTCACTCAGTTATTTGGCAGACAACAACTGAACTCCTGTTCTGTGCTCAGCACTGTATTTGTGTTTAGATAAGGGAAAACAGTAGCTAACAACCATTATGCACTTACTGTGTCTTATGCTGTAGTCTTCACACGTATCAAAGTATTTAATCCTCTGGGAAAATATCCACCTATAGGGTAGGTATGTTCTTGATAACCACTTTGCTGATGAGAAAATGTGGCACAGTAAGGTGCCCAAAGCCACACTAACAGTGAGTTGTGGGTCTAGGATTTGAATGTGGGTGGTGTGGTTCTACAGCCCACCACAGAGTCTAATTGTAGTACAGAGAAGAGAGAAAGCCAAGTTCCTGTTCTACAAGACCTTAATGTTTATATGGGCAGCCAACATTTACTAACACAACATAAGTAAAAAGTATTTTCAAAGTCGTGTGTGCATAACTGTGGTTGTGGTTTTTAACACAGTTACGAAGGGATGCGGTATAAGGTGTGGTCAAGTGGTACAGGACAGGTCCTAGAAAGCTCCGTAGCAATGAGGGGCACAGGCTTCAGAACCAGGGAGTCATGGGTTCAAATGGTGCTCCGCCACCTTTTTATGTCTCACGTCCTCATCTATAATACAGATGCGGGGTGCATGTTCACCAAGGGCTCTTTTGAAGATCAAATGTAATAATATATGTAAATCCTGGTACACAGTAAACACTCAAAAGATGTTATCTCTTCTTGAGGTGGAAGACTGTCAGATGGACCTTAGCAATTTTCATGTGTACAGACTGGCACAGAAAAGGCATGCAAGTCGGGGGAGGTGGGCAATATGCACAGATACTCAAAATTAGAAATAAGCAGACATTGTCTAACTCGACCTAGTACTCTCCTTTCCTCCTTTTCATTCTTGGCTCCTCACAATCATTCTGGATATCCTGGATCCTCAACAACAAAATTAAAGACGTGGTGATGATAATACTTATACACATACATACGCACGCACACAGAGCAACAGTAACGCACCCAAACCTCTACTTGAGGACTTGACAATACTGACTAAGCCAGACCATGTTTTGCCCAAGCGCCCCTCTAGCAGATATGGAAGCCGTCATGAAAGCCTATATAAAGTGAATTTCAGGTTACTAATGTTGAGTAATTCACTGGCTCATTGTGCAAGCTGGTACCCTCATTTTCAGAAAGAATGGAAGCGGTTTCCAGTCCAATTAAGCTATCAGTTGATAGTATTTGTTGAATGTTTACTCCATGCGTAATACTGCTATTGGTTCTTTCCTTCTTCCTAGATAATAGGCAGACACTGCAAGACTCTGGTTAATTGCCCATGAATGTGGATTGTGGAATGCCTAATACAGCAAATACTGGCTGGGACCAGTGAAATAGAATACCTGCTCTCTTAGGTACCTTTTACAAAATGGAACTGGAGTTACAATAGGTACATATATTATAGCCATGCCTTCTAAGCAAATGTTTCCCCCATGAGGTTTGATTATTTCAAATGGGTAGAATTTCTTTTATTTTGCTTTTAAATATTTTTCATTGTTCTCCAGTGTCCAATTTGTGGTAGAAATGGGAGCTTATAATTGCCAGACAAAAAAGATGCAAATGTCACTTAAGAGAGGATATTTAGCAAATATTAATGAGAAACATTTGGGATCTATTTAGGGAAGGCTATAAGTTTCTGATGGAGTCAAGAGTATTGGACACGTTTTCAAATAATATATTTTCTAGGAACTGGAGTACACCATTGTGCTGATAGGCTGTCACACCATGTCATCACTTTCCATTAGCCTCAATTATGTAAAATTACAGTATTTGCTATAAGCAACTGGCACATTTAAACCCAATTTTTAATGCTGAGATCTCGAATGTGGTTCATTCATTGGGCATTTCAACAATGCATTGTGAATGTAGGGAACACTGAATAGAAGACAAACTTTAAAGGGCAACTGGGTGGCTTAGTCAGTTGAGCTTGAGACTTGGGCTCAGGTCATGATCTCGTGGTTCTTGAGTTCAAGCCCCGCATGGGGCTCGCTGCTGTCAGCCTGCCAGTGCAAAGCCTGCTTTGGATTCTCTGTCCCTCTCTCTCTCTCTCTCTCTCTGCCCTTCCCCCACTTGCAACCTCCCCCAAAATAAATATTTTTTTTTTAAAAAGACACATTTTAAGTGAAATGGGCAACAGAGCAGAGGCTCTAGAGTTGGAAGAGACTTTACAGGGCATCCAGCGCAACCTTTTGCATTAGCCTTTATGCAACGTCTCTCCACAGCACATTATTCAGTTCCTATTATCAAAAGTTTTCCCAGAGTGGGAACTTCTGGTCCTTTCATAAAGTCCCAGAAATTGCTTTCACTGAGCTCTACTGAAGAATATCTTTATAACAACAGTGTCTGTCTTCTTAGACTCAGCTCTGCTTGATGTTGGAGGCCTCGTCCTGAAGAATGAACATAAGTACATTGATGTTGATAGAAATACAGAAGAGTGATGATAATAAATAGTGTTTTGTTATAAACACTGTGTTGGATCCTGTACATGATGGAAAGCAGGTAGAATTCCTGACTGGGAGCATCTAATCAGATGTGATGAGTTTTGTCTCAAAGAGGTTAAGATTGATGATATGCTATCAACGCTGGAGATTTCCCAATGCTTTCTTGATTCTGTGTTGCAAAAACTCAAGTAAATATGTTTGTCTTTAGTTATTTACTTGGAGTGTTCAACATGATTGATATTTTTGCCACATACAGAACGGAGCTGAAGCCACTACGACCCAGCTTGATACTTCTTAGGCTTTCAGTAGGAATCCATTAACATGTTTATTATCCTCAGATTTAAAATCAAATTATAACTTGAACCATTCCTGTTCAACTGCTCTTCAGGTGAAGAGCCACCATGCAGACCAACCACTCTTCACATTTTCTGGAGAAACCAAGCTCTAGATTGACTGGGTATATCAAAGCACACAATTTCCTTTGCACAGAACTCAGAGATAGCCACTAATGCCCAAGAAAGGGAACATTCAGGGTGAGAAGGGCTTTAATGTCAGACCCATCTGGGGTTAGGGCACAGTCACTGGGTGACCTGAGTCTCATTTTCCTTATCTTGGAGTCCCATTCTTACGGAGTAGTGATACCTAAATACATTCAGGTATGTGAAGGGCACATAGTAAGCCACAGAGTGTAGTTGGTAGGAGTGATGAAGGCACACAGACTGGATTTCTATTCTCACATCTGCCACTTACTAGGATCTCACCCTTAACTTATTATTCAGCTTCTGTGTACCTCAGTTTCCTCCTCTGGAAAAGGGGTTGCACAATAGTAACCACTTCAAAGACTGTTGTGAGAACTGAACCCTAGTAAGTGGGAAATTCATGAAAAGCATGTAAATACTTTTTGTAAGTCCCCAAAGTGCCTGGCCCAGGGCTGGGCACAGAATTACTTCTTCAGTGAGTGCCTGATACATCGAATGCACCAAGATTCTGGGCTGAGATTTCTCTTGCATATGTCCAAGAGGAATGTCAATGGGAAGACATGTAAGGGATGGGAGTAGAGGGGCAGGTGGGGACATCTTCACTTCTCGTGTTCTTTCGTATCTTCTGTGAAGGATGACATTGTATGCTGGCGTCAGGCTGTTGCTTTACCACCGGTGATAGCCCTTTATGTTATACTCACATAAAACCAAGACCTACTGGTCCATGTTGATACCTAGGACTTCCCCAATTCCATTAAATATTTCCTTCACACCTCAGCCTCCATGAAAATCGATCCATAGTTTAGGGACTTATTCATTTTCTCTGTATATCTGGGGCAAAACTCAAAAAGGAAACTGGTGAAATGTAGTGATAAACAGGCCTGTGATGTCCTATGCTTCCATTTTCCAACGTGGTCACCCTGCCTCCTAAGTCCATCAGGAAAGAGAAATTGCTGGTTTCACAAAAGACATTCTGAGGCAGCTTGTGCTCTAGCCTGCAGCTCTAAAAATTAAAGTGATTTGACTTCCAGTCTCAGCTCTGCCACTTTCTAGCATGTGACCTAGGGTGAGCAGCCACTTAACCGCCTTAGCTTCATGTCCTTATCTGTCACATGGGGATACCAGTAGCCACCTCCTGGGATTGTGCAGATTCTCCAAGCAGATGCATACAAAGCATGGAAAACAACTTGGCATCAAGGTCAACGAATGCCAGTCATCATTATTACCACAGTCATTGGACGCTTTTCTTTTTAGGCTGCTGGAGTAAAAGGTTGTTAAACGTTGTCATAATAGGTTTCTTGCAACCTGATAATTTCCAGTTCATCTTTCTTAAGAATGGTCGCCTGTCAGCTAGGCGCATCTGGAGATCATAGTAAATTCATGAGAATACAAGGAGCCACTGCTTCCTGTTATGCCTGAACAGAAAAGAAACACTAACCTCATCCCTACCTGAAAACATGCTCTGGGCAAATGCTTCCCAAAGGAGACTTAGGACAGGACAGAGCAGTAAGAAGCAAGGGTGTGCAATCAGGCTGAAACTCTGGTGCCCACCTCCTGCAGGACTACGCATGAAACTATCTCTTATGAGCCCCATCTGGTACTAATCAGCCCATTTCCTGTCCCTTGAGTGCTCATGTACAGTGTGAGCACTGTATGAATTTATGCTTGCATACCACTCTTTGCATGAGTCTGTCTTTTTAAAAGAGGGGCCTCTGTCTTCTGTATATCCTCATGGAAACTGAGAGCAATGACTCTGGAGTCAATTAGATAGGAGTTCGAAGACCCACTGTACCCCTTACCATCTAGGTTACCCAAAATCTTGGAACTTGACTTTTCTCATTGGTGAAATAGGAATGTAACATGTGTAAAAGGCTTAGTACAGGGTTGGCACATAATAAACACTCAATAAATATTAACTCTATCCTGAGTGCCTGCTTCATAAATTATGGTAGTGGACAGACTAAAAAAGTGGTTATAACAATGTTTCTCTTTGGATATCTGGAAAATCTACTGTCAGTTGTGATGACATCATTCTTTCTTGTAACATATAAACCAAGAAAAACTCTCCCCCACTATCCTTACATATAACCATAATGTATTAGCATCTATGTAGAATAATCTGATTCTGAAACTCCAAAGCCACTTTAGCTCTTTGGAACAATCTCATAATCCCTTAATTTTATAAAATAACTCTTTTACTTATTTTATTTATTTATTTATTTATTTATTTATTTATTTATTTATTTACTTATTTATTTATTTTAAGAAAGGCAGACTGCCACATGCAGCATCCTTTTGGATGCGTCTGGAGCCTTGGAAGCCTGACTGCCCTACGTTCTTCTACAAATGGACCTGGAGAACCAGTTTGGAGATTCTAGTAGGGGAGCACAGCTACACGTATATCCTTAGCTAAAGAACGGGCTTCATCTATTGGGGAAGGTCATTCTCTGCCATGAAGCATGAGCACACAGCTTGGGGAAGGGCATACATGGAGCAGTGAGGGAGGAAGGGGACATGCGCCTAGCCAGCCAGATCAGCCAAAACCACTCTGGCGATCAATGGGGTGACACATGTTGCAGCCAGATTGCCCTCACATCCCCTCTCTTACTTTTATTT
>NW_024412377.1:120541255-120702676 GCF_014898765.1 Herpailurus yagouaroundi | reverse complement strand
CTTTTCTAGTTCATATAAGTTTCTCCAAACCCTGAGAGGGGAGTATTATCCCATTTTACAAATGAGGGAATAGGAACTCTGAAATGTAAGCAGTTTGTCCAAGGTCACACAACTGATAAGTGGCAAAATCAAATTGTAAAGCTACATTTTTAGGACTCTAAAGCCTCGCTTTTAACCGTTTTACATTCTACCACCCAGTATATTAAAATCTATTTATATAACAAAGAGACAGCTCCCAGGCCAGTGCTAAGAACAGAAGAAAAGCTAGACTGTCTCCAGGGGGTACCTAGTCCTGTTTTGTTTCCCACACCAGAGACCAAGAGAGAGGTCACTCTAACAACTGTCTCCATTGTGCCAACCACAAAAAGCTAAGACCATGTTCAATTGCCTATTGCTTCATAAACAGTACCTCCATACACAGTGAGTTAAAACAACCTTTTTTTGTTTTTGCTAATAAACTTTGTGGATCAGGAATTTGAGAAGAGTTTGGTTCAGTGACTTATTTCTTCTCTAAAATTGAAAAAGAATTTAAAATTTTCTAAATGTGTTTTCCCATTTGAATGAGGTAAAATTGACAAATAAAAATTGTATATATTTAAAATATATAATATGTGGTAAAATGATTACCACAATCAAGCTAACACATCTATCACCTCACATACGGTGTGTGTGTGTGTGTGTGTGTGTGTGTGTGTGTACACATTTGTGTTGTAAAAAAACACCTTAGATCTATTCTCTTAGCAACTTTCAAATATACAAGAGACTATAACTAAGCAGAGTCACCATGCTATACAGCTATAAAGCTAGGTTCAAAGAGTTGGGGGGAGTAATGAATTTCTCTTTTAAATGGTTAGATGGGTTACACGATGACCCTCTTGAAGACAAGCTATCCTAGACAGTCTCCTAATACCATTCTCTGCTATCAGCATACATCCAAATGATGATGAATCTTTCACCTTTCTTTTACAGTACAGCTTAGGATAAAGGCTAGAGGAAAGCATCAATGTAAGTAACATTTAATAATTGCTTATTAATAATGCCAGGCCCTGAGCTAAGTGCTCTACATGCATTATTTCATTTAATTCTTGTAACTCCTGAGGTAGGTCTGATTGTTCACAATATTTTAGATAAAGAAAATGATGCTTAAAAGTTAAACACTTTTTTAAATCTTAATTAACTTTTGAGAGAGTGAGAGACAGAGTATGTACGGGGAAGGAAGAGAGAGAGGGAGACACAGAACCCGAACCAGGCTCCAGGCTCTGAGCTGTCAGCACAGAGCCTGATGCAGGGCTCGAACCCATGAACCGTGAGACCATGACCCAAGCCAAAGTTGGACGCTTAACTGACTGAGCCACTCAGGTGCCCCAAAAGTTAAACAATTTACTCAATGGCTCACCTGAGCCCCAAAGTTTATGCCTCTAGTCAGTACACAAATCAGGTTATGGTTTATGGGGAAGGTGAGACCCACGGTTAAGGCTAAAGAAGTTGGCAGGCAAATTTGTATAAGTTGGTGGGAGGGAGACAAGAAGGCAACAACATGAGTAGAGGCAGAGAAGTTTGGACTGACCCATTGGATCATCAAAAAGTTGGACTTTTTGAACTTGTTGGGCTGGAATTGGACAGACTGCCAAGAGGCAGGTTCTGGTGGCCATGAAAACCAAGTCAAAAAGCCTGATTCATTAACATAGGAGGGCCCATTCACTCCAAAGGAAGCCCTTATATCCAAGATGCAGGACCTCAATGGTCAGATTTGCTTTTCTTTAACAGAGTTTCAGACATCTCAGTTCCCAGCCATAACTCACATCAAGAGTGGAAGGAAAGTTCACAGCAATCAATGAGTAGGATCAAACAATGGCCCATTTCCACTCCAGAGAAGGATTCCCTTGTGTGTGTGAAAAACTCCATTCCTCCTTTTTCTCAGAATTGGCAACATTTAGGAGAGCAAAGGGAATTGCTAACTGTTGAGGAAATGTCTAAATCAATTCCTCAACTTTGACCCAACTATAAGAAGTTGTAAGGCAGTATCCTAGGTAAACATTTGGTCAACTGAACTCTTGTAAAAATTCAAGATGAGGCTGTCTTGATACATGACTTTGCAATGTAAAGTTTCACTCCCTTGGCACAGTACAATAGTTAAGAACACTGGCTTCAGAGGCAGACTGACCTGGGTTTGAGTCTAGCTCCACTGCTTACTAACTAGGTAAATTTGGGACCAGTTATTTACCTCTTAGAGCCTTACATGACTCATTTAAATATGAGAAGGACAAAACCTAGAAGAAGCAGTGAGGATTTAATGAGACAATGCATGAGAAGTACCCACACAGGGCCTGGCTTACAGAAAATGTTCCATGCATATTAGCTATCTACGTTGGGTCTCAGTTTCCCAATCTTGATCTGGGGGTCAGTTGGGTCTGATCTATTTTGTTCGGTCTCAGTCTTGATCTGACTTCAGAGTCTTGCACTTGCCCCACTGCTTAGGGCTAGGAATGGGAGGGGTGCAGTCAAGTCTACGATTACAGTCATGAGACTCAGAGCCATCTGAAAAGTCAGTCTTCTCATTAACCAAAAACAGGGTGCAGGAGAAGGTTGAGTCAAACCTCCTATACTCACTGTATTAACGTAATACTAGGGGATATGATAGTATCTCCCTCACGAGGCTATTTTGGAGCTACTTTGAATGTTAAATATATAAATCACAACAATACTAGGTAGATGCAATACTGTCATATAGTAAATGGTGTTTATGTATCATCTATTATGTCTTCAAGTATTTGTTGAGTGGTTTCTATGTGGCAAGTACTATCCTTGGGGCTTCTTTAGGACAGAAGGGCACAGAAGTCTAACTCCTGTCACACATCCAAGACTTGCCAGCTGTCATCCTAGCAAGTGATTAAAAGTACTGACTAGCGCATGGTGTCTGCTTCTGAAAGTTCCATAACAATATCTAAGTTTCTTTTTTTATGAAATTTATTGCCAAACGGTTTCCATACAATACCCAGGGCTCATCCCAACAGGTGCCCTCCTCAATGCCCATCACACACTTTCCCCTGCCTCGCACCCCCCATCAACCCTCAGTTTATTCTCAGTTTTTAAGAGTCTCTTATGATTTGACTCCCTTAATATCTAAGTTTCTAGAGCCCACTTCAAACCGGAAGAAGATGCTTACTACTCAAGATGACTAAAAAAGCAAAAAGATGAAGCCAGGTAAATATGTCACATGTCATGCAAAAGATAGAAATGAAAAGCAAGGCTATATAGGGAATAAAGCACATGCTATGTCAGGTCAGAATGAAGGCCATGGTCAATGTGGATATTTGTGGATGGCTTTTATGTGACACTGGCAGCCCTGTACCGGAGTGGGTCCTTTGACTTCAAGTGATTGAATAGGACCAGACTCAAAATCATAGTTATACTTTTCTTCTCATTTCTTAAATGCGGTCAAAGCTCAGGTCTTAGAGACTGTAAAGACAGAAGTTTTAAAAAATAATTGCTCACCAAGAATTTTTTATTTTCATTTGCCTCTGCAGAACAACCAGCATCTAAACTTGTTGACCATCAAACCATACGAGTGGTTAGACACGATTTATGCTAAGAAGCAAGCCATATGGCATTGGAGGGTTTAATTCAGATGCTAGTCACAGGTGTGTGTTTTCACTGGCAAGCCTCAAGCATTTTATTTGCTGTCAGAGACTATAAATGAGCTAGTGAGGTAAGATTCCCGGGTTGATACGAAGGCTGTGTAAGAGCACTGTGGCTGGTCTGCCTTCCTCCACCAGGCTCTGTTGGTTCTTCCCATTAAATACTAAGTGGAAATGGTGAAAACAACTGACTTTGAGATGATCTTGAATTAAATGCTCTTTGTAAGCAAAGAAAGGAATCTTACTTCAGAGGCATTACTTAAATAACAAAAGTGAAGGCTGCACCTTGAAGTGAGGGAAGAAAACCAATGCCACTGTTAGTCTAACAAGTACCTGTAGGATTAAATAAGATGATAAATCAACATTCAAGCCAATCACTGCAGGGGGAAAAAAAAGCAAAAATAAAAACCCAAACCAGGTAGGTGCAAGGCCCTGAATATGCAAACTTATTATTTAAACTTTTCGCTTGTCAACTGCTTAAGGTCAGCCCCTTTATATTGCAGAAAATTTACAGAAAATAACATAATGCTCCCATTCCCCTCCTCCACCTTAAAAAAGGTACTTCTGGCTTCATTTACCATCTTATTTAGTCCTGATTCTGTCATCCATCACTATAATAACTCCCTTACAAATCCACTTAGCCCCAGTGTCCATCATTCCCTTCTCCATCTTCTGCCGGAAAAACATCAGCCCAGATGAACATCATCCACCTTCTCCACATTTACAGCTGAGCAGATAACCAGATAATGTTACCAGATAACCTCACCAAAGGAGCTGTTTTCATTGTAATTCCTATTACACCTCCACAAGGCACTCAGCACAAGACAGTAATCCTACAGTTTCTCCCACAGGTTGCATTTCCCATTTTCTAAGAATACTACTTCATGCCTTTTCCCATCTTCTCGCAGTTTCCACATTTTTTTCTTCCATTGGTGAGCAGCACCCCCTCCTGCTGCTTTGAGAAGTCAGAAGTCACTTGGGAAAACTTCCGCATCTTTAACAGCCAAGGGACCAAACTGATTCATCCTTACAGTCTGGAAGCCTCTCCTACTGGCCTGTAGTCACTGTGGGGGTCAGTCCCTCCTCCTCTTAGAGCCAGCCCCTCCCCTCGTGCTGTGTATTTCATCCCTCTCCCTACACAGTCTCTCCCTTTCTTCTGTACTGGCTCATTTTCCTCAGCAAACAAACATGCTTTGACGTATCCTGTCGTAAAATCAACACAGAGCAAAACCAAAAACCTTCCCTCGACTTCTCATATTCTATACATGGACCCGTTTCTCCACTCACTTTTATATTATTATAATTATTTATAATAATTATTATATTTATGTAAATATTTATATATTATATAATTATATATATTATATTATGTGAAACAACTTGTCACTAGAGTTGTTTACACGTGCTGACCCCACTTTCTAACCTTCGTCTCAGTCTTATTTATTACCACTCTAGCATCTTCTCATGGCTCGACTGAAACTGCTCTTGTCAAGGTCTCCAGTGACTTCCCTTTTCCTGAAGCCGTGTCCTCATCTTAGTGACATCCACAGCAGCCTTCAGCCTAACAGTCTCTCCTTTTGCACATACTGTGCCCTTTGAGCTTTCATGATAATATTGTCTCCTAGCTTGCCTTCTACTTCACAAGCTACTCATTCTCAGTAGGACAGCCTGTCCCTGCATGCCCTAATAGATCTCTATGCCTTGTGGTCCTCAGGGCTCAGTCCTGGCCTCTTGCAGGACAAAGAGTGTAGTACCATTAGCAATTTCTAAAGATTTAAATTCTCCATGTTTATGCTAGAAACTTCCAAATTTCTATCTCCAGTCCAAACCTTTCTTCTAACCTTCATTCGCATATTCAATTTGATGTTGCTGTTCTTCTCCACCTGTATGTCTCACAGGCATCTCATAATTAATATGAGCAAGATGCAACTCTTGATTTTTCCATCCCCAGTCTGTTTGTACTTGCTCAGTCATCCCCACATCAGTGGATCGTACTGCCATCTACCCTGTTGTTCAATCAAGAACCGGATGTTCATCTTTCATTCTTGCTTTTCCTTCACTTTTCATGTCAACTCAGCAGCAAGTCCTGTCAACTCCAACTCTAAGAATCCTGTCACAATCTCCACTGGCACCACCTTAGCCTGAGTCACTGTTCCCACTTGGATGACTTCATCCATTCATGTCCTTCTCTCAGTCATTCGCCATGCAGTATCTAAAGAGATCCCCTTTTGAAAAGAAATCAGTCGTACACATAAAATAAACTGCAAGTCCCTGAATAATGTAGTCCCTGACTGATTATTTCACTTATATCTTACCAGATGCTCTTCTCGCCTAGTACACCATAGCCACACTGGCACATGTACTTCTTTTTTTTTTTTTTTAATTTTTTTTTTTAACGTTTATTTATTTTTGAGACAGAGAGAGACAGAGCATGAACAGGGGAGGGGCAGAGAGAGGGAGACACAGAATCTGAAACAGGCTCCAGGCTCTGAGCGGTTAGCACAGAGCCCGACACGGGGCTCGAACTCGCGGACCGTGAGATCATGACCTGAGCCAAAGTTGGACGCTTTAACCGACCAAGCCACCCAGGCGCCCTGGCACATGTACTTCAAATGCACCAAACTCATTCCAAACATAGAGTTTTGTCCATGCCATTCCTTGAACTTAGGCATCACTTGGTCATTTCCCTGTTTTATGTCTCAATTTAAGTGCTATTTTCCCAAAGAAGCCCTTCAAAGCCATTGTCTCTGTTCAGTCCCTCCTCTGTTTCCTTGATGTGACTGAGGAAGGGAAAGAAAGCCCCCTGACAACAGGGAGTGTATTCGTCCTGTTCATTGCTGTATGGTCAGCATCTAGCAGAAAGCCAAGAACAAAACAATTGCCTAATAATATATTTTTGAAATGAATGAGGAAGCTTTTCAAGAACCTAACTCATGCAGTGTCACCAGTAGCAACAGAGGTTTCCCGTCGTATTTCCTCACATCCAGCATGCTGTAATCAATACATAAGCAGCCCTGACTATTCCCCTAAAATCCACTTAAGAAAAATGTCTAGTTTCCAACCTATCTCTCAGTATTGGTTGACAGTGCTACTGAGAAATATGTTCACTCATTTATGGCTATTGTGTAGTCCTACAAGTCAATTCTGACACTAACTATTCAAAAGTTAGCACAAAGCCCACAGGTTAAGGCCTCCATCCACAACACTGCTTCAGACACCAGCCACAAATAGGGTGACCATGCTACCTACACTTGTGTCTTGCTGACTACAAATTTGGGGATTCTTATGATTCCCTCTTGGGTTTGATAATTCAATAGAATGACTCATTAGAACTCACACAAATACTTTACTTACATTTACCATTTTATTATGAATGATATAACTCAGAAACAGCCCCACGGAAGAGATGCCCAAAGCAAGGTACGAGGCAGGAAGATACAGTCAACTGGCAGAGATGGGAGCAGGGAAGGTACAAAGCTTCCAAGTCCTCTCAGGGCGTGCCATTCTCTGAGAATCCCATTGTGTTCACCAGTCTAGAAGCTTCCTGAACCTCACCATCCAAGAGTTATCGCTGAAGTTTCATTACATACACACTACTGATCAAGTCATTGGTCGCTGGTGATTGGACTGAATCTCTGGCCCCCTGCTCACTTCTCCAGAAGTTGAGGGGTGGGGTTGAAAGTTTCAACCATCTAATCACATGCTTGGGATTTCTGGTAACCACCTCCCTCTTGAAGTTACCCACGGGATGGCAGGGGGATGGGGGGCGCTTTTTCACTTCCTTAGCATAAACTCAGTTATAGTCAGAAAGGCAGTTGTTATGAATAACAAAATATACTCCTATCACTCAGAAAATTCCAAGGGTTTTAGGAAATTGGTGCCAGGAACCGGGCACAAAGACCAAAAATGTGTAATTTTATCATACCACAGTAGTAAAAGACTTTTGGAACAGACATTGAATAGATTGCTAAAGGTTATAAGAAACAACTTCTAGAACAGATGATTCATGATAGGACTTTTTTTCTACAGCTACAAAGTATAAATGTTTCTGGCATGTCTTGATGCATGTTATTTGCTAGATTAGGTTTTGATAATAAGCAACATGAAGAATTACCTTTTTCTGGTGTGTCTAAATTAATTAGACTAAATTAATCCTAAATTATGGGTAACTAGAGAAGATGTGTTTTTGAGAGTAAATAACTTCCATGATTAAAAGAATGTTTCATGAAGAAAACATGTAAGTATATGGATTATATTTTTAAAATACACTTTAATATGTAAATACAGAGTGGCACCTCTGATTAGAATTTTTAAAATAGTTTTTGGGATAACTTTACATAGATAATGCCAAACTTGAAATTCATTCATCACATCCTCATAGGTAAGCTAACAGACAAGAAGTCAAATCCACAAAAGCACATAAGGCTACGCTGATGTGATTAATTTTAAAAACTCAAAATTTTTGAAGTGAAGACTTTTATACTATACTTCATATCATTTTGTAGATAGAGATCATGACAACCTTTTTTTAAACCCCTTAGAGGTTCACTAGGAGTTGTGGAACTTAAAGGTAAGGTATACATTTTTCTCTTACAAAAACAGAAGAGTGCGAAGTTTGCTAATCCTTTATTTATGTATTTATTTTCAGTGAGAGAGTGAAAGCAGGGGAGGGGCAGAGAGAGAGGGAGACAGAATCCCAAGGAGGCTCTGTGCTGTAAGCACTGAGGCTGATGTGGGGCTCAATCCTGTGAACTGTGAGATCATGACCTGAGTCAAAATCAAGAATCAGATGCTCAACAGACTGAGCCACCCAGGTGCCCCTTCATAAAACTGACATTTTA
The DNA here is from genome assembly GCF_014898765.1 of Herpailurus yagouaroundi. Lineage (NCBI taxonomy): Eukaryota > Metazoa > Chordata > Mammalia > Carnivora > Felidae > Herpailurus > Herpailurus yagouaroundi. Next base: position 120,694,197 of record NW_024412377.1, on the reverse strand, counting down.
ATAAGGTGCGTGGAGGAGACTATTTTATATTATAGAAGAAATTCTTATTTTGAATAGACAATTTAGAAAACAGGTATTTGGAAATGCCCCCATTGTTTTCTGACTCTGTAGCTCAACATGTTTATGTGCCACCTAAAAAAACTCTCATATCTCTCCATTTTTTTTTAAACAGAAACTGAATGCATTCATTTTCTATTGGTATATAATAAATTACCAGAAAATTACCAGAAATTTAAAACAAAACACATACATTTCTTATCCCACAGTTTCCCTGGATGAGGTATGAGGGCAAGATTTAGGGTCTACTGCCCAGGGTCTCCCAAGGCTGCAGTTAGTGTCTCCCTGGACACGTTTTCATGTGGAGGCTCGAATGGGGAATGACCTGCTTCCAAGTTCCTTCAGGTTGTTGGCAGGATTAATTTCCTTATGACTGTATGACTAAGGACCCAAGATTTTCACTGGCTAGTGGTTGGAGACTGCCTGCAGTCCCCGAAACTGCAGATAGGTCGTTCCTATGTGGGCTTCTCTAACATGGCCACTCATTTCCTGCAGACCTCAAGGGGAGTCTTTCATACAAGTCTTCTAAGACAGAATCTTATATAACCAAACAGAATCATGAGACTGACATCCTATCTCTTTTGTAATATTCTATTGGCTGGAAGTAAGTCCTATATCATACCCATACTCAAAGGAGGGGGATTATCCAAAGGCATAAACTTCAGGAGCAAACTATTAAGTTCATCTTAGGAACTATCAGACAGAGTTTTCCAATCATTTTGCAAATTGTCACAATAAAGAATTTCAGTGGGATTTGAATCTACTTGTTGAAAATAGGAGAATGCAACTAAAAGAACTACTGAGTGACTTCAGAGAAGTAGAAGTTTACATGTTAAATTATTGCAAAACATTTTACATAAATGGTAGATGGGACTGAAAAATAAGTATGATTTCAATTGCAACCCATAATGTTCATCTTCAGTTTATCTTTGGGAGGGATCACGTTTTTCAGCTTTGACAGTCATTAAAACCAAGAATCAAAGGGCACCTGAGTAGTGCAGTTGGTTGACTGTCCAACTCTTGATTTTGGCTCAGGTCATGATCTCACAGTTCGTGAATTTGAGCCCTACATCAGGCTCTGTGCAGACAGCGCAGAGCTTGCATAAGATTCTCTGTTTCCCTCACTCTCTGCAACCCCACCTCAAAAATAAACATTTTCAAAAACTTTTAAAAAAATAGGGGCACCTCAGGGGCTCAGTCAGTTAAGTGTCCAACTTTGGCTCAGGTCACAGTTTGAGAGTTCCAGCCCCACATTGGGCTCTCTACTGTCAGAACAGAGCCCGCTTTGGATCCTCTCTTTCTCTCTCTCTATCTCTCTTTCTGTCCCTCCCCATTCATGCTCTCTAACTCTCTCAAAAATAAACATTAAAAAAATTTAAAAATTAAAAAATAGTCAAAATAAACTGCTCTCGTGATAGAACTTTGAATTGCTAAGTTACAAGTCTTACAAATGTCAAATCAAGATTTTCAAAAGTAATGAAGCTTACTTTGTCACATCATCTTTAGTAATACTAGTTAGGTTAGTGAGATAAAATTTGGGAATTACCGCTCAATAAAAAATTTAAACATGTGCCTATTAGGAAAAAAGTGAACAGGTATCCCAATATATGCATATTTATTTCTTTAGAAATTGTATACATGATTATATTATACATACATAAAACACATACTTACATTTTTTTATTTGTATCTCATTGAATTGGTATTTATATATTTTAGAATGTATGTAACAAATTTATAACACGATTCACTTGCCCCTGTTTTCCCTAATAGGCATATACCATAAACAAGTTTGGAACCCACTGTTCTTACTCTGCACTTCTAAGCATCCAATAACCACATGTGGCTACCTAGCACTGGAAATGACGTTAGTCCAAAATGAGTTATGCTGTAGGAAAAATACACCCAAGATTTCTAAGGCTCAGAAAAAAAAGTAAATTATCCTATTTCAATTTTTTTATTAATTATGTGTTAAAATGATAATATTTGGGGTACATGAGGTGAAATAAATTATCAAAATTCATTACAGCTGTTTCTTTTACTTGCTTGAATGGGGCTATGAAAATAATTAAAATTACATATGTGGTTCACACTCTATCTATTGCACAGCACTGCCCTAGAAGGTCTGACAGTGCTAGAAAAAACAGAAGGCTGGTTAGCTGTGCTTTCTGGACTAAGCAACAATGAGATTAACCTAAGTGACTTGTAGGTAAATCCTGGCCTCATCTGAAATGATTTGCCATGTTTCATGCTCTTGTAGCTAATTTTTCCCCTCACTCATCAGTAGTGGTTAGTGTGATATTTCAGTATCATTAATGGTTGAAGCAGGTTCTAAGAAGATGAACTGATTTCCCCTCTGGACTGTACTCTCTGCTCTATTTGCCATCATCAGATGAACTGATAGTACTTCCTCTGACAGCACAGCAATTTAGACATGGATTTTAGAATTAACAGCTAAGTACCCTCAGGGAAATATCTCAAAAGCATGTATCTGTTTGTGGAAATGTACTCCCATCAATGCAGTATAGAGAATTCTCTTTATTAACTATTAGTAAAACTGTACCAAATACAGATAAATTAGGTAAATTCTGCCAAGTATTTGAGGTATACTTTTCAAAAGCTTGCCTTATAATTAGTCTATAATAAGTCACAATAGACCAGTTTCAGCTCTGATGATTTCCTTTGTGAATTCATTTGAATTTGTTTATTACCTGCTACTTTGTTAAAGAAATGCACAACCTTCACTCCCCCCATCCTGATTTTCATAAAGGATCCTCTCTCTACAACATCTTGAGTAACCATCCTGGGGAGGCAAATCTGACCCTCTATTACCTTTCTGAAAGAGCCTCGCACTGAGCTTTTCCCTGCAATTGGAATCCCTCTGTGCTGCTGTTAAATTCTAGAAGCTAATGATAATGTTCCTCCTGGAGGAATTCTAATAAAGTCCAGTTGTTAAATTCTTCCTTATGCTGAGCCAATGTCAATAAATGGCCTTCAGTCTTCCCTCTAGGGATATATAGAACACACTCCTTCTTCCACAGAAAATTCTAATACTTCTAAATCTTCTCTTCTCTGGGTTATCCAGTTTCTCTAGGTAGTCTCTTATTCATTAAACAAATATTTATCAGATGCTGTATTAGTCAGCTCAGACTGCCGTAACAAAACACCACAGAGTGCGTTAAAAAACAGAATTCATTTTCTCACAGTCCTGGAGTCTGGAAGCCTCAGATGAAGGTGCTGGCGGTAGGGGGGAGGGGGGTACTTTCTCCTGAAGCTTCTCTTCTTGACTTGCACAAAACCAACCCAGTCTGTCATCACACAGCCTCCCTTTGTGCATTCATACTCCTGGTGTGTTTTCCTCTTCTTGTAAGGACATCAGCCCCTACTGGATTAAGGCCCCACCCTTGTGACCTCATTTTTCTTTAATTACTTCCTTAAAGACCCTATCTCCAAATCCACTCACACTGGGGATTAGGGCTTCAACCTGAATTTGGGGAGAATTCACGCCCTAATAGGTGCTTATACAAAAACAGTAGAAAATAAAACAAAACCTTGGTACTATAGACATTAGACACGGTTTCAAATCTCTTAAAATATTTTTACTAGATATAGCAGCTATAACTAAATCCAGTACTGACATGGGACCTGAGCAACATGTTGAGAGACTATCTGCTCTCTCTTTATGGAATTTATCACCCTACTTATTTAGCTCAATATATTCCCCTTTGTAGCACATCTATTGACAAAAGGTGGCCCACATTTATGTATTTCTCTAAAACCATTGTATCTTTGTAGGTGTAACTTATCTGCCTCCACACTAGGTTGAAAGCCGGGAGGGTGGAGGAGTTGAAAGTAATGTCTCCTAGTTCTTTATATGCCTGTATTATAACAGACACCATATCCTGCATACAAAGAATGGTGATGGCTGACCAGGGCTGGCTTCCCGTGCACTAGTCTTGAATTTCTTGAACACAGGATCTCACATTTTCATTTTTTCCTGGACTCCACAAATTATGTGACTGGCTTTTTAAAAAGAAACATTTATGAAGGGTCAATTGGACTAGAAGCCCAGAAGACCTTGGTTCTGCCCCAGATTCTGCCAACACCTAACTGAATACAAAGGTCAGTGCTCATTTATCTCCTTATCTGAAATATCCTCTCTTCTAATTCAAAAATTATGCAACCTTGGGACAAATGGGTGGCTGAGTCAGTTAAGCATCTGACTCTTGATTTCAGCTTAGGTCATGATCTCACTGTTCGTGAGAGTGAGTCCCACATATGGCTCCATGCTGTGAATGGAGACTGCTTAGGATTCTCCCTCTCTCCCTGCCCCTCCCCAACTTGCTCTCTTTCTCCAATAAATAAGTAAGGAAGGAAGGAAGTAAATAAATAAATAATGAAAAATTATGCAAACTTGAATCAGCAAAAGTTTCAGTAGAGGACATCTACTGTTTTTGCTTGCCACATATCTTCTCCCCAGTTTTCTTCCAGAACTGTTCTTACTCTCTGTCCAACTGATTACAAAGTTCAAGAGAGTGACCCCACTTGCCCCCAAACTCTGCTCCAGGGTCACCTTGTGGCTCAGGCTCAGCATGGTTTACCCCCTTGGAATCATCTCAAACTGGCCCAGAAACAGGAATTTGGCACAATCTAGGCCAAGGGGATTAAATTATAGGACCTCCATGGACTGTGGGGTGGTGGTTATCTCCTCTGGCACTGCTCAGAGGACGCGGTAGGCCTGGAGATGCTCATGATCCCTCTGACTCCATGAAAGGAAACCTGCCTGAATATGGAGTCATTCCAGAAGAAGAGGCCTTGAGAGATGAAGAGAGTGAAACCAAGTCCTGAGGACACAGTGTGAGTCCCTGAGCCTCTGGATGATCAATGGTCCCTGCAGCCAATCAAGGCCCAGAGCCTACTGATTTGGATGTGTATCCCTTGTAATAATGGGGATTATTCACCAAAAGTGCACAGCATAGTGCTGCCACATCATAGATACTGAATTAGTGGATGGAAGAGGGCTTTGCCATCTAAGTCATTACAAGATGCAAATTTAACCAGCTCAAGATAAGGAATTTCTGAAAATATACAAATGATTTTTATAGATATATTCCAGGGCTCCAGAGGTCATAAGACATGTGGCTTACTAAAAAATCACTATGCAAAAAATCACTTTAAATGACTGCCAAATCCATCCTATTTTGAGCTAATGAAAGTAGGATCTAAGACAATTTCTAAGAAATAGCTTCTGAAATTCAAAGTCACCTTTTATACCTGGGAATTTGACTTTAATATGAGAATATGTTCTGTTTACTAAATTAAACACACCCTGGTGTGACACATAAAGAATGAGAACCGTTCACCTATACCCCACCTATGTGTAATCATGTATGTTGAAAGATAATGAAGTAGATTAAATATTATCTTTAAAATACTATTATTCCTGGGGCACCTGGGTGACACAGTCGGTTAAGCGTCCGACTTCAGCCAGGTCACGATCTCGCGGTCCATGAGTTCGAGCCCCGCGTCAGGCTCTGGGCGGATGGCTCGGAGCCTGGAGCCTGTTTCCGATTCTGTATCTCCCTCTCTCTCTGCCCCTCCCCCGTTCATGCTCTGTCTCTCTCTGTCCCAAAAATAAATAAACGTTGAAAAAAAAATTAAAATACTATTATTCCTTTTATATTACACTGTTAAAAACATTTCTTTGAAACAAAAATACTATTTCAAGAAGATATAAGATATGCATCCCTATGTTTCCTGCAGGATTATTTACAATAGTCAAGTGGAAATAGACCGTGTCTACCCATTGATAAATGGATAAAGAAGATATGGTAAATACACATAATGGAATACTACTGAGCCATAAAAAAGAGATCTTGCCATTTGTGACAACATGGATGGACCTAGAGGGCATTATAGTAAGTGAAATTAGTCAGAAAGACAAAAACCCCGTGATTTCACTTATTTATATGGACTCTAAGAAGCAGGAAAAACAAAGGAAGAAACAAATAAAAAGGCAGAAAAAGACTCATAAATACAGAGAACATAGTGATGGTTGGCAGAAGGGAAGGTGCTGGGTAAAAAAAAATGGGTGAAAGGTAGTGGAAGATACAAGCTTCCAGTTATGGAATAAGTTAGTCATGGGGATGAAAACTACAGGAGAGAGGATATAGCCAACAGTATTTTAACAGTGTTGCATGGTGACAGATGGGAGCTACACTGCAGGTGAGCATAGCGTAACAAACAGAGCGGTCATATCATTGTGTTATACACCTAAAACTAATGTAACATCGTGTGTCAATCATACTTCAATTAAAAAACTTTTGGGCGCGCCTGGGTGGCTCAGTCAGTTGAGCGTCTGACTTTGGCTCAGGTCACGATCTCGCAGTCTGTGAGTTAGTTTGAGCCCCGTGTCGAGCTCTGTGCTGACAGCTCAGGGCCTGGAGCCTGCTTCGGATTCTGTGTCTCCCTCTCTCTGCCCCTCCCCCGCTCATGCTCTGTCTCTCTGTCAAAAATAAATAAACATTTAAAAAATTAAAAACAAAAAAAATTTTTTTTAAGTAGGCTCCCTGCCCAATGTGGGACTGGAACTCAGGACCTTGAGATCAAGAGTCGCATGCTCTACCGACTGAGCCAGCCACATGTACTGATAAAAAAAAAAGTTTCTTTGGTCCCAACAGAGAAGAAAGTCTGCAAGATTGCCTTTGGGGTGTGAGCCTAGTAACAGGCACAGAACTGTATGAAAGAGGAAAAGAAGAGGGATTCATCATGAGCGAAGTATGGATAACTGCTATTGCCACATAATGGTGAGAATGGACATCTGAGAAAGTAAGGAGCTCCTTGTCCTCAGGGGCATTCAAATGGAACGTAGGCAATATCTATAGGGAACAGGAGAAAGGTAGCTGGTAATTTGATAGTTCTCTAATTCTGCAAATCTTGGGAGAAGTTGCAGAAAATTCTGATAGGCTAAGTTGGCAGTTGGAAGGGAGGAGACAGCAGCTGTGAGTCCCTCCCAAAGACTGCAATTACTGATTTGTGTATCTAGCATGTCCATGTTGGCTCCCTTCTCTCCAGCACCTAGAAGAGCTCCTGGCACACAGTGAGCACACAATAACCATTTGTTGAATGATTTAATAAGTTGAATATATAAATGAACACACCTCTCAGAAGTTAACGCCTCAGTTTTTTCTGAGCATTGATTTTGTTCCATGTTTTTTTTCACTAAAAAGTTTATCATGTAACTCATTGTGGCATAGAACATTACTCACCTTGCACTGTATTATTTCACTTGTCATCTGTTTATGTCTTATCTTCCAAGATGGATTATGAGTTTTCTGAAGCAGCTCTTATATTCTTTTACAAATCTCTCAGTATTCAAACACTCAAAAAGCAATTTAACGACAATGTTCATGGAGACCACAAATAGTTCTCATGGCCGGCTTCCCCTTTATGAGGGTCCCAAAGCCCCCCCTGGAGGTATCACATAGATCTTTCTCTAAATCCCTGGATATCCCAAGTTCCCAAATTCAGTTGCCTACTATTCTGTTTTCCAACACAGAGAATCATTGCCAACATGGTGGACTTTAAAAATCGACCCAAATGCAAAGGGGTTAGCCGTTCATTAGAAGTAAAAGGTAGTGGTGAGGAACTTGGGGATGGTATAAATCAACTCCTTCATTTGGCTTTGAGTAACCAACACCAACTCCTCAAGTGAAAATGTTTCCTCTCAAGGTCACAGAGCAACAGCAAATCACAGATTCTGACCCCAGAAGCTGCTCCTTGTGGACATTACAAGCTCCTGAATCGAGGACACTGCATCAAGGATGGCTGACTTTACTTTCTAATAACCATTCAAATATTCCTTTTCTAAAGCCCCCATCAGCAAACACAAAAGTAAAGGGATTTCTTTGAGTCTAAAATGCTCAGGTATTATGCTTCTCCTTTACCACAAATCAAAGAGATAAAAGATTGGATGTCAGGACTTGTACCACACAAGCCCTTTCTGAAGGGACTGAAAGATTTCATTGTACTCCCTGAAAGTTACCGATTGCATTAAAAAAAAAAAATGACTATTTCCCCCTTTGAATTCAAAGACTCTAGATACTTTTCCCCCTTTAATGCTAAACTGGTTTTGGATGACCCCTGTGGTAGCAATGGGAACCCCGTTTTCCAGGCACACGTGTCCCTGAGGCGGCGGGAGCTCAGTACACGATCTATCCCAGCACTTAAAACTCATCCTTCAATTACTGCCTTGAATTGTAATTAGTGATGTAGTTTATCAGCTACTAGAAGGAAGCAACTGTGCTTTATTCTTAGTGACTTCCTAAATTCTTAAATCACTTTAGGCCTCTCTTCTGCTGAAAACCCTCCAAAGACTTGAAAATGAACTTCAATACAAGCGCCTCATCACAGCCTACAAGGCCCTAAAATAATCCAGCCCTGCTACCCCTTCGGCCTAAGCATATATGGTTTCCCCCTTACTCACTTGGCTCCGGTCACCAAGGCCATCTGCCTCGTCCTTGAACTTGCCAAGCGCGCTCAGTGCCGTGTCTGCTGTTCCTGTCCCACATACATTCCACACCCGCAACACTTTGCTCCCAGATCTTCAAATAATGAGTCCGTCTCACCATTAGGGGGTCAGTTCAAACATCTGCTCTGAGGTCCTCAGAGCCAGTCTGTTACATCCACCTTCTTTTTCTTTCTTCCTTTTTTCCCAAGGACAATTTACATTTATTTGTTGAGGATTCTGAACAAACATACTTCAAACACAGTGGAAGTTAAAGTGTGTCAGATAAACCACCTCTTGCCAATGGCTAACGGTGGTCCCTGAGGAGCAACCTGAACACCACCTTGAAGCTGACGTAGCTTTGGCTCTCACTGTATTTTGCCAATAGAAGTTAAAAAGTCTTTCAGATGAAGCCATTTATTGCTAACAGCTGAAGGCAATCCATGAGAAGTAACAAACAGCTGGTAGTATTTTACTTTACAGCCCGTTTCAGTAACTGACGTTATCTTGTAGATTTATTTTTTTATTTGGTTGATGGCTATCTTGCTCCTCTAGAATGTAAGCTCTATGAGAACAGAGATCTCATTCTCATTCTGTGCACTCTTATATTCCCAACTCCTACAAGGGTACCTGGAATAGAGTAGATATTCAATGAGTAGTCATTTATTACACACACACACACACGCACGCACACCGCACTCAGTGACTTATACCTAGAGAGGCTAAATCACCGAGAAAGAGAGAAAATGGCCATCTGGTTCATAAATAAGATTCTGTAAATATGATGGCCTCCAAAACATGGCTGACAGAAAGACAAGATATTTAGACAGTTACCTATGGCCTTTAATACCAGTGTTGTTTTAAAAATGATAGAAAAATTGTAGGCAGACCTTGAAGTACTTCCTCTTTTGAAGATTTGTTGCCCCTTTACATTTGGATGTATCTATGATGTGTGGCAGAAAGAGCATTGGTGTAGTTCAAAACAGCAAATAGGTTTATTCCATGTGGACCAATTTGAATTGATAGATGAGAACTGTCTGGAGGACTAAAGTAAAGGTACTCCAAGAATAAATCCAAATTCACAACGTATGCTCTACTGTTTGGGAAGTGGCTATGTGGGTGATGATGAGTTCTAAGGCTTTCCTGTTCTGATGGATTGCCTTCTACAAAAAAAAAAAAAAAAAAAAAAAAAAAAAAAAAAAAAAAAAAAAAACAAAAAAAAAAAAGCAGCAGAGTGTTGTAGATAGGAGATCGGGGAAAGTGGTTTAATTGAATTATGCAACCACCCAGGCTAATTAAATCAATAGGATTTTTCACTTTCTCCTTGGGGCAATAGTAAAGAAATCAACACGGCTCCACCATTTTTAACATGTGACTTTGGACAGATCAGCTTCAGTTCTCTCCACTCTAAACTGACTCAAATAAGTTCAATTGAGTGCATGAGTCATTAAGGAAACAAATAAAAAGATATAATCAAAATCGATATAACTATGCTATACAAACACAGCGTTCTTTGAGGGTTGCTGTATGACACTCTCTTCCTGTGTATACTAAATTTTCTTAGCTTTTCCTTTTTGCAACTTTGGCGTGCTACCACGTAGCCCCTTGTCTGCCCCCAGGGGTCACCTGTGTCATTTTAAAGTGGCTCTAAGCTTCAGTGCGCACATGACAGAGGCTCTCAGATATTGCTTGATATCACCCAGGCAATGGGTCTCAGGCCTTACTTTGCAAATTTCTTGCCTCATCTGGGAACGTGTTTTGGAATGTGTCTTAGACTACAAATTGTTAGCTGAGAAGCTGAGAAATTTATTAGCTTCATTAATGCTGGGAAAGTAAACCATAGTTTCTTAGGGATTAAAGTTGTAGGCTCAAAACTCTGTGTTCTGGAGGACCATGTGTATTTTTCTGTTCCTAAGTATGTGTATTCCTTTCATCTTCTGGACTGTGTTCAGACTTGTTACCAGTTTTCCATAAAACATTCAAAAGGAATAAAAAGAGAAGGAAGGTACTAGGGAAACAGAAACAGAGCAACGTGTTAAGAAATTCTTTAAGAAGTCTGGGTGCCACAAGGGAGGGAACCAGGAGAAGGCTGTGCTGTCTGACAAAAGATGGAAAATCACCGAACCATAATAGACCTCACTTGCATTGACATGTGCTAACTGAAGTGAACAGCTGGGATAAAGTTACCGAGCATCTGATTTCAGAGTTTGGCAGTGGACCGAACTCTTATTTGCAAAGCAGACAGCCATGACAGGATTTTACAGGTGCGACACCAAGCAGAAATGTAGTCCCCCAGCCCAGTGACTGAAGTATTGCATCAGGGCCATTACCTTTGTTAGACACTTGGCTTTTATGGAAGGACACCCACTGGCTGTCCTTTCATATCATGCACAAGGTATTTAGTGTGAGTCCACTGCTTGATTCCCATCAGCAGAGTCAGGATTGTTACTAAGCAGCATGTTTTTGCAGGTGATAGGCTACAGACATGCTTTGCCCACACAACCTGAGAAACAACACAGAAAAGAATTTACATAGTAGTGCTATTTCTGACAGCTAACATTAACTGAACCCTTACGCTGTGTCCATCACTGTGCTAAGTCCTTGCATAAGGCTTACTTGATTGAACCCTCACAGTTAACCCTATGTGGTTGGTACTATTATTTCCTCCACTTTGCAGGTGGGGACTGAAGCTTGGAGACATGAAGTCCTGTGCCCCAAGGCAGAGGTAGTCAGCGACAGAGCCAGGACTCAATCCAAATGCATCCAACATGCAAGCCCGGGTTATTCCCATGAGTTCCTACTGTCACCTTGATCTTAACCGAGGCTGGCCCAGAGCCTTGTGTGGAGGTTTCTGGATCCTCTTCTGCTCTGGATGGTTCACTGTTTTGCTTCAGTGGTTAACATTGTATCACATTATTCCCATTTGTCTCCAAATTTTTTCCTATGATGTTGACGCAGCCCAAAGTTTTGTCAGCTGGTAGTTGGGCAATCAAGTATTTCAAGAGGTTCTCCTCTCTGTGGGAAGTGTGCTCTGAGGGGTAAGAAAGGTAGTGGAAGTTAGAAAAGAGAAAACACTGATTTCCACTCTTTGTCTTTGGGAGAACAAGTGCACTTGTGTGCCCAAAGGAAAAGATGAGCTTCAAGGGGGGATGGTTCCATGTTCCCAGCTCTCTAAGAGGCCAGTGATTCTGGAATCTCGTGGATGTGAATGGGAAAAAAAAAATTACATGATGTTTTCACTACCCTCACTGAAATGTAGTATTTCATTCAGTTACAGATGCAGGAAATGAATCAGAGTAGTGTTAGGTCATCCCTATGATTTTGTCATCAACAGAGTTCAGACATTCTCATATCACAGGTCAGATGCTGTAGATAGTATGGAATATCATTTATGCCGAACACTTCTTTGAAACTACGGCAGCCACTGGACCCGCCAGTCGATTTTGTTACTTAATGTGTATGCTGCTATATCACAGTAAAAAAATTTTTGACTATTGTATTTAAATATAATGGATCTCCTTTGAATCTTATTAATTTTAATTTCAAAAACATTACTTTCTGTGGAAAGACATCTATGAGCTTCACCAGATGGCCAAGAGGGATGCATGGCACAAAAGAAGTTAAGGACTCCTGTTCCTCCTCACTCATTCAGAAGTATTTTAAACGTATTGCTTATTTAATCTGCATTTGACCACTTTAAGATGGGAATTAGTTATTCCTATTATCATTCCTCATTTTAAGAATGAGGAAACAGAGGCACCAGGCTAGTAAGGAAGTTTTCCAAGGTAAGTACAGTATTTATTAAGCGCTCATCGTGTATGTACAGAGCTGGCTTCTGTATTGCCAGCTCAGCATCACTCTTTTCCTGTTTGTATTCCCAGCACCCACAAAGCCAAGGAATGATATTGTCCCAAATCCCTTGAAAGGGAGGATTTTAGGTGAGATTCTGCTAAAGAGAGTCACCGTGCAAGATTTGGAAGGTGGATGAGACAGTGAAACTATTGTTTCCTCCAACATCAGCAGGCACAGATGCAGGAAGTTGGTTGATCTGAGGTTTGGGGCATTTCAATGTGACTCATCCGCTTAGACACTTCTGGGAGCTTTGGCTACTGTTTGGAGAAATGTCTATAGCTTCATGGTCTTCGGAAAGCCAACAAGGTTTTGTCTGACCTTCCTTCCCAAGTTCTTCCAAAGATTCTGTACATCAAGGTGTTCAATCCCTTCCAGTTGGAAACACCCAGAAGGGCGTCTGTCCTCACTGAACTATCTGCCTCCTATGGGCCAGGAATATCCAAGTTAACATAATAGCAGGAGATAATATGTCAGTAAGAATTCTAGTAGGAAATGGATGGGATAACTGAAGAGCATTTAACACAAGGACTGTTCATTAAGGTATGACAGAGTTTAAGGGAAACCTAGAAGGGATGGCAAGTGCCCCAGTTGTGCAGAAGCAGGTGCTCCTACTCCCTTCCAGCCAGAAGGGATAACGGGAGGAGGCAGCTGAGCAGCACAGAGAGACAGATAACTAGAGTTGTAAGAGATGTTTCTCTTCAGAGTTGTGGCCCAGGCAGGAAAAGAAGCAGGGGCGTAAATATCCTAACTGTTCTCGGTCTCCCAACTCTCTTATCTTCAGCGAATATCCACTAGATTAGCCAAAACTGGCCTGAAATTGAGGGCAGGGAAGTCTGGCTGTTACCGTGAACAGGGGTCCATTTCCTGGGGCACCGAGTGGTGTGGGGACCGGGGATGTGGAGGGGCAAGCAGAGAGTATCCAGAATATGGGTTAAGTCTGTCTTCATGGTTTAAAGAAAGAGGAGAAATAAACTCTGATTACATCACACTGGCATATATGAACTTTTCCTACGGTGACCAAAGTGATTCAACCCCTACTAGTATCTCAATTTATCACTGCTGTAGTTTTATTAATAAGCAACGAAACAGAAGAACTTGAAATTTTGAAATATCTCATGAAACCGTGCTGTTGGATTGTTGTGTGTAGTAACAACTGGTAAGTTCTCAATTCCACCCAAGTAGACCATGGCCAGGCTTGTGATCAGTAAAATAGGGCATTGTCTGAAGATATTCTTGAAGGACATTTCCAACCCCAAAATCCCATCACTCTGTGAATTCTAGGGATGATTGCTCATGACTTTATGTGAAGTTCACTGCAGGAACCTACAGGCAATCAGCTGCTGTGTCTGGTGGCTGTCCTGCTAGTGACTAAGGTCCAAAATATGTGGATTTTCTGAGTAAGACTGAATATAACTAGACTACAGGGATACTGGAAATAGTGATATTTTTTTCCTTCTCTAACCAGGTTCCTGAGTTTTCTTTGTACAGTACATTTCCACTGACTTTATCTAGAAAAGCACATGGAATTATAACATCTTGCCAGTTCTTGTTAAGAAGTCATGAGATGCACTATAATTGACCCTAATCACTTTTTCCAGTGACAATTCTATTTATTCCCCTGTCATCCACTGTCATCATCGTTAGCCTTCAATATCCCTAGTCCTTATTTATACAGTGCTAAATAAAGAGATAACTAGAGCAAGAGAGACAGAGGTGAGGGCGAGTGGGGAAAAGAGATAAACACCCAATCTTTATATTACGTTTTAATGGAATGGAAACCTTAATATTTGGCACACCTGTGTACACACACTTGTGTTCGCCTGATGTGCTGCTTTCACATATACACTTGGGAAGGTAAAGCTTCTAGGTGTTGCACATATACTCAAATTTATTTTTAAATAAGCCATCCATCTTATTTATTTGTTTGTTTTAGGGAGAGGGACAGCAGGGGAGAGGAGCAGAGGCAGAAAGACAACCTCAAGCAGCCTCCACACGCAGCACAGAGCCCCACACAGGACTTGATCCCAGGATCCTGGAATCATGACTTCAGCCAAAATCAAGAGTCAGATGCTTAACAGCCAAGCCACCCAGACGCGCCTCGAACTCCGTTAATCACATAAATTTTCTTGAGAACTACAGAAATAGGAAGACAACTGTGATAACTTTTTAACATTTGTTACCACATTTATTGTCTTTTATTATAATTTAGTATTTGGCCCATTGGTGCTTTGAAGACCTAACAGAGTGATAGGAAGCTTTGAATAGGTGTCAAGCCATACTCCTCAATTGTGGCCACCAAGACTTCAGATGCCCTCCCAGGTCTGATGACATCATGAGGTTTCAGGGGAGAAATTATACGCAGGAGACAAAAAGCTCCAAAACTTCCAGTTTACGTCCTTCATCTCATGATACATGCTGTTGCCTGTCTGCAGTGTTCTTCCTTAGGTCCCTGGCCTTTTCTTATCTTTTAGATAGATCTATGCCTAAAAATTGTTTCCTCAGAGCAGTATCCTTGGCTGTAGTTTAAAGTAGCCCCCCCGGGCCCTGCATAGCCCTAGCCTTGTTCTGTTTTCTTTACGTCACTATGTTCTTCTGTTATTGGGGATTCGAGTATTTCTGTTTGTCACCCTGTAGTGGAAAATGTACTCTATAAGAAAAAACACCTCATCACTTGACCTGTATCCTTAGAGCCTAGAATAGTGCCTGGCATAGATGAATGGATGAATAAAGGGTGGGGCAATCAAGTCAAGAAAGTGGAAGTTGCAGGCTAAAAGTGTTATATTTGTTAATTCACTTCTTCTAGAATGATGAATCTGAGCTCTTCTGAGAAGATAGCTTAAATCCCAAAGATATCCTAAATCTAATGAATATCTTAGCACAGGCACATAAGGGATTAAATCATGGTGCAAACTATGTTCGCTGAGATACAGCAGTTACTTTGTGTAACATGAAAATGCTACAGGATTTGAGGTCGGGTCTCACTTCCTGCTGCACATCTCTGAAAACCAAAGAAAGAACTCATACCATTTTCTTTTCTCCAGTAGTGTTGCACCTTTCCCTTTTTAACCTTATTCAATATATATAAATTTAAATATATAGATGATTTTCAAATAGACTTACTAAAATAAACTAACATACTCTCCAATATACTTAAAATCTCATATTATTCATTTCTCCCCTAACTCATACACTAAGATTCCTAAGTACTGGTTTTGTTTTATTTTCTTTCTTCTTCCCTGCCTCATTCATTGTTCTGACTCTTTGGTATGTGCCCTGGGCATGAGACTGTAGCACTAAATGTTACAGGTGGGAAGCACAGGGAAAAGACGGGATGCTGGGATGGGTGAGGGTGGGAGTGAATGCAACCCTACTGTCAATCCACATAAAGAGGGAACACTCCAGAGCACTGCATTGGCCTAGGGAGTGTTTAAAGCACAAATCCAATAGATGTAGATTTGAAATGGAACTCTACCATCACTAGCTGTGCAGATTACTTGGTCTTGGGCTCCACCAGCCTCATGGACCATACTTGGTTTAACAGTCTGCTGTCCTTAAAGATGGCAGAACAGCATGGAAGCTTTTTGTGTGCCTCGCGTCCGTGAAATACAGCCAGACCAACACTAAACCATCCTACACACCTAGAAAACCGATTGGGAGATTAACACAACAATCTGCACAACCCGAGCCACACAATTCGGCAGGTACGGGACACAAAGAGCTGAACTTGGGGAGCAAGAAGCCCCGAAATGTAGGGAACCGCTCTTGTGGGCAGAGAGAGGATGGAGACTGGGGAGGGGGAGAACCTACGGGAAAAGCACCCCTCCCCAAAAGCAGCTGGAGAGAAAGTGGAAAATTGGAAACAGCCGCAGGGACTAAACTAAAAAGGGAGAAAGGAGAGGGTTTAAATCCCATTAAGACTGTAAACAAGGGGAGCGCAAAGGCTGCAACTCCGCAGCTCGATACCTGGCGGTGCTCTGGTGGGAAAGGTGATACCCAGGAACACAGTGGGGTCCGGGAGGTTCTCAGGCCACACGGGGAAAAGCGGTTCCACTGCTGGAAGGACATTTGGTAGAGACTGTTGAAGCCACCTCGTCCCAGCAGACCCCGGAAGGCAGCCACATCCGCTGGTGCTGGGGCAAGTTTGTTGAGGGTGAAGCCCGGTGCCAGACGTGTGTTGTGATTTTCCATAATCCCAGAGACATTACTGCTACACTGTCTCGCGAACATTTTCTGGGATGGGCTGGCGCCTGGCCACAGTCTCGGGGCAACAGCAGGGTCCAGCGGGCGTTCCTGAGTGCAGCCGACATTCGGCCATTGCTCATTTGGCCATAGTTCGGTGAGGCCCTCCCGCAGAGGGGCGGAGCGGGTCAAAGCCGCAGTCCTTCGGAAGTAAGGGGCCGGGGAAAATAGCCGCATCTGAGACAGAACTTGGGAGAGAGGTACTGCCTGGGGCCTGGTCACGGAGAGAGCAAAAGCAGGGAGTGGACGAGAGCTAAAGACGGAGGACCGGTGCGCGACTGCTGATCTGGGAGAATAGAGGGGGTACCTGGGTGGCGTCATTTTTCAATGCTCCAGCGCATGCACATGCGCACCGACGAGCACCGCAACAATCCACCCCAGTAGGCTAGCAGCGCCATCTAGGGGAGAGTGGAGCTGTTACACTGAGCCCTGCCCACTGGGCCAACTTCCGTATTCAGGAACACAAACCTCACCCCCAGCTTAATCTATGGACTATAAAGAGCTAGATGGACTGACCTCTAGGGGAAAACAAAGCAATTTCAGTCCTACTTCAATCTGTTAGGTTCATCTATTCAATTTTTTTTCTCTCTCTCTTTCTCCTTTTTGTCTTTTACAATTCTTTTCTTTTTCTTGAATACAGAAAGAGAAAAAACTCATTTTTATTTTCAATTTTTATTAAAAATATCTGTCTTTAATTTTTATTACTATATTTTTTATTTTTGTGTAAATGTTTTCAAATTCTACTTCATTTTATTTTAGTCTACTTCAGTGTACTTACCTTTTCAAATTTTCAAACAATTTCCTTTTTATCTTTTTCTTTTTTCTTTTTCATTTCTTTTCTTTTTCTTCAATGCAGAAAGAGAAAAACTTCATTTTTATTTTCAATTTCTTTAAAAATATTTTTATTTAATTTTATTACTATATTTTTTGCTTTTATGTAAATTTTTTCAAATTCTCTCTTACTCCCATCACTTTATTTCAGTCTACTACAGTGTATTCACTTTTTCAAACTTTCAAACGATTTCTTTTTTTTGTCTTTTCCTTTTTTCTTTTTCTATCTTTTTTCTATTTTTCATTTCTTTTCTTTTTTCTTAAATACAAAAATGAAAAAAATCATGTTTCCTTTTAATTTTTATTAAAATATTTTTATATAATTTTTTCTACTATATTCTTTACTTTTGTGTATTTTAGTCTAGTGTATTTGTTTTTTCAAATTCTCAAATGATTTCCTTTTTTTCTCCCCCCCACTTTTATTTTGTTTGTTTGTTTGTTTGTTTCTCTAATCTGTCAAACTACTTTCTACACCCAGACCAAAACACACCTAGGATCTAGCATCATCTATTTGATTTTTGTGTGGGTGTGTTTTTAATTTTTAATTTTAATATTTTTTTAATTTTAATTTTTTAATTTCAATTTTTCTACCTCATTAATTCCTTTTCTCCCTTCAAAATGACAAAACGAAGGAATTCACCCCAAAAGAAAGAGCACGAAGAAACGACAGCCAGGCATTTAACCAACACAGACACAAGCAAGATGTCTGAACCAGAATTTAGAATCACGATAACAAGATTACTAGCTGGAGTCTAAAATAGATCAGAATCCCTTTCTGCAGGGATAAAAGAAGTAAAAAATAGCCAGAATGAAATGAAAAATGCTCTAACTGAGCTGCAATCACGGATGGATGCAGTGGCAGCAAGGATGGACAAGGCAGAACAGAGAATCAGCGATATAGAGGACAAACTTACAGAGAATAACGAAGCAGAAAAAAAGAGAGAGATTAAGGCAAAAGAACATGATTTAAGAATTAGAGAAATAAGTGACTCATTAAAAAGGAACAACATCAGAATCATAGGGGTCCCAGAGGAGGAAGAGAGAGAAATAGGGGTAGAAGGGTTATATGAGCAAATCATAGCAGAAAACTTTCCTAACCTGGGGAAAGTCACAGACATCAAAATCCAGGAAGCACAGAGAACTCCCATTAGATTCAACAAAAACCGACCATCATAGTCCTATCATAATCAAATTCACAAAATACTCAGGCAAGGAGAGAATCATGAAAGCAGCAAGGGAAAAAAAGTCCCTAACCTACAAGGGAAGACAGATCAGGAGACCTATCCACAGAAACCTGTCAGGCCAGAAAGGAGTGGCAGGATATTCAGTGTGCTGAATCAGAAAATTATGCAGCCAAGAATTCTTTATCCAACAAGGCTGTCATTCAAAATAGGAGAGATAAAATTTTCTCAGACAAACAAAAATTAAAGGAGTTTGTGACCACTAATCCAGCCCTGCAAGAAATATTAAGGGGGACTCTCTGAGGGGAGAAAAGATGAAAATATATACATATAAATATATACATATATACAAATATATACATATATATATATATATATATATATATGTATATATATACGAAAAGCAGCAAAAGATTAGAAAGGACCAGAAAACGCCAACAGAAACTCCAATCAGATAACACAAAGAAATAAAAGGCATCCAAATCGGCCAGGAGGACGTCAAACTTTGACTCTTCACAGATGACATGATACTCTTTATGGAAAACCCTAAAGACTCTACCAAAAAACTGCTAGAACTGATTCATGAATTCAGCAAAGTTGCAGGATATAAAATCAATGCACAGAAATCGGTTGCATTCCTGTGCACCAACAATGAAGCGACAGAAAGAGAAATCAAGGAATCGGTCCCATTTACAGTTGCACCAAAAACCATAAAATACCTAGGAATCTGACCAAAGACATGAAAAATCTATACAGTGAAAACTATAGAAAGCTGATGAAAGAAATTGAAGAAGACACAAAGAAATGGAAAAAGATTCCATACTCCTGGATAGGGAGAACAAATATTGTTAAAATGTCGATACTACCCAAAGCAATCTACATATTCAATGTGATCCCTATCAAAGTAACACCAGCATTCTTCACAGACCCAGAACAAATAATCCTAAAATTTGTGTGGAACCAGAAAAGACCCCGAATAGCCAAAGCAATCTTGAAAAAGAAAACCAAAGCAGGAGGCATCACAATCCCAGACTTCAACCTATACTACAAAGCTGTAATCATCAAGACAGTATGGTACTGGCACAAGAACAGACCCTCAGATCAATGGAATAGAATAGAGAACCCAGAAATGGACCCACAGACGTTTGGGCAACTAATCTTTGACAAAGCAGGAAAGAATATCCAATGGAATAAAGACAGTCTCTTCAGCAAGTGGTGCTGGGAAAACTGGACAGCGACATGCAGAAGAATGAACCTGGACCACTTTCTTACTCTATACACAAAAATAAACTCAAAGTGGATGACAGACCTCAATGTAAGACAGGAAGCCTTCAAAATCCTTGAGGAGAAAGCAGCCAAAAACCTCTTTGATCTTGCCCACAGCAATTTCTTACTCAACACGTCTCTGGAGGCAAGGGAAACAAAAGCAAAAATGAACGACTGGGACCTCATCAAAATAAAAATCTTCTGCACAGTGAAGGAAACAATCAGCAAAACTAAAAGGCAACCGACAGAATGGGAGAAAATATTTGCAAATGACATATCAGATAAAGGGTTAGCGTCCAAAATCTACAAAGAACTTATCAAACTCAACACCCAAAAAACAAATAATCCAGTGAAGAAATGGGCAAAAGACATGAATAGACACTTCTCCAAAGAAGACATCCAGATGGCCAACCGACACATGAAAAAATGCTCAACATCACTCACCATCAGGGAAATACCAATCAAAACCACAGTGAGATACCACCTGACACCTGTCAAAATGGCTAACATTCACAACTAAGGTAACAACAAATGTTGGCGAGGATGCGGAGAAAGAGGATCTCTTTTGCATTGTTGGTGGCAATACAGGCTGGTGCAGCCACTCTGGAAAACAATATGGAGGTTTCTCAAAAAACTAAAAATAGAATTACCCTACGACCCAGCAATTACACTGCTAGGCATTTATCCAAAGGATACAGGTGTTCTGTTTCGAAGGGACACATGCACCCCCATGTTTATAGCAGCATCATCAACAATAGCCAAAGTATGGAAAGAACCCAAATGTCTGTCAATGGATGAGTGGATAAAGAAAAAGTGGTATATATATATATATACAGTGGAGTATTACTTGGCAATCAAAAAGAATGAAATCTTGCCATTTGCAACTACATGGATGGAAGGTATTATGCTAAGTGAAATTAGTCAGTCAGAGAAAGACAAAAGTCATATGACTTCACTCATATGAGGACTTTAAGAGACAAAACAGATGAACATAAGGGAAGGGAAACAAAAATAATATAAAGACAGGGAGGGAGACAAAACACAAGAGACTCATAAATACGGAGAACAAACTGAGGGTTGCTGGAGGGGTTTTGGGAGGGGGGATGGGCTAAATGGTTAAGGGGCATTAAGGAATCTACTGAAATCATTGCTTCACTATATACTAACTAATTTGGATGTAAATTTTAGAAAATAAAAAATTAAATTAAATTAAAAAAAATAGTCTGCTATCCTTATCTTGAAAGTCTTAACAATTTAATCTTCACATCTATGTTTTGTGACTGAAGACTGATGTGCCCTAAAGTGTTCCTGTGAGCAAAGGAGGTGAGTGCAGTACACATGGCCACCCTTCCGTCTGCACTGGACCCTCGCAAATTGTGAAGCAGTCTGGCCCTCTCCTCAAACGAAAGGTAGGCTTTAATGCATCACTAGGAATCAACCACTCTTCTAGCTACCCGCTCTCCTGGATAAATTGGCTTTCTCCCAGTGGGGAAGCAGAGGACCCTCTTTTGCCAGCATTTGATTTCCCGTGGCTAATTGAATACAATGCAGGACCTCATAGACCTTTTTCCAGAGGCTCCTTAGAACATGGTTGATGTGTCTTTGGCTCAAAGACAACGTCCTAATTTTTAATATATGATGTAATTCAACTTCACAATTGATGATGGTTTTAGATTCCAAACCTTTTGGAAAAGTAGAATTAGATCTGCATGCCCCTCTGACCAGCGGATGCTCCTACAAAGTCTCTGGCCCCTGGGACCTCCAGGACAGGAATCACTAGAGCACAGGGATCCTTAGCTGGTGATGGTATACATCTGGCAGTGGCCATGTAGCGTTTCTTTTGATTGCTTGTACTCACACTTGCACTTCATCTTCAAGGGGGCAGTTTTAATGAGCTGGATTGGACTGGTTATTTAAGAGCATGGTTTTTAATTTCTAGTATCTGCAATTAAAAATGATAATCACTTAAAAGGAGATAAAGCTGAGCTCAAAAACTGAACATATGTAGATGTTTGGGCTACAGGGAATCAATCTGCCCATTAAAATGCTAATAAATGCAGAATATCCCCGTCCTTAATAAATCAGTTAACTAAACAGAAAGGCTAGGGTGATATACAAGCATGATTATTTGACATGGAAAATCAAGAAGGGTGGTTGAATAACAATTACATAATTAAAGAATAATAAAGAACATTTGAGTTTCAATTAATCCTTATTGCCAGCTCTGTAACATTCACCAGAATCTGTTTCATTTCATTGCAAGCGGGGCCTTTCAAGTTTAAACAATTTTAACACTTGGTCGCTAATATAAATCTACTTATTAAAAGTGTTCAAGATCAACATGATACATTTAACTACAAGAGAAAAGCCAATTTAGAAACTAATTTGGTCAAGTAAAGATGTATTATTCTCATTGCCTGAATATACAGGATCCTGTTGGGTGAATTCAGTATGTTACTTTATAAAAACAGTTACTCTACTCTTGGGTTGTAATGGAAAGGACAGATGCCATTGAAAGTTAGAGAAGTCATAATTCTGGTGAAAATAGGTAAGATACTTGATTATGAGACTGAATTCTTACTCAAAGTTCTCTAGAAAAATAGGAGCAAAGGACAAGTGTGTGTATGGGTATGTGTGTATGTGGAGAGAGAGGGAGATTGATTTATTTTAAGGAATTGGCTCATACAATTAAAGGTGCTGGCAAGTCTGAATTCTGCAGGGTAGACCAGCAGGCTGCAGGTTCAGGCAAGAGCTGCTTTTGCAACTCAAGTCAGAAGACTGTCCAAAGGCATTCTTCCTTGAGAGACCTCAGTCTTTCCTCTTAAGTTCTTCACCTGATTGGGTGAGGCCCACCTGCATTATGGAGAGTAATCTTTCTCAAAGTCTACTCATTTAAATGTTAATCACATCTAAAAAAAATACCTTCACAACCACACCTGGACTAGTGTTCACTAGTGAATAGTGAAAACTATAGACCAGAAGTCTGGAAGGGATCCTAAAATTAGCTTTTCAAATCAGGAGAGGGAAAGGAAAGGCAATTATAGTCAAACCGGTGAATTTCAGGGCGAAACAAAACAAAATCCTAAAACTGAAAACAAACAAGCAAACAAAAAGAACGTCGTACCTAATTGAGGTCTTCAAATGCAGTGCTTTTTTTCGTAACCATTCTAGATCCATCTAAACGTTAAATTCCTTCATGCCTGAATACTACCATATCGGTCCATCAATTGGAGAGGACTAATTACTAGTTTTTAATAAAATTAAACTTTCAAAATGTCATTTGGTTTGATTTAATACTGTGGTGATTGAAAAGGAAAATCTTATACCTGGTTTGCTGATTCTCCAGGAACTTGGGAGAAATGCTGCAGAAGCAGTTCTGGAAGGTAACACTTTGACCAATGTCTTCCCGGGTATGTTTTGTGGAACACAGTCCTTGAAGAGTTGAACTTTGAGGGGGATTTCCTGGCCAAGTATGTTTAGGAACATGATGTGTAGTAGCCCCCCACACCTGGAGATTCATAATTTATTTCTGTATAATAAAGTATTCAATAAGTCCTGTAAAGGAACATGCTTGACTGTTTTTCATCTAGCATTTCTCAACTCCAATATTCACCATTCCACCCCCACCATGCAATGCATATTAACATCCCAAGAAGTACAATTTGCAAAATGCATTTAAACAATCAGAAAACAAAAACAAAAGTCTACACGATCAAGAAAAATAACTGAATAATTTATACTGCATTTAGTGAACTGAAAAATACAGTCACAGTTAGATGCTTTCTTAAAGCGGGCTGGGCACATTCCCAATTTACAGGGTCACAGAGCTAAATTCTTAGGGCTGTGGTCACTGCTTCTCCCTTTATTCCACCCCTGAAATTATACAAAAATTGTAAATGACCCCACAAAGCAAGAGGCAAATTGTTGGCTGCCTTTGCTGAGGCAGACATGGTTTCTTTAATAAAGTGCCCCTGGGGGAAAAATGCTGAGAAGGAGGTAACACTTTAATCCACATCCAAAACACATAACTGGGACTGATTTAAATGTGTTGAAACAGTGCGGCTTCTTTGTGGCCAACTGCATCGACCTTTTGGCTCATCTGCATTAGAAACAGAGAGAGAAACCAGTTTGGAGATGACCATTTTGGCTATTATCTGCAAATCGAGGTGAGTTTGAACGGGGAGGTCAAGAAATCTGGGGCGCGGTGGCACATGGCCATCTGCTGGCACTTGGGGCAGCCCTGGTGTGAACTGCAAGACGGTACCCTCTCTGCGCACACAAACTGCTAAAAGGCATCCCTTCCTCTGGGTTCTCTGCAGCCCTGCACCAGAGCTGGGGCTTGGGGCTAGGTTTCCACCCTCACTGGCCCTGCTGGCTGGATGCCTTTGTGTGGAGTGGAGTATGCAATGCTATGTGTGGGAGCTGGGGGCAGTGGTGGGCCTGAGCAAGGAGAGAAGATACTCAGGGAGGAGAGGAAGATAAGGAAAGGAGCACGAGCTGGGATGTTCATGCTTGCTTTAGACCTCGAGGGCCTTTGCAGAGCCCAGAATGTGCATGGCTGGTAGCAGCTGTGAAAGGCTCATGGCATGTGTATTTGACCTTAGGATAATTCTCTAGTTTTTCTTAACAACGAGAAAATATTTCCATTATTTTATTTCAGTAGCAGAAAGACTTGGACCAAAAATCATTGTTCCATGAGCACATGGATTTCAGGAAATTCATGTTTTCATTCATTTACCCCAGTATGAAACAAAGTGAGCAACTTCAATGAATAAAACACTGTTCCAGTCCCAGGAGACATTGTGGAAAACAAGTTAGATGTAAGTCTTGCCCTTTCTGAGCTTGCACTCTAGCAGAGAGGATGAGACAATTAAATGACAATAAATGTGGCAGACAAAGGGAATACACGGAGGTGAGTCAGGCGAAAGGAATATCCCCCTTTACCACAATTTGACTTCCTAGAGGGTCCAGGGAGGTGTCCCGAGGGAAGGGATCCTAAGGACCGATAAGAGGTAAAAAAGTAGAAAAAAAGCTATAGAGAACTTGGAGAATCCCGTAACAGGGAGAACTCAACATCAGGTAACTGTTGAATAGGATACAGTGGCATATGTAAGAATGGGTATCTGTACAGATCACATATATTAAAGGGCTTTTAAAGTGACACTGTGGGTTAAAGTGTGATGAATTAGTGAGAAGCAAGAGACTATAGAAGCAGGGAGACTGTTGAAATAAGGAAAAAAACTATGATGATGGTCGTGCAGAGAAATGTGATTGGATATGAAAGTTCACTTAGAAGGTAGGGGCACCTGGGTTCCATGGACATCTATTAAGGAGGAAGAATTAGGGTCAGTGTTGAGGGAGGTTTCAAGGATGATTCCCAGGCTTCTGGATAAGCAATTTGGGGGAAAGGAGGTTGCCTTTTAAAGAGAGATGGGCGCAATTCTGGAACAGAAGAGTGTTCAGTTGGAGCTCAGTTTGGTCATCCTGGGTCTTAACAGCCTGAGATATTTCAGGGGATACGTTCAGTAGACAGGAACACCTAGGTTTGGAGACACTGGAATAGATGAGATTACCCACAAAGGTAGTACATGGAAGAAGAGGTATGTCTAGGCATTAAGAGTTGTCATAAAGAGAAGAGTTAAACCAGGGTTTTGATGGTGCAAAGAAAGAAAAAGGGCAGACCTTGAAGAGGGAATTATGACTGGAGACTCAAGTCACAGAAATATTAATAAGCACTGAAAAATACTCATCATATTTGGCAATTAGGAGGTTACTGGGGGCATGAGCAAATAGTACTATCCATGGACATTAGGGGTAGGCTTCAGAAGCAAGTGAATGGGCAGAAGGGAACTGGAGAAGTAAGAGTCTAGTCATGAAAAGGAAGGAAAGGGAGAAATCTTGGAGGTACAGCATGGTTGGACCATTTCATGGCTGGACTAGGGAGAAAGCATTGGCGAGAAATTGAATATGCTGACGTTGAATAGAGAAAAAGAGAAAGGTCAGGATACAAAACAGTGGAGGAGTCAGGGATAGGGCCAAGTCCTTGAAGTAGGCAGATAGAATGGATGGAAGATCTAGCCTTGACTAGAGGATGACAACTCTTCCCATGGGGCCATCCTCTTCCCACAGGGCTGAGGGGAAAGAACAAAGTCTGGGTGCTGCATGAATTGAGGTGTAGCAGTCAGAAAAGCTTAGGTAGTGTTCATCCTTGATAGCTTTTACCGTTTCTATGAAGTAGGCAGTGGGATAATGAGCTGAAGAGTATAACCTCATTTTAGCCATTCACTATGCCAACTCTACACTCTAATTCTTCATTACACTGATTCTCATTGGTTGTATTGATCATTATTCTAATGTGTCCTAAAAACTTCTTCCTCACTTGGAACACTACAAATTGCAGCCGAAAGTATGGGGGCTGGTTGGTGATTAGAGGAAAGTTTCCCCTAGAAGAGGTATCTTAGATGGTATGATGCTCTGTTGTGACCAGAGTGACATTTTACCTCATATTGCACAGAATACAGTTTTAGAGAAAAGATTTTCAAGGATTTCACTAAAATAACATGAGGAAATTCTCCTGAGTGGCTTCCTCCTGCCCCCTTGTCTCCCCCCTTTTTTGTCTCATTCTTTCCAATGCTCTAGCAGTTGCCAAGTTTACAGTACTGCCTTTCATTCCTGATCTCTAAAAGGTTTCTTTTGGTTTTTTTTCCTTTTTTCGCCCCTCTCCAAACACACTTATAGAGCAAAATGCTTTTTCCAAGTTGTCCTAGGAGATTGACAAAATACCAACTCCTTTTTGTCTATGCACAAGATCCTATTAAAAACACGGTCTGCTTATCTTGACATCTTTCCCCAGGTGGCTTTATGGATGCTGTCCAATATTTAGGCCTGAGTGAGAGATCCCACGCCATCCAGAGTTACAGCTGCAGAAGTTCCTGACCTATACATGGCGGTTAGAAGGACTGGTTAAGGGCAGGCTGCGGGCTTACCTCTGCACCATGCTCTTCTGAGGCTCACCTCGTTGAGATTATACTTGAGGACTGCCACAATAATGCAAAGCCAACCTAGACTGGAGTTCCCAAAACCATACTTGAAATTCCAAGTCTGTCTGGAGAAATCTGTTAGTAATACAAATTAAGGCTCCAGAATGATTTCTATCAATTGAGAAATTTCTTGTTTATCAGATACCATTTTCTCTTTCCAGCCTGCTCTTCCTTTTTCCTGCCAGTGGGGGGGGGGGGGGGGGGGGAGAAAGTCTATGGTGGTGAAATGGTAAAATTTGAGTCAAATGTAAAAAAAAAATAAATTTTTTTCTCTTCAGCTCCTTTTTCTGGCCACGAAAACTTGTGTAAAACACATGTACATATTAGACAACCTTCTTGGAAGTATGGCTTATAACTGCTGTTTCTACTTTTCTGCTTCTCATTCATTCTTGTATTGGGATTTTTTGAAACTACAAAAGTAATAAGGGTCAAATAAAACATTTTTTTAAAGTTAATGTTCTCTTCTGCCTTCTTCTCTAGCTCTCTTGTTCTCCCCCAGGGGAACCAGTAATGGTATTTTGGGGTATTTCCTTCTATGTCTTTCCTGCTTATTGGTCACTAAATCAAATATCCATTTATTTTCATTCCTTATATTATTTGACCTCCAAAGAATATTGGACACTGTTAATTAAGCTTTCCTTCTTAAGATCCTCTCTTTTCTTGCTTTTCATGACCTGACGCTTTTTTGGTCTCTCCCCTACCTCTCTGGTATTCCTCTGCCTGCCTGTCAACCTCAGTGTCCCATCCTATGCAGGGTCACCACATCTCAGGAAACTCCCTGCACAGAACTTCTGGACAAAGTAAGAATTCATCCAATCTCATCATATGTGTTGATGATGGAACCAAGGCATCCACAGTAAAGAAGCAACGTATCTAAGGTCATTTCAGAGCCGGAACCTAAAACAAAAACTGACTTCAAATCAAGTCCAGATACGGATAAAGGCCAGCAATCTACCAATTTCCTGGTATATTTCTTTTATTTACTCTTACTTTCTTTTTCCCTTTTGTCTTGGTAACAGCAGAATTGCTAGGTAAACCTAATTCTGAAAGATGGCTTTTTATAACCCCAGTGATGGCCATAATATGCTCGGTAGGAATTCATCTGGGGAAGTCAACAGAAAGAACTAAAGAGAACCATTTAATTTGATTTAATTTTCTTGAGAACACAAAAAGGGGTAATAGGCTCCCCAAAGATTGTGATAAATGATCATCGGCACAGAGAGCTGAAGCTACCTGTGAGGAGGCTCCTTCCAGAAGCATTTAGAAAGCCATAGCCACTGGGAGCAGCCATAAGTCAAACTGACTGATTAGCTCAGGAACAGCTTCTAAGATAAACAGCCAGCACCAAAGTTGTGGGGGGTAGCACTTATGTGCCCAGCCTTATGTTAAGTTCTTTGCACACAGTGTCTGTGTTTTCCAACCCCCAAACTAGGGCATATCATATAATCACAGAAATAAATCATTTGACATTTGGGTTGATTCATAACTGCTAAGCCAGGGAGTGTTACAGGAACACAAGTCATGATCTTTACCACCTAGATATTGTAATCTATTTAGTATAACAAGTGCCTGACTGCAGCAGGATGGTAAAATGAAATTCTGGGTATTAGTGTTTAGCTGAGGGCCTGAAATCTGAAAACAAAAATTATAAATGAGCAAAGTTATAATTAAAGCCCTTCTTTGGGGCAGGCTAAGGAATTCTAAAACTAACTCTATCAGCATTAGTGATTGCCCCCTCTGGCTCAGAAAGCAGTTGAGGTTGGCGAGGCTGGGGAAGGAAAGAGAATTTCTTTGAGTTTGTCTCTCCTGTAGGTAACTACCTCAGCCAAGGTCACATCCCTCCCTGGGCCAGCCCACATCCAGTGACCAGCTGATGCAGGAATATGCAGGAAGAGTCATCTTGGCTTGACTCTGAGGGTTGCTGGGGCTCTCGGGCTCCCTGCAGGCTTGGCTGAGGCTGTCACCAGACCCCATAGCTAGCTGTTATGCTATGTTCTGCTATGTTCTGTTCCATTGTGCACCTACCTGCTTCTGGCTCTTCCCTTCCATAGGTATTGATCCCACAGGCACTCCTAAGAAGCATCCTACACAATGGGAGAAAAAAAATCTGTTTTTCCCAAAGAAATCCCTTCAGATACAGCTCATGGTGTTTAGTGATAAACTTGCAGTATTGTTTCAAGAGTTGTTTTGTCTTGGGGACAAAAGATGTCGCGCATGATTTGTACTGAGGCAGCAAAAGCGATCTGAGCGGGTTGTATGTGAAAGTATTTTGAAACTTACGTTCAAGCCTAACACCTGAGCTTTGTGTAATGTAAATAAGACTTTGTGTTTGTGAACCTTCCAGCTAAGGTGATCTTTTTCCCCTCTCACTGCCAAGCAATGTTCAGGCTTTGAATGCTTTTGTATCGGTTTTTCCCTTTGTAGATGGCATTAACATTGTTACTTGAGGTCTTGCTTAATCACTTTTGTTGTCCTGAGGACTGGAATTGACAGTGCATCAGATTTGTGGCTAATTTTGTCTGCAGACAGTCTAGCTTCAGCTGTTTATGGTGACGCTACCCTTTCGTTTATAAATGTGGTTAAAAAAAAAAGTATAACCACAGGTGTAGAACAAATTTCCTGACATTTTTCATACAAAATGCTTTATACAAAAAATGCTTTTTTCATACAAAAAGTATAAAGCATACAGATGCTATTGAAATGTAATTGTTTATAATGCTTAAGCCACTGTTAGGAGGAAATAATCAAGTAATTCTTTACCAGGTATGAAAGAAATTTTTAAAAAATACAAAATATTTTCTGATTAGCATTTAGCTTATACTAAATTTTCAAAAAAGCTGAAGCAAAAATGCCTTCATCAGGACTCACTGAGAACTATATACTTATGTCTTGCTTTTTCTACCCACTGAGATGCTCACAAGGTTCCCCTTAGAACGGGCAATGTGCTAAGCATAACACGGCTGTGCTTCATCTCAGCAGTTGTGGCGAATTTTATTTTTATTATGTAAATTTGTATTTAAAGAGTATTATTACATTTATATTATAATAGCATTTAA
The DNA here is from genome assembly GCF_014898765.1 of Herpailurus yagouaroundi. NCBI lineage: Eukaryota > Metazoa > Chordata > Mammalia > Carnivora > Felidae > Herpailurus > Herpailurus yagouaroundi. The sequence goes on along the minus strand of NW_024412377.1, from coordinate 120,664,169 downwards.
GTAATGTTATTTAAATTTGTATTTAAATTGTTATACAGTTTCTAGTACAGTGCAGTCCCTATACCCTGAGGTGCATGGTAAAGTGAATAAGTGAATTTTCATGCCGATATGCTCAGCGCTATTCAGAAGTCAATTGGCTTAGCCCTTTCTCATATCCTTAGATGCATTTAGACTACCAGCATTAAACTTCTGTGTTAAAAACAAAACAAAAAAACCCACAAAATATTTTTTATACTTAAAAGAAATAAGGGCTTCCCTCGCAGGAAAAAAACAAAAAAAACATCAGCTACGTGCTTCTTTCCAATCCAGCTGCAGCAAACCAAGGCACCGAGGACAGGGCACGCAACGTGTGCCTCATCTGGCAGTGTTTACCAGAGCGCTTAATAAAGTATAAGACTGAGATTTATTTGAAATTACACGGTATGACATCGGTAGAAAGAGAGAATTTATTCTGGTGAGTATACGTTCAGTCTCAGGTCAGCTTCCAGGAAATGTAGCCCATGCCAGGAGTGGGGGCTGCTTTCCTCTTACCTTAGGCCAAGCCAGTGGGTGTCCAGAGGACCCCCGGAGAGCTTACTCTGTGTCTGTTGCGTTTGGGAAACACAATGGACTCCGGTCCTCCATGCCAGGGAAAGCTAAGAACCAGAGGCAGCAAAGCTGAGAGAGAGAAAATGAGAGAAGGGGAGGGACCCTGCTGCCCGGGGAGCGAGGTGCCCTATGCAGAGGGCACCGGCGATCAAAACGGCATGACAGAACAATGAGGCCCTGCCAGCAACAGGCCAGAGATGGAGAATACAAGTCAACTCAGTTCCAGCTCCAGTTGCTTGACAGGGAGCACTTGAATATCAGGGTTAAAAACAGTCTTACTTTGCATATGGATTTAGCGAGAAAGATGTTACAAATGATTCGCAACATGTCTCAGGGCTGTAGGAAGAGGAGGAATAGTAGCCTGTATTTGCCATCTCTCACTAATAAAGAGGAGAAGCTAAATAAATTACTAATTATTTGACATAGAAAGTAAGTAGAACATGATTTTCCATCCTCCATGCTACAGCCAGAGGTAAGTGTTCAGAAAGGCAGACCTGTTCCATTACTCCTCTGATGGAAAACCTTCAAGGGCTCTGCACCTTAGAATGATCCAGAAGCCCTGTATGATTTGACTCCTATTAAGCTTGTCATATGCTCCCTTTACTAGGCCCTCCAGAGTTACCCAAGTTACCAAGTACCCACCAGACCCTACTCAAGAGTTTCCTTTTCAAATTTCCTTCCCATGGTGAAATCTTTGCACACAGTGGTCTCTCTGTGTGGAATTTCTGGTCCTCACCACTCCCTACTTGCTCCTTAATCCCCAGGCTCAGGTATCTTCTCTTCCGAAAAGCCTTCCTGAAACATACCTGCTGTCCAAAATTGATCCCGTTCCCCTTTCGGGGCATTACTCTATCTTGCATCACAAAGCTTCTGCTCTTCACTTGGACTGCAAGTCCCTTGAAGCTAGACATTTTTATTCTTCTTTGTTTCCTGAGCTCTTAGCACCGTGGCTGGCACACAAGAAGAACTTAATGTTTTTGAGTAAATGACAGGTACCTAGAATCATTAGGGGACCCTTCAGTGAGTGGGTCAAGATCAAATATGATGCTGAAATTCTTTGGCCAACGGGCTTAGAGAGGACTGTCCATTGTTTCCCATAAAAACCCAGAATCTAAATTCCCAGAGGATCTTAATGGATATTACTACAACTTAGCTTTAAATAGCTGAGAATTTTTATAGCATGGACACTAATCCTCCCCACTTGGAGTTCTTGCTATTTGAAAAAGGAAATCTCACCTGACAGATGGATTAATGTTCGAGAAGAGTGTATTTGCACAGCTGCAAGAGTCTTTCTCAAACAAGATGTTTGAGCTCTCCTCTATGCAGGAAATTTGATGACCAGATGAAAACATTAAACCATTTAGACAGAGCCTGGAGAACCATGGGAAGCACCATGTCCATTAAAGAACATCATTTATAGAAATCCCTCTAAAGGTTTCCCTTTTCTTTCTGAGGTGTTTGTGTGTGAGCATGTGCGTGTGTGTGTGTGTGTGTGTGTGTGCGTGTGCATGTATGTGTGTGTCTGTGCACACAAGTTTCTTTGTGTTATAAATAAAGCCCTTCAGAATCCACCATGAATCGGGGGCAAATGGCAGCCTGGATGTCCAGGTGTCTAGACTACCCATTAGAAGACTGACCACATGACAAACCCTGTGCACAGCTCTTAAGCCGTCTAAACACTGTCTTGTGAAGAATGTCCTGGAGTCATTCCCTTACTTTAGTTTCTCTTTATGCTGCAACTACCTTACTCAGTGGCAAACTGCAATGATGCAATTCAGGAGAAATAAATTTGGGGCACAATGGCCTAGAGTGCGTATTCAATACAGTGCTCATAGAGCAGCTGAATTCACATGCATAAGTCTGCCAGGACCACCATAGGATAGACTTCAGAAATCTTCCCAAAAAGCTGAAAGGAGCTGTAAAGTTTACACAGGGCATGAGACATCCGCAGGGGATTTCTAGGGGCAACTCTACTGGCTAAGCATATGACTGACATTGTGAGGTCACTTCCTTTGTGAATTCACATGGGAAGGATGATCAGCCCCTTCGGTTTTTCAGTATAAACCATCTGAGGTTAAGGATTGTGAGGGAGAGGGTCTTGAACAGGAACAAAAATGGAGCTTTGGGACTTGATGACACATGATATTCATACACTGTCAAACACACTAGGATAGTGGAGGCAGCTATGGTGACACCTAAGGGGCTCTAGTCTTGGGGATGAAGCTTTTTTAAATAACAATGACAAGAGAAGGGTAAGTGGGAATAAAGAGTTATTCTGTGCTCTACAGTTCCACTTTTTGAAGCTTTCCACAGTGTCCAGTGCCCTTCTTTGGAACAGGTGCGCTGTTTGAAGAATCAAAGTCAACTTTTAAAATATAAAATAAAAAGAAGAAAAGTTTGGGCACATAAAGAAAAGCTGAAAACATGTCCAAATATTCTGTTTCAAAGGGACAAAAAGAAGTCATGCATCCCTGAATATTTGCTTCTGTGTAAACACACTTTTGTTTAAGGCACACACACACACACACACACACACACACACACACACACAGAGGGAGGGAGGGAGGGAGAAAGAGAAAGATGTTATCAAACTCCAGGTCAGAGCCCCAGCCCTCAACATGTGAATAATCCCCTGAAATCACCCTTCAATAGAAATATCCTAAGAGGTCCAAAATGATACAGCCTGGAGAACCAAAAGCAATACACTTAAGACCTCTAAGCACAGATAACCTCTGCTATTCTAGGTACAGAGGGAACTTCTTTATGAACTTTTTTTGACCAAATATACTTTTGCATTGTATGACTATGAAACTGTCTATGAAAATCAAGAACAAGAAATGTAAGTATTTATTAAAAGGTTGGAAAAAAGAAAAATGGAGGAAAATACCTTTACATTTCAAAAGAGTTCAATCCACAATGAGGGCGACTGTAGATCCAAGACCAAGTTGATTGGTCTGGATATAATGGGTTTGCACATATCATGCTTTTTCCCTTCCATCTCCTTACCGTCTTCTCCCTGCCTTCTTCCTCCTTTAGAGGGCACTGCAATGAATACAAGTTTTTTTGGGCTCATCATTCTTTTGTGGAGCCACCTTACTCCAACTCTCAGTTCACTCAGTTGGAGATCATTGAACTCACCCAATGGCCTATGCACATCTAGGCATGACCGACAAGAATACTCCATTTCCTTGGTCTTGATGATTGCTTTAGGGATGATCATGTGCCTGTGGCAATGAAAATACACTGGCAACTTCTGCAGGAGCTACTGGCAAAAAGGGACTCTCTTTGGGGATTGCTAATCCAAAGAGCCTGTCTGAGAAAAGAAGCCAAAAGGGAGAAAAGATAAACTGAAAGATAAGGAGGGGGAATGAGCACATGGTTGTCCAGTTTGAGGCCTGAGATGTGCCTTAAGCTAGAAACCTCCATGGATTTGCAGTTAAGTAAGCCAATAAATTCCCCCTTGTTTTATGTAAGGCAGTTGAGTAGGTTTCTGTCACTTGCCAAAAAAAAAAGTCTTGCCTAACAGAGAAATGCAGAGCAGTGCTGGAAGTTTTTAGCTTGGAACCCAGACAACTTTAGCTAAGTTAAATTCGAGAAAACAAGGATTACCTAGGACCCCGCAGTTACAGTTGACTAAAGGAAAGAACATAATATGTATGATTTTATTGGAGCCCAGGCCAGACAACCCTCAAATTGTTTCAATGTCATCTCTCCTATCTGCTGGCATCTGGCTTCTTTTAATACAGCGTGGTGGCTTAGTGGATCAATACACAGCATCTTTACCTAGTTTTTTCTTTTGTCTCCTCTGAGCCTCATGCCATACCCCCAGGTACATGCCACTGCTCTCATCGTTCTTCCTTGGCTTCTCCCTGTTGTCTGCCTTTCTCTAGTGTAACAATCTGTGAAGTGTCACAGTTAGATGCTTCCTACCCCACGTACCCCTCCAGACTGACAGCTGTCCCACCCAGCGGAGACTGCCGATGTCCATGGGTATATTCCTGGAACCTAGTCTGGGGCCTGCCACCCCAAATGTTGCAGTGAATTGAATTAGTGCCTCAACTCAGACTCACTCTGACCCTGCTCAACACCCAGCCTCTGCCTCCTTGGAACTCTCAGAGACTTTCTTGCCTCTGACTTCAGCCAGCTACTTAGTGCTTCCTACTTGACCTTGTTCCTTACGAAACCCATCACTATAAGTGTGCTTATGTATTTATTGAACATTTCCCAAGGAAGCACGTGATGTGCTTTAGCCCAGTCAGTCCTCAGAGCAGCTTCTCCATCTTACAGACAAGGAGGTCAGGCCTGAGGAGTTAAGTGGCTTGCCCAAGGTCACCTGGCTAGTAACTCAAGTATTATCGGTTCCTTGGGGGCTAAACATGCTTTGTTTATATTGTTGAATTACCCTCACAACCACCCTGTTATGTACAATTCTTAGTCCCATTTTCCAGATAAGAAAATTGAGACTCAGGGAGGTTGTCATTTGCCCAACACCACTGGATGCCAACAAGAAATGAAATTAAATTCTAGGATGTTTGAGCCCAGAGCCTTGACTCATCAACCATTGTGTCAAACAGTTGTCTATTCATTGATGGGTGATTTGTATCAGAAGGGTCATCTGCCCTTTAATTACTATTTGTTGTTCTTCTTCCTGTTTATAGGCATAATAATAACTACTTCATGGGGTTGTCATAAATGCTTCAATTGAAGAAGTTCCAAGAACGTCTGGCATATAGTAAGTGCTCAATGAATTGTACTGATCATTAATGTTTACTGAGGGCTTCTTATGCCAGGCATTGTCGTAAGTACTTTACATATATTATCTCACAGAAGACTCACATCAGCCTCATGAGATGGGTATCAATAGCAGGCACATTTTATAGATGTGGAAACTGAGGCTCAGAAAAGTTAAGTAACTTGACAAAAACCACAGAGCCCAAGACTGAACAATTAGCTAATTGTTGGCATAACTGTGGTCCTGGCTTCCACTGTCTTTCTTACTTGGAAAGTTTTGGTAAAGACATCAGAGAGCTCAACTATCTCCAGGTGGACTGGCCTCTTTTGGGGTTCAGCTTGCTCCTGGCCTTTTGGTAGTCCCTTAGCCTCATGGTCCTCAGCTTTCTAGATGAAGAGCTTGAACATCTACAGCTACAACTCTGGGGAGTCAAGTGGGGGGAGGAGGAGCTGCTAAAAGGAGAAAGAAAACACAGGTGTATTGCACCCCTATTGCATTTGAGCACCAAGGGCTGGACACAGGAAGCAATTCCATTTGAACCACTATGCACCTGGCCAGCTGAAGTGCTCAACAGTGAAAGGTACAAACCTCTTCCCATCCCCACTCTTCCTGATGCTCCTCACCGGGGTGAACTGGCACCAAACCAGGAAAGAACTGGAAATTTTCTTGTTAATTTCTGCCTTGTAGATTATTCAGATTGCAAAAAAAACTCCATGTTGAGTCTAAAAGTGTCTGGACCAGCTGTCTGTATAGATTAAATAATCCAGATGGCTGCATGAGTTACTATACCAGAAAAAAAAAAAAAAAAAAGTGGTTTCACCATGGAGTGAGCCGATCCAGAAAGTTCAGGGATAATAGATTTCTTTACCTTGCACGACCCCATGTCTTCTCTTCTTAGTTTGGCTCACTGAAATTTACTATGCAATTGCCAAATCTTCCCTTCACTTGGGCTATTTAAATAGCCACAATGTTGCCTTTTTATATAAAAGATTAAAAAATAAACAACCAAAATGTGATGGCATTTGGAATAAAGGATTAATCAGTTCTGTCACTCTCATTTGGGCAGCAAAATCAAGCCTCTTGTTTTGGGAAATACTGCTGGATGGGCTAATTTCCACATCGCCAGGCTGTTTTTCTTTTTAATATCACAGTGGATTTGCTGTGGCGGGGGCTGCTACAAACTGCGGGCACCATAACTCATTTAAAATGTGGCTGCCAATCCGTTTGGGGAAGGAGGCCTACTGTATTCCTTGACGGTGGGCTTCTTCGCAAGGGCACAGACCTGCAGAGGCGTCCGTGTCATCTCCCCTGCACCTCCCTGTGGCTTGAGCAAAGGCAAAGTGTCAGATCGCCCTTGTGGGAAACAGTGACAGGAATCTCTGTGCTCTTCTCTGCAGCCCTGCTGCTGGGAACTCACAGCCATCCACTTCTTATCCTTGTTCCTTGGTGCCCATGCTAGCAGAAACCCAAGACAATGCAGATGGCTCACCTTTGCCACCTACGTGCTTAAGAAACACATGTGACAGTGGGTGCCAGGTGCTTTTGCATTGTCAAACACTCCTGCCAATTTCCCTTCTAAGAAGGAAGAACATACAATCTGAGGGACCTAGACAAAGTTATAAAACGTAATTCTCTCACCTACAAAATCTCATATCACTGTACTGTACTCCGTAGGTGATGATTATACTTTCATTTATTTTTTCTCTCCATTCACAGATGTCAATACTTGGTGAGCAGTTGCCAGATAGTTACTTTATCTGCAGCTCAAAGCACAAAGGGAAGGCAGCAGAAACCACACTGGTGTGCTGACAGCACAGCATTAGGAATATGGATCTGTGCCAATTGATGCCTGGGTGCCAAGGCAAGAAGGCAAGGGCGCATTATTTAAGGACACATTTTAAAACAAGAATTAGCCAATGAAGAAATGGGCAGAAGACAAAATAGACACTTTTCTAAAGAAGATATCCAGATGGCCAACAGGCACATGAAAAGGTGCTCAACGTCACTCATCATCAGGCAAATACAAATCAAAGCCACACTGAGATAACACCTCATGCCAGTCAGAGTGGCTAAAAGGAACAAATCAGGAGACTATAGATGCTGGCGAGGATGTGGAGAAACGGGAACACTCTTGCACTGTTGGTGGGAATGCAAACTGGTGCAGCTGCTCTGGAAAACTGTGGAGGTTCCTCAGAAAATTAAAAATAGAACTACCCTATGACCCAACAATAGCACTGCTAGGAATTTACCCAAGGGATACAGGAGTGCTGCTGCAGAGGGGCACTTGTACCCCAATGTTTATAGCAGTGCTTTCAACAATAGCCAAATTATGGAAAGAGCCTAAATGTCCATCCACTGACGAATGGATAAAGAAGATGTGGTTTATGTATATGATGGAATACTACTTGGCAATGAGAAAGAATGAAATCCTGCCATTTGTAGCAACGTGGATGGAACTAGAGAGTATTATGTTAAGTGAAATACAGATACCATGTTTTCGCTCATATGTGGACCCTGAGAAACTTAACAGAAGACCATGGGGTAGGGGAAGGGGGAAAAAATTTACAGAGAGGGAGGAAGGCAAACAATAAGAGACTCTTAAATACTGAGAACAGACTAAAGGTTGATGGGGGGATGCGGCAGGGGGCAAAGTGGGTGATGGGCACTGAGGAGGGCAGTTGTTGGGATGAGCATTCGGTGTTGTATGTAAGCCAATGGGACAGTACATTATATTTAAATATTTTTAATGTTTATTTCTGAGACAGAAAGAGACAGAGCATGAGTGGGGGAGGGGCAGAGAGAGAGGGAGACACAGAATCCGAAGCAGGCTCCAGACTCTGAGCTGTCAGCACAGAGTCTGACATGGGGCTCGAACTCACAAACCATGAGATCATGGCCTGAGCTGAAGTCGGTCATTCAACCGACTGAGGCACCCAGGCATCCCAACAGTAAATTATATTAAAAAAAAAAAAAAAAAAAAAAACAAGAATTAAATTGTCACAGAACTTACCTTCTCTCTCTGTCTACATCCTAACTCAAAGGATCAACCTCTCACAACTGGGGAAATAGACAATGATTCAGCGTTAAAGGCGAATGAAAATGGAATATTTTAGTTCATTTCAGAGTGGTTTAGAGGGATGACATGTTCTTTAGCAAAACAGATGAAGAATTGCCTCCCCCAAATTGACTACTGACATCAGTGACTCACTAGACAGGAAGGAAGGAAAGAAGAGAACGGGATGAGCACCATGGCCAACAGACACTTTTGCTCTGGGTGCTACACGTAATTTGACTCCAGTTTTCATTTATTCATGCATATTTTCAATGCTGAAATGTATAGTGGAATAAAAATCCTATTAATCCTATTAATTTATTAAGCTCTCACTGCATACCAGCCACTGTTTGAAGTGCTGTGCTTGTATTCAGTCCTCACTGAATGCTATGAGGTAGGTGCCATTGTTAATCCCATTTTACAGAGAGAAAATGGAAAGGTTGAGAGGTTAAGTCATCGGCCCAAGGTAACACAGCTGGCGAGTGTAGAGCAAGGGCGTGCACTGAGGCAGTCTGACTTCAGAATTGACATTTGAAACAACTCTCTTCCCTGTGGCCGTGCTGGTGGGGTAGCACTAGAACAGGGCTTTGGACCAGGCAGGCAGCTACCCAATGAGGCATTTCTGCTTTTGAAGAGTTTATTTTTATACCCTTACTGCCTTCTTCACAGGGGTGTTTTGGGAATGAACAAGGGCAGTATCCCACTGGCAAGAAAAAATGGATGACTCATGTTGAAGAAGGAGGAGGGGGGAGGACCCTTTCAAGCCACAAGGATTCCATTTTTCACACTGGAGGAGGTCACTGAATGCATCACAGGAGAGAAATGGATCTGAGAGGTCACATGGATAATAGTCCCACCTTTGGGGAGGACGCCCTGCTGCCAGAAAAATGATTCAAAAGAATTCTTGCTGCAGCGAGGGGATTGGGTTACTTGTGTTGAACAGCGCCCAGGAGCATATGCTTTATTAAGTTGACCAGATGTCCTGTTTAGTGAGGAGTCCTCACCAGGTATTTTAATGGTCTTGAAGGGTGTCCCGGAAATAAATCACCTGCAGCAAGCAGACTTGGTAGTGAGTCCCCTATTCACAAATTGTTAAGGGCTTTAGGTTAGTTTGTTATCATTTGTAATTGTTAAGGTCACAAAAGAAGTCAGAGGGCTTGATAGCCTGGCAGTAACTCAAAGCTCTACATTTCTTTTCTGCCTTGGATTTGTTCCAATATTATTTTCCTGAGGGCGGTGTGTGTGTGTGTGTGTGTGTGTGCGTGTGCGCGCGCATGTGCATGCCGGTCAGTATGGACACACAAGGTAGGAATGATCCTTTTCCACAAGGAGTGAGTTGAGGCCCTAAGAACTCTGACAGAGATCTTCCTCTGCTATTGCCAAGAAAGCTGTGCCAGATGTGGAGCGGACAGAGGGTTACTTTTCTCCCTTCTCTGCTGTTTTACCCACCAGGTCTCATCTTTCCCTCCTATTTCACTGGTTCATGACTTTATGCTGGTCCAATGTTAGACAATTTTAAGATACAAACGGAAAATAGTATGAGTTCACACTTCTAAAAGCTCTGCATGTGATACTCATGCCATCCCTGGGTCCACTCTTTGAGGTAGACTTTGTTAGTGTCTTCATTTTCTACAGAAGGAAACTGAGGCACAAGAATTTAAAAAATGAGCCCAGAGTAAAATGCTCATCAGTAGGAGAACCAGGCGGTCTGGCTTCAAAGCATCTGGTCACAATCACTGCTGTTCACTGTCTCTTTGATAATGCTGCCATGAAAAGAATGTTTCCAGATGAAATAAGATAGAAGCTGATGGATGCATAGAAGGGAGAAGACTCTAAGCAATAAATGAGAGCAAGTGTCGGCATTTAATGCACGTACAGAGATTGTCTTGAATCCTCAGAGCCTCATGGCAGGATGGACATTATTCTACATGTAAGGAACCTGAGACTGGAAGCAGTTTACCATCAAATGACCAGGATATGGAAGAATCCGCATTTGAATCCAGACCGACTTGACCTTCCTTTTACTGCACTGTCTGGCTTTCCGGTGATAAGCAGAGTGGCACAGAACATGAGGATAAATTCTGTCTCAAAACAGAAAACACATTAAGGTAAAACTACAGTTCAGCAGAAAATATCAGAATGAGACCATCTGAGAAATCACTCAACAAAACCTCTCACTTCATGATTTAACCTCTGGCAACATTCCCACTAAATATTAGGTTGGAGACAAATTTGGGAATTAGAACGACTGATGCCTGCTCCCCACAAACCCCTAAGAAAACACAACTAGAGAAAAATTTGGCTTGAAAATCTAGATGCTGAGCCAAGCACTGGAAAGACTCTCGAGTATAAAGACGTCACAGGCTTCTTCATTAAATGAGGCCTCTGCCTAGGAAATCATCGTGCTGGCTCAATGCTGGCATTTCGCATTGTCTGCCCAGGTCACTCAGATCACAGTAGGTTCCATCAGGGGAACTGCTCAGAGTCAGAGAGCCCCAAACAGCTCCTGGGCCATGCAACCAGTAGTGGTGGAGTCTTACTGCCTCCTTGGCGAGGCAGGCTTGTCAAAACTGTTATCTGCAGTCACAGAGCTAGGCGTGGTTAATAGAAAGTCATTTCACTGGTTATACAGATACACACAGACACGGACAGACGCATGTGCTATGTGGAGAAGCCACAGCCTCTGCTCTTATTCTGAGGGCGCTCTACCTGTGCTAACCGTCGCACAGACCAGCCATCCCCCTACCTATCGTTATTTGACTTACTCGATGTATCTCTTCACTTGTTGGGGAGTCTTTCTCACCCATATATGTTTTTCCCATTTCTTTTCCAAAAAGAGTTTTGCCTTAAGAGAAGCTGAACTCCTCCAGCCCACTGTTTAAAGGCAAGGAAACAAAAGAATAGGAACAGATAATAATAATAATTAAGCACACACTCTCTGGCATACACTGAGCTAAGAACTTCACATGAATTAGCTCATTTAATCTGCACAAAAACCCTAATGAGGTAGTACTATTATTAACCCCATATTATAGGTTATACAACTTACCCGAAGCACACAGTGACTCAGCGGGGTCCCAGCTGTGAGCTGGCGGACCTGAGCTGGCATCACGGACCCTGCAGCTCCCTGTCTCCCTGCAAGTCTTGAAATTGTGCCAAGCTCTGTTAAGTTGAGGCTAAATGTTTTTAATTCCCATTGAGTTTAATTATTTTTGGATGGCTAAAGGAAGAAGTATTTAGAACAATCCTGATTTCCCTATAATTCTTGTAGGAGGATTCCAAGATAGGATTTAATTTTCTGAATAACTTAAACATCAAGTTCATAACCTGTATTTCACACTTCTTTGCCTACTTAATGTGAGAATTTTCTTTCTTTTAAAAAAAAATTAGAGACAGTGTGAGTGGGGGAGAGGAGCAGAGAGAGAGAGAGAGAGAGAGAGAGAGAGAGAATCTTAAGCAGGACCCCAATCAGTGTGGAGCCCAACATGGGGCTCAATCCCACAACCCTGGAATCATGACCTAACTTGTCATGGAGAGTTGGATGCTCAACTGACTGAGCCACCCAGGTACCCCAAAGGGAACATTTTCTGTAGAAAAAGAAATATATGTAAAAAGAAATGCAGTCTCTGTGAGGGAGGGGTAATTGTTTTTGCCAACTATTATACCCCAAGAACCAAGAACGTGTGCCTGATACAACCTAAGTGGTTAGTAAGTATTGATTAAATGGATGAATGAGAGATTTAAAGAGTCACCTAGTTGCCTGTCTCCCTGGCAAGATCACAATAAACTCCTCAAAGTCACCATTAGATACTGACCCCTAACTTCCCAGAGCCAGATTATTCTGAAATCTGGGAATAGCATTATTGAAAGGGTCCCTTACCTTTGTCTGAGAAAACAAAGTCACATGTGTTTTTGCTTCTGGGTTAAGTATCTATGTCTCTTTGGAAATAATTAGAAGGTTAGGCAGAGACAAAAGGTGGCAATGTCATTCATAGTTGTAACCCTGTTAAAGCCATGAGCCATGTGGTTGAGTCCATTAGAAATTTGAAATTCACTCTTATGTGGATCCTGAGAAACTTAACAGAAGACCATGGGGGAGGGGAAGGGAGAAAAAAGTTAGAGAGAGAGAGAGAGCCAAACCATAAGAGACTCTTAAAAACTGAGAATAAACTGTGGGTTGATGGGGGGTGGAGGGAGGGGAGGGTGGGTGATAGGCATTGAGGAGGGCACCTGTTGGGATGAGCACTGGGTGTTGTAAGGAAACCAATCTGACAATAAATTTCATATTAAAAAATATATATATATATTTGAAAAGCCCAATAATAATAAAAAAAGAAACTTGAAATTCAAAGTGATATCATTCATATAGGAAATCTAATGTGTTGTGGCATCTCTCAAGCAACTTATATGGGACTATTATTAAAAATCATCCATTCTCTCCTATCGACTCAGATGTCTCTAGAAAGTCTCATCCTCCAAACTAGGATCATCTCTCTCCTCAGTTACTCTATTCAGCTTCTGCCATTCTGCTGATGACCACCTACTCCTCAACTTCATGCTCTGCCTTCCCATACAAAGGGCTCTTGGTAGACTATTCCCCGAACTCTTAGGGCTCTCGAGAAAGGAAGAGTCCCTCTGTGCTTTGTGGGGTTTTTTTCCTTCATCTAGTCTCCCAACTCAACACAACCACTGGAAGAACCCTCTGTAGAGGATGGGAAAGAGAAAGAGTGGGCAAAACCCAAACTCTTTTCCAGGTAGAGAGGAGAAGAAAGGCTGTAGATACTCACAGACTATTACTTTTTGTCCTGTTAGTCCTAAAATGAGTGTTCTGCATCACTGAGATATTTTTCCCAATTCTGCAAAAGTTTTAAGGATCCACTGAAATCCTGTTTCTCAAATAGCATTCATTTATCAGTCACCAAAAAACTCTCACTTTCCAGAGAGAAATGGCATTATAAATCTATAGGCCAGGCTTAGAGCAAGGTTCTGCCATAACCCTTACCTTTCTACATTATTTTGTAGCTTATTTGCCAACATGTAGTTATTTTCTGCCAAATAGATTTAGGATCTACATCTTTGCCTAAAAATAGGTGTAGGATCTATTTTTCTTCCTTTTTCTTCAGCACAGCCTACTTGGTTGATACTATATTAAACGGAAAATGCTCATCTGCTGTAGCTGTCCTCCCAGTGCACATCAAAACTTCTCACTGTCACATTTCTGCCCGGATATTAATAAACATGAGTGGGAAGGGGAATAAATGCATGAAGCGCTGCTGCTCAGCCTTTTTAAGCCTGCAGAATGTCCCTCTTCTGCGTTGGTTGAAGATGGGGTGAAGATTAGGCACACTGGGAACCCAGCTGTCTTAGGGAAAATCCCCAAAGGGAAAATCTGTCAATAAAAGCAAGGTTTGGGATGCCAATATGGAAACCTAGATGAAGCCAATTTCCATGCTGCAGCACTGCTGTCATGACTGGGTGCATCAGGATAACAGGAGGCAGATGGCCTTCAGGCAAGTGAAAAATTCACAGACACTATGCATATGGTCATGTTTTCCAAACTTTGAAGAATTCTTCCCCTGAACGTATATCTGTTTAATCTCTCCCAAGCAAAAAAGGCAAGTAACCTCCAAAGGGCACCATATATTTCTTTAATAAAACATTGGCTCTTATTCCTTCATAGATGCAAGCATTTATCAATCTTGGGGCCAGAGCAGAAGTCTGCCCCTGGTCACAGAGAGTTCTGGGAATGGTGTCTCATTTATTGAAGGAAGGGGAAGCTATGGATCTAGGAAATGATAGGCCTGGAAATAGCTACTCACAGAGACGACGTAAGGAGGCACTGGAGTTACTGTAGACTGAAGGCTGAGAGCACAAGTTCTCATCCAGGAAGCCCAGGACCAACCTCTGCCCCCAGATGTGCTTGTTGGGCATTCAAAATGTTTACAGAAACACAAATGAATCAAATAGATGCTGACATTCTACAATTAAGAGAGCTCACATCAAAAATATTCAGATTTCTGACTTAAATAAAATCAAAAGACCACATTCCAGCACAGCCTCACAATACTGGAGTCACGTAACCACCTCTGCAAACATGCAAGTGCTCTGACATTTGCCACGGCCCCTTCCTGGCCTGTTTTACTCATTGGCATTTCATCCTTGCCTACAACACTATGAACCCCTTGGTCCTGGGTTGCAGTCCTGGCTTGGCCACTTATACTTTTGAATCCTTGGTCACGTCCTTTAAGGTTTTGAATCTTTATCTACTTATCTTTATAATGGAGATAAGACCTTGACACAGTGTTGGGTGAGTTGAATGAGACATTCCACATAAAGTGCTTAGCCCAATGCCTGGCAAGTTAAGTACTTAATGTATGTTAACCATTATTATCATTAATGTTCTTATCACTGAATAAGCTTGTCCAAATCCCTTTTATCACTTTTCTTTTTAGTATAAATGAGGAAATATGAAAATAATGGCCACAGATAAAAGCTTCCTATTGCCCAGATCTTTTGGGTCACTAGATGTACTTTGGAAGAATTAGATTATGTAATTTGCCCAAAGCCATGAACAAACTGGGTGACTGCCTATTTCAATTAACCATCATAAGGAGACACAGATGAAAACTAAGGGTTTCATGGATAAATGACATGGGGTGGGGCAGGGCAGGTGTGGTACAGAGGTTTGTAGCCATATCTGGATAATTAGGGAAAGGCACCCACTGAGCACCACCTAGGACCGTGCAGTATCAGAGAAGGACATCATGGCTGTGAGACATCTGAGTTCAAATCACATCTCCATCACCTCTAGGTTTGGTCATACAACTCCTCTGAGTGCAGAGTTTCATAATTTGTAAAATAGAGATGCTGACAAACTATCTTATGGGTTTGTTGTGAATGTTAATTAAAATAATGAGCACTTAAATGCATAGCACACAATAAGCGTGAATACATGGTAATTATAAATGAGAACCAGAGTAAATGATAATAGATCATCGACTGAAAATAGTCAAAATCTTAATAATCCCCAAGAGTTTGAAAAAAATCAGTGAGTGAACTGTTGTAAAATCGGATACACACAACTTCAAGTTAGGGTCATGCACTTTTTGAACCCATTATAATTATCATTATTTTCTGATCACTATTTCCATTAATGCTTCATCACTTCCAGTGACATTTCTGGGAATGCTCCAGGGGGTTTTGGTTCTTTGATTTGTACTTTAAATTTACGCGATGCATGGTCTTTTCTTAATATGAATGGTATTGTGGTTCCTTTTTTAATTCGCATATAAAAATACTGTTTTAGCCCCCTTTGCTACTTCAGGCTAGTCTTAGCGGATTAGAACTGAGAGTTACAAATTAGGTTTGTACATTATATTCAAAATAGTCAGTTTTGAAATTACTTGGAGTGAACGTTTCTTGGTTCCTCAAGTTACTAGTGTGCTTCTCAGTCCAGCTTCTTTTCTCTTGAGCAGCTCATTTCTAAAACCTACAGATACAGCCTCTCTCTCTCTCTCTCTCTCTCTCTCTCTTTGACCCCTTGTACTAATCAAGGCCTAGGATAGCATTTTATCCACCTGCAAAGCTATCTGTGTTGGTACAATTTTCTTTCATTCAACATTCTACAAACATTTGTTGAGTGCCTACTATGTACCAATCTCTGTCCTAACAGTAAACTGTAACGAGCCCTAAATGTCATGCGGCACTATGCTTAAGTGATTACATAATCTCATTGATTCCACCCCACAACCTTGTGACACAGGAACGGGTACTGTCCCTATTTTATAGAAGGGAAAGCTGAGGCATATCAAGGTTAATAAGTAATTAATTTCATGAACTTAGCTAGAGGCTAAGCCAAAAGTTAACTTGGTCTGATTGCCACGCCCTAGTTCTGAACAACTGTACCGGTGTTTCTCAACGTGGGGTGCTGACTCCTCCATGATCTGCATTAGAATCACTGAGGCTGTTTGCTAAAACTACAGACTGGCGATATGCCATAGATCTGCTGAGTCTACATTTGCAGTTTTGACAAATTCTCTGGGGAATTTCTGTGCTTAAGTGTGACAGCCACTGACAAGGGTGTTTGGACAACAATCTGAGAAACTGAGGCTGAGACGCAAAAGCATTCTTCAAAGTGAAGGTGAACTTTCTGGAAAGAAGCTGGGTCATGGCCCACACTGTTAGGAATCAGTTGTGAAAGATACTCTTGGTTAACTAAAGAAATGTTATGTAAATAAATTGTACTTAAACCCTACTTCTGTACAAAGCTCTAGTTACAAGGAATATAATTTCAAAATACAGTTGCAGGAAGGGGAGTACTATGTAATTTTGCAGAATTTTGAAAAAAAACATGGTTCCAACCCTAGAATATGCAAATGAAGGGGATTTGTGGGGCAGTGATGCGGTAGGAGGGGGGTGTCTTAGACACCTGATTAGTTACCTTGGCTTTGAGGAACTTGATATACACCCAATTAAGCCTGTGATGCAAACATCCTCCTCCAGGTGATCTGTGTCATGGAAGACTCCCCTTAGTCCAGAGGACGCTGGGTGGGCTCTTTCTCTGTGCCTCAGAAAACAGCTCTGAGCCTCTGGACCTTGAGGCTGGTGAGTCACTAGTGTCAGCTTTGTGTACAAAGGCTCAGCTTTTCCTTTCCTGTGACCATGTCCCAGTATGACTAAGAGCATTGTTTAAATGCAAACACTGTATTAACACAAAGATAAAGCTGTCTCAGCATTGGAAAAAAATGGTTCTTCGGAAAAAGAGAAAAGCAAAACTCAACAAGGGAAAAAGTAACCTTTGTACACAAAATAATCAGTACTCTGCTATTTCATGAACTGATTGCTTTTAATGTGTGTGTGTGTGTGTATTTGTGTGTGCATATATATATATATATAGATAGATAGATAGATAGGTATACAGATATGCCAAAGCTTAACAAAGGGAACACATATAACATGCTCTTCTGCTTTTGTGAGCTCCTGTACTTTTTATTAAGTTCCTAAAATTTTGAAGAGAATGTATTTTAAGTGCTTGTTAAAGCCAAAGTCGCTCTGACTTTTCTTCCCATATCTGCAAAGTTTTATGACATCCCTTATCTTGAGGCCCTGTGAAGTATGAATATTTGACTTAAAACAGAACTGAGCTTTTATTGCTCATCTGCAGGACAAGAACTCCCAAAGACATTGCCCTACAGACCTGAGGCTTCATTCTTTCCTGCAAGTTGCCGATTGGTCAAGCTTACCATGGGATCCCTTTACAGTGTCTCCTCCCCCACATTCTCCACTCACTGCTCTCTCATTCTTGCCCATCTCCTTTCTCTTGGTAACTTCTTGATCCCTTTCATCTTTAAGGGGTAATACTATTGTCAGCTGGAGTGGATACCTGTTGACTATTCTTATATAGTTGACTATTCTTATCTTTCATCTCTACTCTGTGATTTGGTACCAGAACCTCTCTTTTCCATTTGGTAAACGATTCATGTGATTTTGGAAGCAGACACATGATCCAAACTAGTCAATACTCATGCCTTGGCCTGAACGGCATGTCTGGGAGTGGACACCAATGAATGTATGACCAGTAGGGCCCTAGAGAGTTTCACTCTCTTTATTTGGAATCACTAGTTACAAAGATTCATGTGGTTGCTAGGGAAACGGCTCACCTCTTTCACAGAAACTCTAGCTGTGAAAATGATAAATCCAAAGTTTCTGTGACCATATTTCCTGGCACATGGACAGAAACAACGCTGAGAGGAAACCTCCCTTTATTTTAGTTCTTGAAGTCCATCATCCCTGAAGCCAGCCTCTCATCTTAGACTGCCATGTTCTTGGTACCAACAAATTATCTTTTTAGCTTAAGTAAGTTTGAATTGAGTTTTTGTTAGTTGCAACTAAAAAAACCCAGATTCTTTTACTGTTTTCTAGAATTTTGCCATCTAATGAGGAAATATATAATTGTAGTAGAAATCAGACTGTGATATGTGCATGGGAAGGACCTGCAGACATCACTCAGGGGGCATAAAACAAAGACGGTTAATTCCGATTGAACACACGGGGAAAACTGCAGTGAAGGAGGAGGTATCACTGGAGTTAAGCATGGTAGAATAAACACAATTTCCAATCGTGGATAGGAGGTTTGCATGGAAGGAGCTACTATTGAGGCAGGGCATAATTCTCAGAAAGGACACAATAAGAAAAGCCGTGACATGTTCCAGGATTGGTGAGCAGTTCAACGTTGAACGTGGCAGGACCTCAAGTGTGTGGATATATACCTGGAACAGGTAGTCAGCTGGCTGGAGTCAGATTTTGGCGACCTCTGGTAACCATTCTAAGAAGTAAAGCCATTATTCTACAGGCAGTGGGGAGCTGCTGGTGTTTCTTTATAACAGAATTAGTATGATCAGATCTGTATTTTAAGAAGAAAACCCTGGCTCCTTCTCCGTGTCCAGTGATTATTCCTGGAGGATGGCTTTCCTGGCCTCCCGGCTTAAATTTATTGCCTCGGTTCTCTGTCCTCGGCATCTCATCCCATGCAAACAGAAAGTGCAAAATGTGAGCAATGAGTTTCTGAAACAATTCTGAGATTTAATCAGAGGATAAGTTAGAGAAGGCAGCATACCCATCAAGCTGAAGGGCACTGGCACTCACTAGGTAACATAGGCACGTCACTCGATGCAATGGACCCTGATGGTGCCTCATTCCCATTATAGGCAGGTGCAAACGTACCCCCGGGGATTTGATGACGATGATGTCGATACAGATGATAAGTGCTTCTTCCAGAGAATTGCCTGAACCACCGATTACCACTGACTGATTGATGAACAGTATAAATGTCCAGCCCCCATTCCTCGAATCAGTTCAACTGGTGGTCATATTCATGCTCCCGCATTCTTGCAAGATCCCCTGCTTCTCACTCCCTCAATAAACAACTTGCACAAGAAAATCTAACTCAGGCTCTGCTTGTAGGGAGCCTGACCTAGGACGCTTGACCTTACTGATAAAATGGGGGTTGTTAACAAATAAGTAACAATCAGTTCACATCACTAAGCAAATAATTTAATGTATGTTAATATAAGTAAAGCACACATTGATTTAACTAAATAATTAAATGTATGTTAATATAAGTAACACAGAACAGTACCTGGCACATAGCAAATGCTGAACAAGTATCTGCTTTTATAATGTTATAATCTTAGTTCTTCAAATAGCTTATAAATCTCTGCTCCGCTCTGATCCTACTACCATTGATTTAAACTTGATTTCTCCACTCGCGTGTTTACAACAACGGTCTCCTTATCTGATTTCTCCTCCCAATCTCCCTCTCTCTTTTCCTCCCTTCTACAAATATGAGAGTTGCTTATGTATACCAGGCACCGTTCTAGGGATGAATTAGGGCAAGTTATCTAACAGAGCCTCAGTGTACTCATTTGTAAAGCAGGGATACTATAAATCTACTGCACGGGATAATGTTGGAATTAAATAAGAAAATGAGAAATGTTCACTAGTTCATGCCTAGTAAGCACTCCATCCTTTTCCCTTTTCCTGCCCCCTCCCTGATAATCATTTCTTGACCTGAAAGAGACAGCAGAGACACCCGGAGGGAGGGGTGGGTGTTAATTAATGGTCCTGGGCTCCATTTGACAGGTGTGTTATTCCTCTATATAAAAGACAATAACAAAGGTCACAGGGGTAGCCCAGTAGGTTAAGCGTTCAACTCTCAATTTTGGCTTAGGTCATGATCTTATGTTTCATGGATTCGAGCGCTGCATCAGGGTTTGAGCCCTGCTTTGGACTCTGTGCTGACAGTGCAGACCTGCTTGGGATTCTCTCTCTCTCTCTCTCTCTCTCTCTCTCTCTCTTCCTCTCTCCCCTCCTCTCATGCATGCTCACTCACTTTCTCTCTCTCAAAACAAATAAATAAACTTTAAAATAAAATAAAATAAAATAAAATAAAATAAAATAAAGGGCAGTGACAGAGCTTCTCTGACAATGATGACCCTGCTTTTCCCAATAAAAGCTTTGTGATCCCAGCATATATCCCTGCAATGTGCACACTGCTGCAGAAGGCTTGTCTAGCCATGAACTGCTATCAACTGCTATGCCAGGAATTGCCATCATGGAGTCATCTTGAGCAGCTTAGTGGTCTCCTTGATGTCAAAAGTCCATGTCCCACCCTCCTCCCTCAGCCACTCACATTAATGAGATGTGGCCCGTGATGAAAGCCTGCATGCTGAATACAAGCCGAGATAGCAGGGGGGAACTCGAGAATAAAGCAGAGTTTGAACCCGATTATGTAAACAGTTCTTTCAGTTTCCTTGATCTTTGTGGAAAAAAGGTTTTTTTCATCCTGCCTCTTTCAGTTCAAGTTCAGGGTCTCACAGTTTCCTGGGCTCCTTTTGAGGTCTGCCATAGTTTAAATGAACAAAACAGAAAAGAAGTGGAGTTTCTCCTGGATTTCAGCAGAAAGCAGCAGAATACATTTAGCACACTCTTTGGTGAATTTGCTGTGTCAGTGGTTGGGGATCAGATCCCACCCACAGTGAGAGTAGGTGTGCGTGTGTGTGAACTCACACTGAATCACTTTCTACACTTTTATTAAATTTTGCATTTTTTCTCCTCCAAGTTTTGTTCATTTTTTATTCTTCACTTTGGAAAATAACTGTACAGCAGTTTTGCCCACTTGAGACCTTACTTTTTTTTTTTTTTTTTTATGTCAAATTCTGGATGGTAAATGACGTCTAAAATGCACTGGGTTTTTTTCTTTTTCAGTCATGATTTTTCACAAGGATTTGTTAAGACAGCACATTTTTCTCTTGATTTATACAATCCCATGTACCGCAGCCCATCAGCACAGTTATTATGGTGTTTCAATAGGTAGCCAACAAATGTGTTTTAACCTGAATTCCTTTCTTAATATTTGAGCTTCTGGTTTTATGATTCTTTCAGGTAATTAGTTTGCTTTGTTGAGTAAGAATGCCTCTGACTGAATCAAAAAATAAATATTAATACAAAATTGAATGGTTAGAGATGGATAAGGAGTTGTCTTGAAATTGTAATAAATTTTGAAATTTATTTTAAATATGCTTATAGGATTTGTTCTAAGAATCTACATTCAAAGAGATTTGAAAAAAAAGATTCTAATATTCATA
Organism: Herpailurus yagouaroundi; assembly: GCF_014898765.1. Lineage (NCBI taxonomy): Eukaryota > Metazoa > Chordata > Mammalia > Carnivora > Felidae > Herpailurus > Herpailurus yagouaroundi. The sequence goes on along the minus strand of NW_024412377.1, from coordinate 120,642,652 downwards.
ATAATTATACTTTGACATATTGTCTCTTTCTTCCCAAGCACTAAAGTGCTTCAGAAACACCATAGCTGAATCAGTAGAAGGCAGGGCGTGGGTTGCATTAAATGCCTGACTTAAAAGGAAAAAGGTTAATAGGTTATAGTAATGGGGAAAACAAAACATGAATAATATAGGGCCAAGAGGGTGAATTGCTATTCAATCCTAACAAGGGTACAGAGAAAACAACTATCTGTGTCACTTTTAATGTACTTATTAAGCCTGTTTTGTGTACCTATTATGTGCCTATCTCTGTGCTAGGTGCAGTGGAGGAAAAAAAAAAAAAAAGCTCTGACTCTTGTTTGGTCTGTGGTCTCAAGGGAGATGAGGTTCTCGCAGGGAGAGAGAAGGGTTCTCAGACATACCAGATCATAGCTGAGGGGTGTGAGTGGGATCTGGGAGGAAAGTTCCGTGGGAGGTCTGAATGTGAAATTACCCAGCTCCCAGGCTCTGCATTGTAACTGCTGCATCATGATGCAAACTCACCCCAGTAAGCAAGCCTGTGTTAGAGAGCCCTCGCTGCAGAGTCTGGATCTGGGAGAGCAGGTGGAGGGCTCCTCTGGGCGTGCGCTGGCCATCCCTCCAACCCTTCAGTACTTGCTTCACCCACTTAGCAAATTCTCGTGGAGCAAGGTGAGAAGTCGTGTCCTGGGTGCTGTGCCAGGAGCTGTGCCAGGAGCTGAGGACAGAAGATGAAGCAGAGGCAGTTGTGGTGCCTACATTCTGGTGGGGAAATGGATATTTAGCAATTGTCACCTACCTCATTCATTGTACTTGTAATAAGAGCTTCAAAGAGGTACAGATTGCTAAGGGGGAACCACCTCTGGTCTGGAACAATCCCTTCCATTCTCCCCCTTTTGGACACAGTTCCTGTGCTGCCCTCTGGAACCATCAGCCCTAGGGAGGCAGGCATGGCAAACAGCAGTTGTCCACTCCGTGAGGAGGGTTCGAGCTCCCTGGAGCAGTGTCAGAGAGGTAGAGGCTGGGGTTAAGGTTACCCATGTTTCCAAGCACTGCGTGACCCAGCCATTAAGCTGACCTCTTCACGGATCCTGAGCAGAGAGACGGGAGTAAGTTTGTTCATCACACAGCATGATTATAATCCATGATGTCCTTAGGTGTGGGTGCATTTGATGGTGGTTTGATGTATCACACAGAATTTGAGAGTGGAATAGAAAGCCAGCATGTTGTACACACCCAGACTGTTCTATCAAAAAGAGAAGCAGGAAAGATGAGTTTCCACTTTGCAGGTCATCAGACAAAATATAAAATCATGTGGTCTTTCTCAATCTAACCAGCCAGAGGACTGCTCAGACCAAGTCCACAGTTCAAGTTCAGTATAGTTCCTAATTTGGTGTCAAAACAAACTTACCATTTGGATGTTCAAGTTCATCAATTTAAGTAGCTGTTTTGGTGATATATTGATACCTGTTCTCAAACACTTCTAATGGGTCGTGAGTTTTTCTTTGTTTAAACTGCCAAAGACACCATTCAAAATGGTATGGAATAGAAGGGGAATACCCTGGTAAATGACTAATTGACTGGTTTGGTGACCTGTGAATGTGCCTTTAGATCATAGAATTGCATTCCATACTCTATAACTAAGGAGATTTGGGAATATTTGGAGTACAGGAGATAATAGAAATAATAGCTGCTGTGCATTGAGTACAGGCACTGCGCTTTCTACTTCACCAGGACCAACTTATTTAACCTTTATATAAAACTTATATTTTAAATGCTTTTATTACACTAATTTTATCAAAACAAAATAAGGCTTACCAAGAACAATTAATTTGTTCAAGATCACAGCTAATCATTGACAGGGTCACCATTTGGCCTCAGGTCTAAGTGCAGAGTCTGCATCTAAACCACTACCTCTGCCCTGTGCTTCTGTGAAAGATCAAATGAAATCTCACAAATCATTCCTTTCTGCTACCGTCAGAAATTTTCCTGATCAGTAAAAGGGGCCAATTGTAGTAAGCAACTGATTTTATGTATGTATGTATGTATGTATGTATGTATTGCTTTTTATTATACAAGTGAATTTAATCTTACATACTAATTTGCTTTTTGTTTTTCATTTTGGTTTTTTTTTTTAGTTTGGATAGCTTAGGTTAGGTTAACTAGGATTTTTTTAATGTTTACTTATTTTTGAGAGAGAGAAACAGAGCACAAGTGGGGGAGGGGTAGAGAGAGAGGGAAGCACAGAATCTGCAGCAGGCTCTAAGCTCTGAGCTGCCAGCACAGAGCCCGATGTGGGGCTTGAATTCACGAACGGTGAAATCATGACCTGAGCCAAAGTTGGCCACTTAACCAACTGAGCCACCCAGGTGCCCCAGGACCGAACTATTCTTATAGCCGTTATTATTTTTACATTATGAGAGAAACAGAAGAAAGCTTAGGGATAAGCTTAAGCAAGCCCAGAGACTTTGACAACCCCGAGCTTGTGTCATTGTACTATTAGTTGAAGAAATGGGGAGAATTTAGGAATTCTGGAGAAATATGTCAGTTTAGATGATAATCTGAAAAGCTCAAATTTCCCCTAATGTATTGTAATACAGCAAAACCTTGGATTGCCTAGTAACTTGTTCTGCCAGTGTTCTATAAGATCAACAAACATTTCTAATAAATTTTAACTTGATAAAGGAGCAATGTCTTGCAAAACGAGTAGTAGGTGATGCCAAATGTCACATGATCACAACTGAGCCAATGGTTCTTGAAACTTGCTTTGATATACAAGTGCTTTGGATTACAAGCATGTTTCTGGAATGAATTGTGCTCGCAAACCAAGGTTTTACTTTATATTATGATTTTCCTCCAAATGTTTCTGTTATGCCTGGAAAAAAAATCTGACAGGAGCAAAAGAAAGAGGAAGTGAATTAACAGGGTCCCTGGACACAAGTGAGAGGGAAGTGGAGGAAGGAGGAGTTGGCATGTTGTCAAAAGCATTGAGTTTGGAGGGTTGTCCCAGAACAACTCTCACCCCAGCTACTTAAGGACTTTGACCTTGGGCAAGTTCCTTACACTCTCCGAGGTTTAATTTTCTCATGCATAAAATGAGAAAACTTAACAGGACTCATGTGAAGACTTACTGAAAGAGGAATACCATTATCACTATTTGGCGATATTTTATTCTGTGCCAGTCATTACTTGCATCAGTCATAAAACAAAAAGAGAAACCATAAAACACCACTGTCCCCATTTTATAGATGGGTGAACTGAGGCTTAGAGAGCTGTTATTCGCCTAGGGTCATTCCCCTGCATCTCTTCTGAGTGCCCAAGCCGCGTTTCTCCATAGTGTGTGACGAACTGCTTCAGTGTCACAGGGAGAGCTGCCATCTAACAGACCCTTCGTATGAGGTCTGTGCTGACCACTCTGTGCACGTTATTACTTGAAACAACATTTTGATGAGATGGGCATTAGCATTAGCATCCCCATTTCGCCGATAAATCAGTTTTGAAGCTAGGAAACTGAAGTCATTTGCCTGAGGTCACCGTGGTAGGTGATGGGCCCGAGCTCTGAGTCCAGATCAGTGTGATTTTAGAGCTGTGCCATTCTGTCCTCCAGGACATATGTCATAGGGGCAGGTCAGAGAAGCCATATTGTAGCCATGCTGGTGGTTTTTACTGAAATTCTTTAGTTGCCTCATCAGCCTTCAACTCCACAAAGTGGTTTGGCAGTATGTAGTCCCAGAACTGTCAGGGCAAGAAAACCGTTCTGGCTCTTCTAAGCCTGAGGAAGTCGCTTCAGAATATCTGATTATAAAGGAACATACAAGGTTGAAAAATCTGGCCAACATCTAGTGCTCACAAAGCATGGAATGAGTGTCAGTCATTTATATATCATATGATACTAGGACCTCTTGGTATAACCCAAAGGGAAGGCCTGAATGTTTGTGCCTTGCCTTAAAGAAATTTGCATGCAATATACATTTTTTCTTGCCTTAAAGAAACTTGCATGCAGTATATCCTCTGCTTAGGTCTCATCCCATTGACTACAGTGGTATTAGAAAAACATTGTTTTCTTTTTTTTTTTTTAATTTTTTTTTAATGTTTATTTATTTTTGAGACAGAGAGAGACAGAGCATGAACGGGGGAGGGGCAGAGAGAGAGGGAGACACAGAACTGGAAACAGGCTCCAGGCTCTGAGCTGTTAGCACAGAGCCCGATGAGGGGCTCGGACTCATGGACTGCGAGATCATGACCCGAGCCGAAGACGGCAGCTTAACCAACTGAGCCACCCAGGCGCCCCTTGATATCTTACTTTTATATCATAAAGATGATCTAATGTGCTGGCCCATTTCAATAGGCCTTTATGGGTACCAGAACTTTAGGAAAGAAAAACTCTGCTCTGTGTTTGACGTAAGGGAAATTGTCCTTACCAGGAACGAGGAAGTGGAAAATGGATTGGGCTGGAGAGTAGAGACTTGGGTCTTTGTCCCAATCTGTCTCTACACAGCTGTGGGACCTGAGACAAATCTGGAGCCATGCAGGGAGTTAATAGGGAAAATCTGCACATAGCCTGAATCTCCTAGTTTTTCCCTCCTGCCCAAGGGTACCACCAGTTACTGTCAGCATCACTACTGATGTGAGCATGACTTGCCAGAAGCTCTCAGTTACATGGACAGCCTGCTTTAAAAGCAAAGTATATTTGTCTAAATTCAAGTTTATCAGAAATGATGTTTATCCTCATTTTTTAAATGCTTATCTATTTTTGAGAGAGACAGACAGAGCATGAACAGGGGAGGAGCAGAGAGAGCGGGAGACAGAGAATCTGAGCTGTCAGCGCAGAGGCAGACACGGGACTCAAACTCACGAACCACGAGATCGTGACCTGAGCTGAAAGCAACTGACTGAGCTAACCAGGTGCCTCCATTTAGCCTCATCTTTACATGATAAGAGTGATTCTCTATTACAATCAGCAACTGCAAATAGAAAGTGAATCTAAAATGAGGATCGAACTAGGAATGAGAAAGGTAAAATGACAGAAACTATTGTGTATTATCTCTCAAATAAAACTGATATTTTAGAGGTAGTATAACATAAGCTCATTTAAAATATGACTGTGAAAGAATGGGGAGTGAGTGTGTGGAAAATCAAAAGCGGACTAAGTCTTTTGACTTACCTTGGTTCATAATAACTGAGTTTACAGTGAACGAAAAAAAAAGCTGTTCAATAATTTAAAAACGAATGTTAAAACAGCCTCTTGTCACTGAGATATCTTTTTCATAACTCAGAAGAATTATAAACACTTTGTCTTCTTGACAAATTATTTCCTAAAATGATATGTTGACCATTAATATCTAACAGGTGGAGGTTCACTGCTGGTCAGGCTCTTTTGTCACGCCATTATATCTAGAATTCCTTCCGTGCAGTATTTCCCATGCTTTAATCATGTCTCAAAGACCTAATCTGCAGAGTGAACATAGTCTGCAGAGGGAACAGACTCCCAATGCAAAAGCTCATTTTATTCCCCATCTTGCCTAGCACTTGTTTCTGGGTTTTGAAAATGTGTCATTTCAGCACAGACCATGTCTGTAGGCACTACATGAGTGGACTTTGATTTGGCCAGCCCATTTAATTGAGTGCATCTTAATAGTCACTGGGGATCACAGACTTTGATAGATTCAGTAATGGATGGATTGGTTATTTGATGTTAAAGTTAGTTCACATTTCCCTGGATAAGAACAGACCATCAATTCGACTGACTGAGACACATTTAGCAGATCCTGGTGGGTGAGCTATGTCTGATTCTGCCAATGTTATAAATGATTGGTAGAGAAGAATCAACATGCTGTTCAAAAAGTCTATAGACATTGTATTGCAAGATGTCATGAATACAACTGAGTTAGAATAAATTAAAAAGTTATTTGGAGCTTCTAAAGAGGTTAAAAGTACTATTGAAACTAAGTAAGATACACCATAGGAAAAAAAAATAAAAGCTTATAAGCTTATTGGTAAGAATCACAAGCATAAAGATTATTGTTTGGAAAAGCTAAGATTCACTAGCATAAGTACTTTTGTGTAGGAAATATAAGAAGGACTGAATTAAAAATAGGTGGTCGATGCACCAGGATGGAAAATAGAGAAGTACAGAAGAGTCTTTTGATGAGATCAATAAAAGAGAATCACATTACCATAGCAGAAATCCCTTTCACACTTGTCAGCCTTTAATTGCTGGTCACACTCAAAAGAGGCATTTGCAACTGCTTTTATATTGAGAGTCTGTGTCCTCTTTAAAGATAACTCTTTGAGGCATAATTGGGCATGGTAAATAATGGATGGAAACAACTTAATATCCAACACAGTGTGTGTGTGTGTGTGTGTGTGTGTGTGTGTGTGTGTGTGGTCTCAGAGAGTAGGTTCTGAAGGTTGAGAAAGTATGTTAACATAGCAATTCTTAAAACCTAGATCCAAAGTGAGAAGATGAATGTTTTTTAAAAAATGTTTGGACCTGAGCACCTTAGTTCAGTACAACCATGTGCATGCAATCAACAGATAGTAGACAAATCTACCCTGAATCACTCAATGCAGAGATGTCTTCGTCATTTTAGTTGAAAATATTATTCATCATTTAGATTAAAAAACCTCACTTTACTGTGGCTGGAGATACACTTGAATGCAATTATTTTCATAGGAATTTCGTAACGTGGATTTACTTTCTTCTTTAAGAAACTTCTTAAGAGACTTCTAAGTCATATTGGTTCACTATTTATTCCCCAAGCATTTGTTTTAATCATGCATAATCTATGGCTGCATCCACCATGAGAAGTTAATAGAAGAACTAAGACCAGAGAAACCACATGAGACAGAGCAGAATGTCCGCTGCTTTTCATAAATATGTATTGAGCACTCAGCCATGCATGAAGCCTGCTTTCAATGCTAATGGTGATGTGAAGATAACTTGGCTAATAATGCCACTGTGCTCTGCATTAGTTTAATCACATCTGGAAAAATATATATAGTTTTCGGTTTCTTGCCTTACGTGTTTGACCTGGGGATAAGAAATATGTCATATGGGGGAAATTAAAAGGGATTAGTAATGATAAGCATGCAAAATAAGAGGCTTGATGAAAATAAGGTAGTGTCTTCAAAACCGTGTGAGGCCAGAGACCACTTCTATTTTACCCTCTCAGCTCCTTGCATCCTGGCATAAAATACATATTCAGTAATTATCTTTGGAATGGGTTTTGAAGGGGAAATCAAGTTAGAGAGGAATTACATATCTTTTCTGCAGCTCAAAGAAGCAGAGATATAAGTAAGGGTGGCAGTCATTTAGCCATAAATTCTATCTTAATGTAAGTAGAATTTTCCAACAATGGCCCAGAAGAATGAAAGCTGCTTATAAAATGTGGAGTTTGTTAAAAGTAAATGTTCAACTAAATGCTGGATAATCATATAGAGGTAATTTCTGCTTTGGATAGAAATAATTGCCAATATTCTATAAAAGCATAATTGACTTACTTGACAAGTTTTACATCAATTATCTTGATGGCTTATAAGAAAACAAATCTGTACATTTGTTTCAACTTATCTTTAATATACCTATGAGAATAAAGCCTGATCACCTACATAAGGATCCATGACTTGGACACTTGGCTCATGTTTCAGCTGGTTTTCTTTTTTTTTTTTCCCAGATTCATTTCATTTTATTTATTTTTTAAATTTAAATCCAAGTTAGTTAATATATAGGGTAATAAAGATTTCAGGAATAGAACTTAGTGATTCATCACTTACAGGGTTCATCCCAGCAAGTGTCCTCCTGAACACCTATCACCCATTTAGCCCATCCCCCCCACCCAACACCCCATCAGCAACCTTCAGTTTTTCTCTGTATTTAAGTCTTTTATGCTCTGTCTCCCTCTCTGTTTTTATATTATGTTTGCTTCCCTTCCCTTATGTTCATCTCTTTTGTATCTTAAATTCCACATATAAGTGAAATCATATGATATTTTTCTTTCTCTTATTTTTCTGAGCATAATACTCCCTAGTTCCATCCACGTTGTTGCAAATGGCAAGATTTCATTCTTTTTGAACACCAAGTAACATTTCATTGCACTTTTATGTATACACATATATATGTGTATATATGTATATATGTACATAATATGTGTGTATGTATATATATACATATAGATATCTATATATACATATATATATACATATATATATATCTCACATCTTCTTTATCCATTCATCAGTCTATAGACATTGGGGCTCTTTCTATAATTTGGCTATTGTTGATAGCACTGCTACAAACATTGTGCCCCTTCAAAACAGCACTCCTGTATCCTTTGGACAAATACCTAGTAGTACAATTGCTAGGTCATGGGGTAGTTCAATTTTTAATTTTTTGAGGAACCTCCACACCATTTTCCAGAGTGGCTGCATGAGTTTGGGTGTTAAGTTTAATAAGTTCTTTACAGATTTTGGATACTAACCCTTTATCTGATATGTCATTTGTAAATATCTTCTCCCATTCCGTCAGTTGCCTTTTAGTTTTGCTGATTTTTGCATTCACCGTGCAGAAGCTTTTTATCTTGATGAAGTCCTAAAAGTTCATTTGTGCTTTTGTTTCCCTGGCGTCTGGAGACTCGTCAAGTAAGAAGTTGCTGTGGCCGAGGTTAAAGAGGTTTTTGCCTGCTTTCTCCTCTAGGATTTTGATGGCTTCCTGTCTTATGTTTATGTCTTTCAACCATTTTATTTTTGCATATGGTGTAAGAAAGTGGTCCAGGTTCATTCTTTTGCATGTCACTGTCCAGTTTTCCTAACACCATGTGCTGAAGAGACAGTCTTTTTCCATTTTGTGAAAGATTAGTTGGTCATACATTTGTGGGTCGATTTCTGGGTTCTCTATTCTGTTCCATTGATCTGAATGTCTGTTTTTGTGCCAGTACCATAGTGTCTTGATGATTACAGCTTTGTAATACAGCTTGAAGTCTGGAATTGTGATGCCTCTAGCTTTGGTTTTCTTTTTCAGGACTGCTTTGGCTATTCGGTGTCTTTTCTGATTCCATACACATTTTAGGATTGTTTGTTCTAGCTCTGTGAAGAATGGTGGTATTATTTTGATAGGGATTGCATTGAATGTGTAGCTTGCTTTGGGTAGTATCGACATTTTAACAACATTTGTTCTTCCAATCCATTAGCATGGGATGTTTTTCTATTTTTTTGTGTTTTCTTTCAATTCTTTAATAAGCTTTCTATAGTTTTCAGTGCATAGATTGTTCACCTCTTTGGTTAGGTTATTCCTAGGTATTTTATGGGTTTTGGTGCAGTTGGAAATGGGATCAATTCCTTTATTTCTCTTTCTGCTGTTTCATTATTGGCGTATAGAAATGCAACCGATTTCTGTACATTGATTTTATATCCTGCAACTTTGCTGAATTCATGGATGAGCTCTAGCAGTTTTTTGGTGGACACTTTCAGGTTTTCCACATAGAATATCATGTTGTCTGCAAAGAATGAAAGTTTGACTTCTTCCTTGCCAATTTGGATGACTTTTATTTCTTTGCGTTGTCTGTTTGTCAGGCTAGGACTTCCAATACTATGTTGAATAACAGTGATGAGAGTGGACATTCCTGTTGTGTTCCTAACCGTAGGGGGAAAGCTCTCAGGTTTTCCCCTTTGAGAATCATATTAGCGGTGGGTCTTTCATATATGGCTTTTATGATCTTGAGGTTTGACCCTTCTATTCCTACTTTCTTCAGGGTTTTAATCAAGAAAGGATGCTGTATGTTGTCAAATGCTGTCTCTGCATCTACTGAGAGGATCATGTGGCTCTTATCCTTTCTTTTATTAATGTGAAGCATCACACTGATTCATTTGCAGATATTGAACTAGCCTTGCATCCCAGAAATAAATCCCCCTTGATTATTGGTAAATAATTCTTTTAATGGATTGTTGGATCCAATTTGCTAGTATCTTTCTGGGAATTTTTGCATCCATGTTCATCAGGGAAATTGGTCTGTAGTTCTCCTTTGTAGTGGAGTCTTTGTCTGGTTTTGGAATCAAGGTAATGTTGGCCTTGTAGAATGAGTTTGGAAGTTTTCCTTCCATCTATAATCTTTGGAACAGCTTCAAAAGAGTAGGTGCTACCTCTTCTTTAAATGTTTGGTAGAATTTCCCTGGAGGTCCATCAAGTCCTGGACTCATTTGGTGGGAGATTTTTTATTACTGACTCAATTTCTTTACTGGTTATGGGTCTGTTCAAATTTTCTATTTCTTCCTGTTTCAGTTTTGGTAGTTTATATGCTTCTAGGAATTTGTCCATTTCTTCCACATTGCCCAATTTGTTGGCATATAATTGCTCATAATATTCTCTTATTATTGTTTGTATTTTTGTGGTGTTGGTTGTAATCTCTCCTCTTTCATTCATGATTTTATTTATTTGGGTTCTTTCCTTTTTCTTTGTGATCAGTCTGGCTAGGGGTTTATCAATTTTGTTAATTCTTTCAGAGAACCATCAGCTGTTTTCCATTCTTAATGGTGACACTGGTTCTTTGACAAATTCATAACAGAAATCCAGCCTGTACACCTAGCCACAAACATATGGGGTTAGAATGTCTATGCCACATGGATAGAAGCATCCTTTGAAATTTAGCTACTGAAGAGAGCCAACTCTTCCCAAAATATGGTTCCTTTTTAAATTTTACCCTCTTTATGATTTTCCACTGCTACCCTGTGCAGTTCAGAAAGCAAGCCAGGCCATGGTGCTTCACTGTAATGCCTAGCCAATAGCACAGTGCCCCATGCTGCTCTCTCAGCCCCTTCTAGAGCAGTAAGAAGGGTTCAAGATTCCACAAGTCAACCAAGTTGCAATCACCAGCTGGACCTCAGAGTTGTGGGTGCAAAATGAGGAATGAATTTGGCTAACTGGCCAAATTCTACTGTCCCAAATCTGGTTGGTTAAAATCAGGCAGAATCAACCTTATTTTCATGACAAAAAAAAAGGAAAAACCAGATCCGTTCACCACATTTTCAACCCACAGCAATGAAACGCCTGTGAGAAAGTTACAAAGACTAAAAAATCTTTCTCAAAATTGTTTGCTAGTTTCATATCATTTAAAAAATCTGAACTAGTGACTTTAATATTTTATTCCACTATGTTTACCTTAATAACATTAAACATCAGGAGTTCTCAGTTATATGCTTGACTGTTTTTCTATTTGATTTAAATGTATAGGAACACATACTGGGTTAATTAATGTGTAGGTTAAAACTCTCTCTTCGTCTAAAATATTTGACGTGGTCTACCCTCTGACACCATAGAGTGAAAATAAGAAGAGTAACGACAACAACCACAAAAATACCAGCAATTATCTTGAGTTAATGTGCTTTTTTAGCTCCCTCAACAAGATCAATTTTGTTCTTATTTCTCTTATTGAAATAAGAACACTGGAGCATTGAGAAGTTAAGCATCTGGCATGAGATCACACAGCCACTAAGTGGTAGATGTGGCATTTGAACCTACAGCACCTGATTCTGGAGTACTTGCCTTTACCTATGACCATTTCCCATCTGCCTGTAGTCAGAGAGCAAAAGCACTTAGAGCAGGATTTAGCATAGCCCTGGAAATAATGAAACAGGGACCAGAGAAAGGGTCCGATTACAAAACACCCAATGACAGAGCAGTCTCAACCTTCTCTTGGCATTAGTGACTGAGTCTACTAAGGCAGTGGGCTCAATGATGCCAAGTCTCCAGTCATGTGGGAACAAGGACGGGTGGATCCTTCCTGTTGTCTCTGACTTTCTACTCACTGAGAGTGGAAATCTTCCACACAGCTTACGATCTGCAATCATTAACATGACTTTGTTACTCCGCATCTTCATCAATGTAGTTTTACTACTCCAGAAAACTCTTGCCCAGGAAAAACAGAGTTGCAACCAACCTTGTCATTCATTCCAGGAATTGAAAGACTCATGAATTATTGAATAGGAAGTCTCATCTAACAGTTTATATCCCAAGACTCTGAAGCTGTTGCCTCAAAATCCTCACTTTGCTTTTTCTATGAATCCCAAATTATTTTGTCATGGTGTTTACCCAATCCTAGCTAGACCCCCTGTGTGGAAAGGCCTACCTTAAATCAGACCTCAAATCTTAATCAGTATCTCAACTTAGTCTTTCTCTCTGAGATCCTGTTACAGTTCTGGTGAGGGGTGTCCTCCTCAGCATACCAAGTAGTGAACTTGGCTTTGTCAACATTTGGTATTTTGTATATTTTGTAGGGCCAGCATTTAACACCTCTCAGGGGAAATTCAGTCACTTCTTCCATGTGGGTTTCTCTGACATCCCTTCCCCACTCCAAAAGAAAACAGAAGTAGTTAGGACTTGCTCATATGCTGAATATTCAAAACTCTTTGACATTGTTAGAATATTGATCATTTATCTCATCATTGCCTAAGCGAAAGCAAATTATTCTCAGCATTTAAGTATTAAAGGATTCATGATGTCAGTTCAATGTAATGTTAAATGTTTGTTCTTTATTTAAAATTTCCATGAAATTTATTAAAAGTCGTGCTTTGTTTGCCTAAATGATTGTTGTGGAAACAGTATAATTTAGTGGGGGGGGGGGGAGGGAGAGAAAAAAATGAGCATCTATGGCTAGATGTCATCAAGAAGGATTGATATACAAATTAAATTTGGTACATTATGGAAACATTAAGTTTTTCTCAAACAGAAAAAGTTGTTTCTTGTTGTTTTGCTTTTCATATATATGATGTTACAGAGACTATCTGGAATGTGTATGTGTGATTTAAGAAATAATAATGAAAGGAGATACCATGTACTCACTACCCAGGTTAGACTGGAATGTTGCCAGGACACCAAATGGCCTAATTTTATGTTTTTACAATGTATTATTGCAGTCTCTAGATACACTTTTCACCAGTATGTTTCTCAAACTTACTGCAATGTAGATACGCCAACTTTTTCTTCAAGTGGCATCGCTACAATCTGATTTATGGTAAGCATTTTATCTGTTTGCTTATTTATTTATTTTTAATATAATTTATTATCAAAATGGTTTCCATACAACACCCAGTGCTCATCCCAACAAGTGCCCTTCTCCCTGCCCATCACCCACTTTCCCCTCTCCCCGCCCCTCCCCCACCTACCCTTGGTTTGTTTTCAGTCCTTAGCATTTCATCTGTTTAGAAAGGGAATTGACAATAAATCTTCAGATGAAAAATCCTAGTAAAAAAACAGGAAAAGACTTGGCAATTTAACACAATATAGTGATTTCTCTTCCTGCTTTATTCCTTGAGTCCATAATGAAATTGTTCTTGAGTGCTTCCTTGCTCCATGATGCTCTGGACCAGTGCCTGTGCCCCACCTCATGTGAACCCTACCTCTGAGCTATCATTTACAGACTTGAGCAGTGTCTACGTGTTTGGTCACATTCCCATCCTCAGCGCCCTCATAGCCTTTTATACCTAGTATGTGCTCAGCACATGTTAATTAAATGAATGGCTGGCATTCTCAGCAGCCTGCAAATCTTGACAGAATCTTGGTTGTTCTTCAACATTCATCTCAGATCATGATCTAAGGTTTCATTAAGATCGAGCGCCCCCTGGGGCGCTGTGCTGACAGCAGGGAACCTATTTGGGATTTTCTCTCTCCCTCTCCTTCTGCCCCTCCCTGTTCTCAATCTGTCTCTTTCTCTCAAAATAAATAATTAAACACTTAAGAAAACATAAATTTTCATTAGATTTCTTTTATTTCAAACAAATCGATGTTATTAGTAAGAAATGAAATACCGCAAAGACAAGTAAAGAAATATGCTTTTTCCAATCCCATCTTTCTGAATAACCAGTGTTAACATTTAGGATTTTCCAGTCTTGTATCATTGTTCTCAAAACTATGTACAAATCTCTCCCTCTCTCTCCCTCTCTCTCTCTCTTTCCAGAAAAAGGATTTCCCCCAACTTGCCATATTGCTCTCAGAAGGAATTGTATTATACACATTATTCTAAAAGCCTTATTTTCTCACTCAAATAAATCATGATTTGTAGAAATGAGACTAACTTGATTTTTTAATGGTTACTGATTTTCCATAGTACAGATGTGCTATAATACATTCAACTGTTTCTTAATGGACATTCTGGTTTTCAGTTCTTTGCCATTTCAAGCAATATTGCAGTAAACACCCGTGTTTGTGTGTGTGTGTGTGTGTGTGTGTGTGTGTGTGTGTCTGAAGTTTTTATTGTTTGCCCCATACACTGCCAGAGATAACCAAAAATGAGAAATTGCTGAAACTTCTTTTCAGTGAAGTTCTTCATGTTACAGGAGTTTCTTTATCGAGGACAAAATAAGATCCCCAATAAAGAGATGAGACATTTCAACTCATCTCTAAGAGGATGTGAAACTTTGCTACATACAATGTAAAATTTTGCTACAACATAAACTGAAATGACACTTTAAAAAATTTTAATTTTTTGTAATGGTACAAAAATTGTTGTAATCGTACGCCATCAAAGGAGAGTAATCATAAAAAAAAAGATTTCTGTTCAAGGAAATGTAAATAGAACCTTAGAATGAGTTGGATGGCAACTGTTCCTTGTTACAAAAAACATTGTTTACTACAAAATAAATGAAACATTTAATGTTTCAGTTCCATTTGGGAGTGATGTATGTTTGAAGGCCCAATTCCTCTTGCTAATCACAAACTCAGATCTCCTTGGATCTTCATGATACAGGAGGAATGCGTTCAAATACCCAGCTGCCTACTGCAGAAAGTCTGTAAACCCGTTATTGGACTGGCCAGAGCACACATAATGCATAGTTCATATTCCACTTAAGGAAAGCCCACAAGGTGTGCAGAAACTGTTTACATCCTAATCAAAATGTCTGTATAACAGAAAGGACTCTTAAACTACTTTGAAAACTAAAACCTGAAGCATAATGCATGAGTATGAAAAATACTTATAACGGGAATATTTCTTTTTATAACATTATAGAATTACACCAAACTATAGAATTTATACTTCATGCACCATATATAAGGAATCATAATATTTTAACAATTAATTCCTTCAGTTTCCAAAGATGAAGCCTTCGTATAAACCCATGCTATGCTATGTAGCATATATGCAAATATAATCCCTTGTTAATTTACACCCACCCCCAGTTTACAGTGAGAAGACAGAAATTATCATGCAGAATGATGATTGTTGTAATGGGGGAAGTCCAAGTGTCCTGAGAAGAAGTACCTGGGCTGGACTTGGGGTGAGGAAAGATCTTCTGGACGAGTAACATCTAATCTCAGGGAAAAGTTACAGTTGGATGAAAATTATTTCAGGCAGAGGATACCTCCTCAAAAATCAAGGAATGAGGGGCACCCAGGTGGCTCAGCCAGTTGAGCATCTGACTCTTGATTTTGGCTCACATCATGATCCCATGGTCGTGAGATCAAACCCCACATCGGGCTCCACCCTGAATGTGGAGACTGCTTGACATTCTCCCTTCCTCTCTCCCTGCCTCTCCTCCACTGTCTTTCTCAAAAAAAAAATTTTTAAGTCAGAGAATGAAATAGAACACAAATACATTAATGTATTAGAAGGCATTTGAAAAGGATAGAACACAGTAAATAAGAGGTGATGAGGATGTGACAACTCAGGCTGTAGTCACAGGAAGAAATATCCTTTGGGGTTTTTGCATCTGCAAGATCATGCCAGCTGCAAAATGGAGAAAGGTATGAGAGTAGGGCATGAACAGAGACCTGGAGACCAGCTAGGAGGTTGCTGCCAGTTTTTTAAGGGAGATGATGGTGACCTGAATTAGGATAATGGTGATGGAGATGGGGAAGAGATGGAATCAATTCCCAAGCTCATGGTGGAGTCTTACTTATTTAGAAGTAAAACATCAGATAGTCTTGCAGTTGGTTTGACAACAATTCCTTTTCTCAAAAAGGAGAAGAAAGCAAGATGGAGCATTGTTTCTTTGGGTTTAATCCTAACCATGGAAGAAATGACTGATGCTATAGTGACTGCTTGTATGTAAAGATCTAGTGGCTTACCTGACAAGCCCATCAGCAAAAAACCTAGATGTGCTTTAATAAGCATGGTTAGAAACCTACTCAGAAATATAGAATTTCCACTAGTATTGAATAACTTTAGCTCTAGAAGTTTGTACTTAAGTCTATTTCTTTTTCCCATGTTCAAAATAGCATAATACATTGCCATTTGTTTGCTGGAGCTCAGACATGATGCACTGAGTAACCTTGGCTTTTATTTAGGGAGGTTAATAAGCGCCATTTTTGCACCATTATTAACAAAATTGGCTAAATGGAGAGTGCTCAGAATGGGACAGCCATGAAGATATAGGAACGCTAAAACGTCTTCCATTAAAACATGCTTGAGCACAGACTGAACAAGGCACTCTGTGAGGAGATAAAGACATCGTGGTGAACAAGACAGACCCAGGTCTGTCCTCAAGGAATCACACGGCGACCACTTTAAAGAAAGTGGGACCTCGAGAAGAGGTTGACACAGGATTTGGCTTACGTGAGCTAAATGCAGTAGAAGGTAGAACAGGGATCCAACTTATTCTGCGAGACTTTGGAAAATAAAATTAAGGCCAGTGACTAAAGTCAGGGAGAGGAGGATTCCAACTCTCTAGGAGCAATGGCTCTAAAAATTCTGGTTGTATAATTGTGATATAACTGTCTAAGGTGGTGTGTGTAGTACTGGGTTCTCTCTTTACTTAAATGCATGCAGCCCTGGACATGCATTATTTCATTTTAACCTCAAAAACTCTGTGAGTTAACTGTAAATATTAATGCCGTTTTACATAGGAGGCAGCCGAGGTTTGGAGGTCATGATGTTAGAACACTGCAGAGCCACCTTATCACTTACCACACAGTGTGACCGCTACCATCTCTCCATTAACAGGAAGGCTGAACAGATGGCTGTGAAAAGATCTCTCTAAGTAAAGACAGAGTGAAAGAGAGCAGAACTTATAGCCCTGCTATAGTCCTCCTAACCTTCACATTCAAGTATTCTAGATACTTCCAGAATAAGAAAAACACATACTAAATCATGAAAAGATGCTCAACGTCACTCATCATCAGGGAAATACAAATCAAAACCACACTGAGATATCACCTCAAGCTAGTCAGAGTGGCTAAAATGAACAAATCAGGAGACTATAGATGCTGGCGAGGATCTGGAGAAACGGGAACCCTCTTGCACTGTTTGGTGGGAATGCAAACTGGTGCAGCCGCTCTGGAAAGCAGTGTGGAGGTTCCTCAAAAAATAAAAAATAGATCTACCCTATCACCCAGCAAGAGCACTGCTAGGAATCTACCCAAGGCATACAGGAGTGTTGATGCATAGTGGCACTTGTACCCCAATGTTTATAGCAGTGCTTTCAACAATAGCCAAATTATGGAAAGAGCCTAAATGTCCATAAATCGATGAATGGATAAAGAAGATGTGGTTTATATACACAATGGAATACTACTTGGCAATAAGAAAGAATGAAATATAGCCTTTTGTTGCAACATGGGTGGAACTGGAGAGTGTTATGCTATGTGAAATAAGTCATACAGAGAAAGACAGATACCATATGTTTTCCCTCTTATGTGGATCCTGAGAAACTTAACAGAAGACCATGAGGGAGGGGAAGGAAAAAAAAAGTTAGAGAGGGAGAGAGCCAAACCATAAGAGACTCTTAAAAACTGAGAATAAATTGTGGGTTTAAGGGGGGGGGGGAGTGGGAGGGAGTTGTGGGTGGGTGATGGGCATTGAGGAGGGCACCTGTTGGAACAAGCACTGGGTATTATATGGAAACCAATTTGACAAATTTCATATTAAAAAATAAAAATAAAAAAATAAAATATGTTTCAAATGACAAAATTGTGGAGACAGAGAACAGATTAGTGCTTGCCATCGGTTGGGGGATGCATGGTAAATGGATGTGTTTATAAAAAGGATCCTCATGATACAATTGTTCTGTATCTTGATGTGGTGGTAATTATAAATCTACAACAACGTACACATAATAAATCTACATAGGACTAAATATACACAGACACAGACACAGACACACACACACAAGTGCATGTAAAACTGGAGAAATCGAAATAAGGTTGGAGGATGTCAATTTCCAGGTAGTGATATTTATCCAAGATGTAATTATCCAAGATGTTACTACCGGGTAAGACTCCACAAGGGTATAGGCGTTTGATCACTCCATATTATTTCTTGCAAGTGCATGTGAATCTATGATTATCTCAAAATAAAAAGTTAAAAATATATGCGATTTAAACACATGAAAATGACTCTACAACAACTGGTCCCTGCCCTACCCCTGCACCCTCTCCTCTACCCCATGCAACCCTACTGGGGGAAAACCTGGTTACTGCTGAGCGCTCTTCCTCTGTATTCCCAGGAATTAGTCTGAATTAAGAAATTTACCCCTAATTTTCTGTGTCCTGGAGACATTAGTAATTCCACTTAGTGCTTTTATTTACATTTCTCCACAACATTCAGGAGAGTGCCTTCTGGAAAGAGCATGCTGAAGAGATAACAGAAGCTCCAGTATTTGTAGTTCATGGAAACAGTGAGGGTAATGGAACCAAGGAGGAAAAATCTGCATGACCAAACTATAAAATTAGATCCTTTTAGCATTTTATAAATACAGAATTTGAAGCTTGAATATTATCCCCAAACAAGACTGACTCAATTGTCCAACTTTCCAAAGAGGATTTGGAGGACTGATATCTTTTTATTCTGACCCTCTGTAAAACTAACACATCCACATTATTTAAAAAACAACAACAAACTATAAAAATCACCTATAATGCTGTCACTCAAATATAGACACCAATTTAACTTCTCTCACTCTTCTTAATCAGGGCACTTGATTATAAGTGGCAGTCATTGAGACCTGCCACACTTCAGATACAACCAGAAATAGAGGCTCAAATGATCTTCTTAGGACTGATTCTCAGGCTTTCCAGCCCTTGGCTCTGTTTGCTTTTGTTTTGGTTCCATTCTCAGGCAGGTTTTTCCCTCTTGGTGGCAAACATGGCAGCCAGGGTCCAGGGTTCTGTCTCATATTTAGTCCATCCTAGATGGAAAAAGAACTTCTTCCTCACAGTCCCCAGAATGGATCTAATTAACTTGACTGGGAAAAGAAAGGATCTAATTAACCTGACTGGGCAAAGGGGCTATTTCTGAACTAATCACTAACCATATAGTTAGATTGTCTTCATTTGCCGGGTCTGGGTCACGAACATGAAATCAGGGCAGGTGATGAGGCTATAGGATCGGAGCTCTTTTACCAAAATAGTTTATTATGTTATGTTTTAGTGATCACTAAGTCACCTATAAATAAATTCTGTTTTCTCTTCTTTTGCCCTGATTTCATTGTGGTAAGGATAGCATCTTAAACACAAAGAAAAGATGCACATAAATATAAGACCACTATTGTCAAGCTGATATCCACTTAGGACAACAAATCATTATAGTTGGGGGGATAAGATAACTTTTCATATGCTGAGACTAAGAATCAGAATTGGCTATTAGTTTTTGTTTTCAATATATGAAATTTATCGTCAAATTAGTTTCCATACAACACCCAGTGCTCATCCCAAAAGGTGCCCTCCTCAATACCCATCACCCACCCTCCCCTCCCTCCCACTCCCCATCAACCCTCAGTTTGTTCTCAGTTTTTAAGAGTCTTATGCTTTGGCTCTCAAGAGTACATAAGACATTAACAAAAAAGAGATCGAAGCAGACAATAAAATAAGAGACTATCACTGTACATCTCAACAATTTACAAACTTTGAGTCATGATTTATTTGGGGGCCACACAAGTTAGAGAATCATGACAAATTTAAGGAAAAGAAACAGGGCGCCTGGGTGGCTCAGTCGGTTATGCTTCCAACTCTTGATTTCTACTCAGGTCATGATCTCATGGTTTGTGAGCTGGAGCCCCAATTTGAGCTCTGCACTGACTGTGTGGAGCCTGCTTGGGATTCTCTCTCTCTTCTCTCTCTGCTCCTCCTTCGCTTGTGCTTGCCCTCTCCCTTCCTCCCAAAACAAATAAGCATTAAAAAAAAAGAAGAAAAAAAAGGTAATAGTGTAGAAAATATGAAAGTGCAGCACATATGGTGAGATTAAGAATAGTTTCATAAAACTTTGGTTACAATTTATGTGTGCGCATGGACATACATGGACATGCTCTGGGTCACAAGGTAAAATATATTTTACCACAGATGGAGTTAAGTGAAATCACTATTGTCGTTGGTATAATTGTAGCTAGTATCTAAAACATTAAAGAGGAAAGTCCAGCTGACATAGTCTGTACTGAGTATGAGTCACCACAGAAGGAACACCTCCTCAACATTCAAGTCCCACAAAGCCTGACAGGGTCAATGACTTGCATTGTGCTGGAATCATCTGGTTTAGATTTACCGACAATTCTAACCAGATTTGGAATGAATCTCACAGATCTACATGTGTTTTCCTTGCCAGCTTGCTAAATGTCCTTGGTAAACGTTGGAGTTTCCAAGGAACATTGGTCAAGGTATGTCACCTTACCTTTAAAATAAGCACAATTTTTATTCCTCTGCTAGGAGTAGTGTCAACATAACTGAACATGCAAGCAAATTTTAAAATGGCTGAAATGCCTTCATTAAATGCTTTACACATTATCTAATATCCAATTATATGCTCTCTCTCATCATTTCTTGCAGTGACTTGTGGAATTTATGTTCATGCACAGAAATGGTGTAGAGTTCTAGCAGAGCCCGAGTGGTCTGAACTGTCTAAAAGGACTTCCTGTCTACCTAATCAGAATAGTGCCAGCTCCTTAGGAGTCCCCTCATAATCATCATTTCCCTCTCCCATTCTAAAAAGAAATACCTATATTTTTCAATCTGTTGCAAACTTATATATACACAAGCTCATTACCCCATCTCATCACTGGATTCCCACTGCCTCCCCTTCCCCATACAGAAATTCTGTAGCTGCCTCTCTCATATTTCTTCATAATCCCAGTAACTCAGTGGAGAATCCGATCTGCCTTTCTTCAATCTCTGGCAGCCTTCACAATACCTTTCAGATAATAAATAAAGTTGAAATGGGCCAACGTTCCTTTCCACCATAGGCCCAAGGTCAATGATTTTGAAATCTTTATCCCCAGGCTTTCAAAGGCCGGGCCTGTAAAGCCAAATATTCACAAGATCTTCTCCATTTTGACATCCTTCAGACTCAGCAAGTCTGAACTCAAACTCTTTCTGTCCCCCAGAACAGCTGTTTTCTCCTACAGACCTTCCTGTGTCTGATAGGACCCACTGTTCTCCCAAGATTCCTTGGTATAGATACTTATACTCCAACCTTCATCATCTTGGATTCCTTCTTTGGAATTAGAGGAGCTCATTGGGGAGAGCAAGTGGTTTCATAATTTTCCATTATTTTAAAAAATTTTTTCTATTGCTTACTTATTTTTGAGAGAGTGAGAGAGAGCACGAGAGAGCATGTATGGGGGAGGGGCAGAGAGAGAGAGGGAGACACAGAATCCGAAGCAGGCTCCAGGCTCTGAGCTGTCAGCACAGAGCCCGACACGGGGCTTGAACCCAGGGACCTGAGATCATGACCTGAGCCGAAGTCAGACGCCCAACCGACTGAGCCACCCAGGAGACCCTTCTGTTATTTTTTAAAACAAAGCCAATCCTTCTCACTCTCCTGTCATTATTACTTGTGTGTGACTATATTATTTTATTTCATATTTAAGTCCCTTCTATAGCCCTGAATGTTTGGGGCTACTAGATAAAACTAAAGAAGACCGATTTCCTCATCAACTAAGACTATTTGTTGCTACCTGGAAGGCTATGTCAGGAAAGACTGGTGGTCACAACCAGGGCCTGTAGTCAGTTAGTGAGGTTTGCTGTGGGCTTGAGAAGGACAGATGGTGACTTATATGTCATCCTGAGTTGAAGCTGGAATCAATCACGGACAACCTTAAGTCAACAGTCAATTGGGCATCTGCACGGTATTGGAATGGTGGGTAATTAAGGCTTTTTGCATAAAAGTAGCTATTTTGCCATTCTGTCTCAATAATGAAATTCCAGGATGAGCAATTTATAAAGACTTTTTGAGGGCTTCCACTGCTGAAAAAAATTGTGGAAAACTCTCATTATTAAAATATTACAACTATTGCCCTTATTCTGGAAAAGATAATGGATTTAAGTTATTATCAGCAAATATCTCAGGAGACACAAATCTATCAGATTGCTCTTCAAGCTTGAGTGTGAATGACAAAAATGATCCTGTGTATTGAAATATCAGAAATAATCAGTAGGAAGAAAAAGTGCGAGCCAGGAGGATACAACTAGGAGTGGGCACAGAGAAATGAAAGAGAGATCGAACGGCCATAAGGATGTGTTTCTGCCTAAAACTGACCGTCCTCCCGCCCACCAAAACAACAAACAAAAGGCCTTTTTAAAAGAGTAACAAAAAGTAAAGGGAAAAAGGAAAGTAAACTAAACAAATAAAAAAATATGAAGGTAAAAACCAACCCTGGTAAGATTCACTCCGCAAAGGCTCTAGCTCTATCTGCTGATAGGGCAGCAGCAGGTACATCCAAGGAGCACAGACTTCTTGAATCCTATTCAAGGTAGAAATGGTTTTGCACCTACTAAATGGAAAAAGGGATTTAGTCCTGTTAGACTGTGGTGGTGATGGCTACAATAGCGATAAATATAATGGTAAGCACTCCCGTGTGTTCCATGTCTCAACACCGTGCCGAACTGCATGCACGGGATTGTGGTCTGTGAGGTATCGCTTTTCTAACTCTGATGTACAGCTAGACTTCAGGAGTTGGCTGAGTCCCACAGTGAGTAAATGACAAAGGCAGAATTTGAACCCAAGTCCGTGTGAGGCTAAAGCTCATTTCCTCCTTCCTCCCTTCCCATGACCCCTTCCAGCTGCTTATAGAGTCTTAGGTAACTGTCCACATCAACTCCAGGGCTCAGACAAGATGATGTGTACATGCAGAAAACAAGAGAGGGGGGCTAAAGCTCCACGGCATGAAATGTGGTTTTCCCATTGTTTATGCTTAAATGAGACCCTCTGGACTAAAAGGCTCTCATTTCCGCACTTTGTGTGGATATATAAATTGTTCCAAAATGGGATTCACGCGGCATGTACACAGCAACATTAACCCTGAATCTCTCAGTGGGAAAAATCCTGTAAACTGATGCTAATATTCATGTTGGCACAGGATAATATGGACAAACCAAAGAAAATGCTTTCTGTTTTGTGTACCTTGTATAAACAGATGTTTGAAACTTTACTTTGCCTACGTTTACCAAGGATATAAATGGACCTAATTAAACTGAAATTCCATGGAAAGCTTTCCAAAGCCCCTAGTTTACTCATCCAGTATAAACACCGTAAATGAGTAAAATACAGTGGATTAAACAATTTAAATATAGAATCGAGGTTCCTTAAATTCAAGAAATACAGTATTCCAGCTGCACTGAGAGACCTAAAGTGACTAAAGTTTTTTTTTTTATATATATACATATACTGGAAAAGCAAATAATATAGAAAAGTACATGGTATAAAAAAAACCCAAGAATTAACTAATATTAACATTCAGCCATATGTACTCCTAAAATTGTTTTTCATAAAGAGAGAATAAAATGTTACAGAAAAAGCTGGAGGATTTTATACCCCTCCCCTCGCCCATATCCCCCTCTCCTTCCCTCTCTCCTGAGAGACGGCTTCTCTTTGGAATTTGGTGGGCATCCTTCCAATCCGTGTTTGTATAGATTACTAGGTAGCCAGAAACCAAATATTATATTACTGTTTCTGATTTTAAATTTTACAAAACTGGTCTATTATATATGGCACATTCTGTTATTTGCCTTTTTTTTTTTTTTTTTTTTTTTTGCTAAGTGTGGCATCCATCCAGCTTAATACATAAAAATCTTTTATGTTAACTGCCATATCATATCCCATTTTTTAATGACATCAGAGTTTCTTACTCCCTTATCAATGATGTTTAGTGCTTCCCCCTCCCCTATTTTTCTATTATGAACATGGCTTCTTGTGTACATGTACCTGTGCTTTTCCAGGGTACATACCTGGTTGTGAGATTGCTGGCTTGTAGGCGTTTGCATTTTCAACTCTGCTAGATAATTGCCAAATTGCTCTCCAAAATGATTGTGCCATTTTACACTCCCACCAGCAGTGTACCAGGGTTCCTGTTTCTAACAGACTTACTAACACTTCAAGTTGTCTGATTTTTGAATTTCAGAGTCCTGATTTTAATTTCTTATTTTTGCCAGCCTTTAGGTTGTGTACAGCGTATATCATAGTAGCACCGGGCAGGCATTTTTATTATTATTAACAACAAACACAACATATGCAATGCTGATACCTTGAAGCCATTTGTAGCCAATATATATTAAATGCATTTGGTTATGACAGAATAAAACAAGTATTTCTTTTCATAGAGCTTTACTGAATCAAGCAATCACTAGGCAATATGCACAGGCTTGGAAAGTATAATTGTTGTTTTATGTTAGTTTCCTTTGCTTGCAACATCCGCCGCTTATTTTTTTTTATCAGTATTTGGCACCGCACTGACAATGACTTGTTCTCTCTTATTTGTATTCAGACAATCTTTGCTTGGTACAGAGGCATAGCAGCTGTTTAACCTAACCATCCCTGAGAGACTGTATTAATGTTACAGTCATTACTACATACATAGTCTTGCAAAACTTTCTGATATAAAGATACAGAAAGAAAGAAAGAAAGAAAGAAAGAAAGAAAGAAAGAAAGAAAAGAAAGAAGAAAGAAAGAAAGAAAGAAAGAAAGAAAGAAAGAAAGAAAAGAAAGAAGAAAGAAAGAAAGAAAGAAAGAAAGAAGAAAGAAAGAAGAAAGAAAGGAAAGAAAGAAAGAAAGAAAGAAAGAAAGAAAGAAAGAAAGAAAGAGTGAGTGAACGGGTGAGATAGCAAAAGGGATGTTACAAAATAGACTCTCCCTCTTTACACCTAGCGTTTGAAGTCAATATTTTCCATTACATCTGGTTGTGATGATGAAATATATAACATCTCAGCTGATAATATCTGCGTGGCTGATCCATAAAAATGTACTTCTGTGGTTTGATATTGATCTACTTTTCTTTCACCTTTAGACATATGAATGGGATTACAAGTTCATAAAGAGGGAAAGACACCCAACTACACAGTGTTTAAGCATGTCATTCAAAAGACAAATGCAACACTTAGAAGCTGAAGAAAGGAAAAACAAATATCATGATTTCCCCTGCCCCCTACTTTTATCCTCTTTGTGGGAGTAAGAATAATGGTAGGCAAAAAAAAAAAAAAAAAAAAAAAAAAAAAAAGAGTATGAACAACAGAATTTTAGAGATTCAGAGGTTATTGGAGAACATCCAGTCTAATGCTTTCATTTTGCAGCTGGAAAATCTGAGGCATTAAAATAACTTTCTAAGGCACACTTTGCACTTCATTACTCTGACTCTTCTTGTTTTCTCCATGAAAAGGAAGAAGTCCCTTCTCCTTTCATAACGAAATGTCTGAGCTTGGGTGGCTTCAATTACCTGATCACTGGAGCCTCACACTCAAACCCACCACAATACATCAGTAATTTTCCTCGAAGTAGCATTAATGACTGAGGAAAGTGACCACTTACTGGGAGAAGTTTTCAATTTTATTTTGAAAACCCACATGAATTTTGCACTTCATAGCATGATACAACTGTTCTTGTTTTAATTTAAAAACACCCCAAATCTTTGAGTAAAACTGGTTCTCTAGGAAGAATGCCCAGGTCTGGCCCTTTCTTTCATTTAGCAAAGATTTATTGAGAACCATTTATCTGTTGAGAAAACAAGAGAAGTCACTGCTCCTCTTGGCATGCGCCATAAAATCACAAAGCACATAATTAGAAATAATTACACAAAGAAGTGGCGGGTGCTGTGTCTAGAAGGGAGAATCAAATCAGCCTGGGGTGGTTAGGAAAAGTGATGGTTAAGGTAAACACTGAGTAAGAGGCAGCTTTGAATACTGTGTGGCTTATGTTCATTAGGTTAAGAAAAACAGCATATAATTTTTCACCTTGGTCTTTGCTAAAAGGTAAGTAATAACGTTTTTGTAATGCATTGGGCTTTGGTTTTTTTCTGCATAGAATTTTAATTCAAATAAAATTTATATGGTTTAAATTACTTATTGTTTTGGGGTTTTGGTATGTTTTCCTCCCCATTGGCATATTAGTTGCTTAAATGTGAGCTCGAAAATCTTGGGGTATGCAAATGCTGAGGGTGATCCTGGATTTTAAGGTGGGGAGGAAAATAACCCAGAAGAAAGAATTACATGGATGCCCTTGACAAACTGAACTTCATTGCTTAAGCAACAAACTGAATCTCTGCTATACTGACCACTGTTTTCAATTCCACAATGTTCTTTAAAATCCAAACTCTGCCCTGCTTCTTCAATCTCAGTAAAACACGAATGGTACAATGGAGCTAACTAGTAATTAATTTTCTTAGGTATATATTTTGTTGGGCTCTTTTGTCATGTTCTTTCACATAAAGAGATGAAGCTTTCAGCTGATGGTGAAGACTGTTTGCTAAAGGTCCTAGATTTTCATTATTTTAGAAAATGAGTTAAGAATGATGAATAAACATGGATGACAATTAGCTGATTCTGTGTTGGGTCCTCTCATGGAACCAGATGGTTTAATGATGCATGTAAATAGATCATTTACTTCATTTGGAAATATGAAAGTTGAATAAAGAATTAGACATTTTTTACTAAGGTGCATTTACCAATGGGCTCTAATTCATTTATTTTTATATATATTTTTGTTTATTTTAAAAAATTTTTTTAATGTTTATTTATTTTTGAGAGAGAGACAGAGCACGAGCGGGGGAGGAGCAGAGAGAGAGGAAGACACAGAATCTGAAACAGGCTCCAGTCTCTGAGCTGTCAGCACAGAGCCCGACACAGGGCTCGAACCCACAAACCATGAGATCATGACCTGAGCCGAAGCCGGATGTTCAACAGAGCCACACAGGTTCCCCAATGGGTTCTAATTTAATACAGAGTGAAATTAAGGGACTTAAATTATTTTGGTCAGCTGGCGATGCATCTTAGAATCTAGCTCCTGGGGACTGAATGTTTGTGTCCCTACTCAAACTCCTATGTTGAAGCTCTAACTCCCACTGTGATGGTATTTGAGGTAGGGCTTTTGGGAGGTAACTAGGTTTAGATAAACTCAAGAGCATAGGGCTCTCATGGAATTAGCTTTCTTATAAGAAGAGGAAGAAACCAGAGGGCCCTCTCTCTTTCTCTCTCAATTTCTCTCTGACAATTAAAGACACAGTGAGAAGATAGTCATCTGCAAGCCAAGAAGAGGGCCCTTACCAGGAAAAAATCTGTTAGCACCTTGATCTAGAATTTCCCAGCAGCCAGAATTGTGAGAAAATAAATTTTTGTTGTTTTTAACTCACCCGGCCTATGGCATTTTGTTATAGTAACTTAAGCTAAGACACTAACTTACTTATTTTTTCTTGTCTTTTAAAAATCAAATTTAAAATAATAATTATAAGTAGCAACTATTGATTTTATTTGGTTTTCTGAAAATATTTGCACCTATAACTGGGAAAAATAGCATCCCATTGTATGTCATAGCATTGCTTCTTGTTTTATGGAAAGTTATGGATTGATTTTACCCTTGAAAATGACAGATTTCTGCCCCGTTGAACATTAAACACTGTTTCCTTCTTTTCATGCTAACATACTTCAATGTTTCACATGTTTATTATGGTAAATACCCATAATATTGGTAGAGAGATTTTACCTAGGTAACCAAAAGGTTTACCAAATCATGTTCTTCAACAATGGGTATGACATGATGCCATGCCAATGTATTCATTACAACATTGTATTTTGTATCACAAACAGAGAAAAGCATTAGAGTTCCTTATAAACGATTATCTGAAAAATATCCTCCTGAAACCTGACAGAATAGCACAGATAAAAGAAGAATTTCCATATAAATTACTGTGATAAAGATGAAAATTAAAATATTTCTGTAATCTCAGATTAATAATTAGCATCTTAGCTTTAAATTACTTATGCAGAATACCCTGGTAAAAACAATAAATATTAAAGGAATGATAAAAGGAGAGGAGGCATTATACATTTGCCTCCTGAACCAGCAAAACATGATGCCCTGTACCTAGCTACCTTACAACATTGTATTTTGTAATTCTTTTCTGAGAAAGTATCATGTGATTGACTCTAACTGGAAGTTTCCTAGCTGAAGAGAAACTGGGAGATGTAGTTTTTGAATTCTACCTTGTAATGAAGGGATTCAAATATGTAGAAATTTCAAAACATAGTAAAGGTGTCCAAAAATTTTGAGTAACCCCTAATGACTAATGTCCTTTTTGATAAAGATACTGGGAATTGAGTACCCTCACATAATGCTGGCAGGAGTATCAACTGAGGAAGGATTTTTGAAAAGCAAAGAATTTTGTTAATTTATTTTTAATTTATTTACTTTGAGTGAGAGAAAAGAGATCATGAGCGGGGAGGGGAAGAGGGAGAGGGAGAGAGAGAATCTCAAGCAGGCTCCGCACTGTCAGCACAGAGCCTGATGCAAGGCTCCATCTCACCAACTGTGAGATCACAACCTCAGCCTAAGAGTCGGACGTTTAACTGACTGAACCACCCAGGAGCCCCGAAAAGCAAGGATAACTTCAAATGCACATCCACTATGACCAACTCTTTCAATTCTAGGCAACTGTCTGCAAAACCAATCACATTTGTACCAAAAATATGTATAGAAATGTTTGCTTAGGCATTGTTTGTAACATGAGTAACAGTCAACGTTATTCAAAGGCTTACTATACGCCAGTCATTGCTCTAAGTTATTTATAGGTTCTACCTACTTAAACCATACTCAAACCCATAAGGTATGTAAAATTATTGTTCCTATTTTTAAGGCCCAGAGAGGTTAGGTAACATGCCTAAGGTCACTTACTTAATATGCAGGAGGAAATATCCTAAATGTTCATCAATATGGTTCATCCAAACTAGGGAACTATGATGCCATAGTTTAAAAGAATAAGGTAAAAGCATTTATACTGATATGAATAGGTCTCTAAGACATAACTACAGGGGAAAAAACAGTATGATCTCATCTCTATAAGATAAATGTGTGCACACACATACATATGCAGGTAAATGTGTGTAGAGGAATAAGGAAAGATGTGTTCTAAACTTCTGACAGTAATTAGTTACCTACCAGGATACAGGAGATTAATCATATTTTGTTCTCTGTGTTTCTGAATCAAAATTTTATATGAAAATGCATTCTTATACTTCATGTATAGTAAAAATTTTGAGAACACATTTTAATGTTTGAATTCTTATAAGGAAAAGTTCTCAGTTGAAAGCCTGGAAACTTACAAAAAGTTCAGGAAGTCAATTTGAGAGAAAAATCTAGAAATTTGGAGATTTAAGTATTCCTGCCTCAAGGTTATTCATCATTCACACCTATGCTGGGTATCAATGTTTTTTTTTTTTAATTTTATTTTTAGTTTAGTTTTTTGAATTATGATACATGACTTGGAAATTTCTCTAATGTTTGTAAGGAGAAATATTCACCCACATACTAATTTCTTTGCTCCTAAAGCAAGTTTCTACAATGGAATGTCCCTTCTCTTCAAGCTAACCAGAACTGGTTCCATTGTGAGTTAACTCCAACAGAGCAGCTCTCTACAACTTCTGCTTTTGGGTTAACTGGGAAAAGAATCAGCTAGTATGCTGCCATAGTCCAGCCTGATCCTGTAACTACTAACGTTCTAAACTGTAGCCTTGCCTTGGCTGAGAACTGCCCATACTGCCATGTAACATAGATGACCAGACATGATGGCCTTGAGAGGTGGCTGATGACACATAGCGTCACCCTAATCCACCAGAACTACAGTGTCGGTGAGGAGTGGGACCAGATTCTCACTTAGGCCTTTCCATCATCATCTATTTTCACCACCAAGCCAATGAATACGCAAGAATCCCCTAGGGAGTTTGATATAAAACGGATTCCTGGACACCATTCCCTAGAGATCCTGAATCAGTGCATCTGAGGTGGAGCCCAGGATTCTGCATGATTAATAGGCTTCTCTAATATTGTAGGTAGAATAATGCTTCCTCACCAATAAAAAAGAGGTCCATATATTAGTCTTTGGGATTTGTGAATATATGAATTTACAAGGCAAAAGGACTTAGCAGATGTGTAAATTAAGGATTTTGAGATGAGGAGATTATTTTGGATACTGTCTAGACGGGTCTGATGTAATCACAGTGTCCTTAAATGTGAAAGGGGAAGCAGAAAAGTCAGGGTAAAAGTGACAGAATAGAACAAAGACTCCACCAGCCATTGCTGGCTTTGAAGTTGGAAGGGGCCCACAATCCAAGGAATGCAGATAGCCACCAGGAGCTGGAAAAGACAAGAAAACAAATTGTCCCCTAAAGCCTCCAAAAGAAACACAAGACTGCTAACACATTGATTAGCTCAGTGAGACTCATTTAAGACTTCTGACCTATAGAACCGTAAGATAATAAATGTATGTTGTTTCAAGCCATTCAATTTGTGGTAATTTTGTTACTGCAGCGATAGAAGACCAATACACATAAAGTTATGGTAAAAGTCCTTTGTCCTCTTTCCTCTCTATACTCTTTCTCATGGTAATGCCTTCCAATCTCATGGCTATAAGTATCATCTTTATGCCAAAGATCCCTAAATTTAAACTCTGCAAAACTTCCCTCCTGAATTCTAGACTCACATATCTAACAGCCTTCTCTACATCTCCAACTGTAAATTAATACACATCTCAAGCTTGACCTGTCCCAAACTAAACTACTAATGTACTCTTTCCCTCCCTCCAAAATCTTCTCTACTCACAGACTTCCCATCTTACTGAGGGTATCTCAGTTCCCCTCTTTCAGGACAAAACTGTGGAAGTCATTCTTCATGCTTCATATCCCATGTTTAATCCATCACAATCCATGGAGTATCAGTCGGTACTGATAGGATTTCCAAACTATCCTACGAGTCCAATCATCTTTCATCATGTATCTATTGCCCTGGCTTGATCGTCAACTGGATTACTACATCACTGCAACAGCATCTTCACTGGTCTCCTGATTTCATCTTGCCCTTCATATTCTATTCTCAACTCAGAAATCAGAGCCATACACTAAAACACATCAGATCTCTCAACTCTTTGCTCAGAATCCACATTAGCTCCCTATTAATCCACAAATCTACAAGTCCTAAACAATCCACCCTTCCTGCCATTACCTCCCTGACATCATCTCCTTCTGCTCCCACCTTGCTCTCTGTCTCAGGCACACTCCTCCTGCCTTAGGACTGTCCCCTTTTGGCAGAATGCTCTTCCTGCAGACACCTGTATCTCTGTCATTTCCTGTGTCCAAACACAACCTTTTCAATAAAGCCCATCCCAGTGAATGGGTCTGAAAACTGGTCTTCACTCCATGCCCCTGACACTGTTAATCTCCTTTTACAGATCCATTTCTAATAAACACTATTGTTTGCTTATTCATTGTGTCTACTCTTTATTGTTTAACACTCCCCACTAGAATGTAGGCCCCATTAGGGCAGGAGTGTGATTCATTAATGTATCTCACGCTCTTATATTAGTACCTATAAAGGACTAAATAATTGTTAAATTTGTTGAGTTAGGACCACAGATCACTTTTTGAGAAACAGAATTAAGCATCTCTTGCAAGATGTATTTATCACATCATCATGGTGGAATTAGAATAAAATTCATATAAACTTGTATTAGTGAGTGTCAGAATTATGTTCTTTTACTAATTTGACACTTAGGGATTGCAAAATGTCTGCCTCCTGTACCAGATATTCTTTCCTGCTAAAAGGTCACTTACTTTTGATGGTTTAATGAAGCATTTTAATATGTGGCCCACACAGAACTCTGTCAGGAATGTCATCAGAACATTTTGTCCCTTGAATCTTGAAACGAAGTTGTGGATACAGGGAATAAGTTGGGCTTTATTTTTACATTTTTTTGGAAAAACTATAGAAGTCTAGAGTTTTATATCTTTTGTACTTCTGCCTACTGAAAGGAACTAAATAGCAAATAATTACTGATCACACAATATTTCTAGCCTAATGCCTAAAGTTTAAGAAAAATATCCAATTGAGGGACACTTCCAAGAAGACAGTTTCATGCACTTTGGAGGTCAGACATGTTGTGTTCCAAATATGTAACTGAATTTGTATCTCAATCAATAAAATAACCCAATCATTAAAATTTTCCACTTGGTTTTGCTAAATAACCTAGCTTGGTTTGCTCTGAATAAGTAAACTAGCGATATAAAAACAAAATCTATTTTTTCCCTTGTTCTATAGATCTGATTCCTCCTGCAGTGTTTTAAAAAGTGGCAATTGCTGAATACTAGGAATATTCCTCAGAAAGGGTGATTGCACCTTGGCTACCTTGCATTTGAACTTTGCAAAACTACTACTGAGCCATATAGTTATTGTGGTCTGTCTTGCCTCAGCTTCACACATTCCCTTCCTCTTCTTTTTATCTTTTGAGTCTGAGCTCAAGATCCAATCTCCTGTACCTTTATCCACTTAATCCCATAGCTTCCTTCCCCTCCCTTGTGAAATCATCCCAACCCCTACCACTGTATGTTATAATCCTATGCTGCAATCATCTGTTTCCTTTGTAGTTCCCTACTAGCCAATGTCTTTCCTCTTTCTGTCCTTGTTTCTACCAGGGTGTATGGCACGTAGTTCTAAGTGGGCACGTGGCAGTGAATTCTTTGATTGATCAATGGATGATAGATAGAAGGCGCCTTTGGAGATTGGGCCATATGCAGGCAAAGAAATTTTACAGAACCTGATACCTGGGCGTTAGGTAAGAGAGAACGGCTCTGATCTCTGTATGACTTTATAAAAAAAACCATCACCTTTTCCCCCTTCTGGTCCATCCTGAAGCAAGAAATGAGAGAAAAATTAGTCTCAATGAGATATTTATTAACATAATAATTCCTTTTATACACGGAGTAACAAAAGCTCAAAGAAATTACAGAGTTTTTCTAGTTATACACATCTATCAAATCATTGGAAAAGGGAGAATAAGTCAAGTTTTGGCCTAACACTTCATGCAGATCATTCTGCCCAGGGTAGCATTATTATGAGAAAAATGTACCCAGAGAGGGAGATACCCCCTCTAATACCCCCACTAACACCTCCAGTTCAGCCACCTTTGTAGTATAAGGCAAGCACTGTATCTACATCATTTCACTTCACTCTATTTATCCCCTGTAGGGCACTGATGATCAGAGAAGAAAAGCAATGTGCCTTGGGTCATACAGATACCCAGTGGTAGACTTAGAATTTGGCCTCAGGGTTTTATGACTCCAACATAGGAGCCTTCCATAATAACATGCTGCTTTCAATAAAAAAGAAAAAAAATTCAAAGTCTTGGCTGCAAAAGAGCATGATTTGAATCACCAGACATTAATAGAACATAAGTTTTTCACTAAGTATGAAAAACAAGAGGTATAATTATGATTGTATTAGAAGACTCGGGATATGGTGAGTACAAATACCTTGGTTAATTGGCTCCAGCCTATCCATAGAAGGGCTTCCTGGATTGAGAGGAAAGGTCTCTATCAGCTCAGAAGAGAATTAGTTGACTCTGACTTCCTTCACAAGCCCTTCACCATTCTTCAGCAATGGTATGAAAAAAGAGAACCACCTGTGAGACCAATGATGTAACTTTCACTAACTGAGCCATTACTGTATGTCTGGCACCCAGTGCTTCACAGCCAGCACCTCACTTGATCTCCCGACAACACTATGAAGTCAGTATCTCCATTTTGAATGAAGAAACTGTAAGTTCATCTGCCTAACCTTACACAGATAGTAAAAATCAGCTCCTCGGTTTGACTCAACCTTACCTGCCCTGAAGTGCATTCCTTAAACCACTACACTTTATTGCCTCTACCTTGAAGTAGGCAGTTAAGTACAAACAACTACAAATGAGTGACCCTTTGAGATGCTGGTATATTTAAACTAGTGTCTATTAATCTTTATATATTGCCTCTTTCTCTATTTTTTTTTTCAGAGAAAAGCTTTAGAAAGGGCCGTAGGTTGTATGGAATGTACAGTGGACCTGGTTTTTGCAAACTGTGGCAAAAAGTAAAAAGTCTTAGCCTCAGCATGTATCTCTCCTGCAGATGAGAACTGCTCCTCTAGGAGAGGCCATCTTTCAAGGAGAGAAACACTTAAAATAAATCAATTCCCAAAGGACAACAATTGGTTTAAGGTTTACACAAGAAACAATGGGCCATTTCCCCCTGGTGTCCCAGAATTAATTATTACCTACCTCCCTGGGAACTCAGTGATTTCTCTGGGATGGCCTGGCTTGATTGAATAAACTGATGAGTTTAGTCCCTAATCCCAATGGATAGCATCCATCAGTCTCTTTTTTCAACTCAACCAGAATTTGCTGAGCACATACTATGTGTCAGGTGCTGTACTGGGTACTTAAGACAAAGGAAAAGAAAGCAACTGAATCCCTTGAATCATGCTCTCCTGAAACTTAGAGTCAAATGAGGGATTCCATATTTATCCAAGAATCACACTAAAAGACACACATTAACAAATGGTAATGCAAAGCTTTAAAGGCAAGGATTCAAGTGACAGGAAACCATGAAGGAATGCAAATGGGCCTAGAATGGGATTGGGGAATGTTTCACTAAAGAAGTGAAGGCTGAGCTGAGATCTGATTGTGGTAGAAGTAAGATACTCCATGCAAGAAGGATGGCATGTGCAAAAACCATAAGGCAGGAGGCAACAAGGCACACGTAAGGAACATGTAACCTGAAATGAAGGGAAATCAGGCTACCTAGGTGGGCCTTGCAGCCCTACTTAAGGACCTTTGCCATGGCTCCCAAAGCCCTACATAAGCCTTGATTTAATACAGAGTGTGGGGAGGGATAGCATGCACATACCCCTATTTTGAGGTCCTCTAGAACCTCATGTCTAAGATGATGGCTATCTCTGAGTATCAGGTTGGCCCAGGAAGGGGACCCTAGGAGAAGCTCTTTTTTCCATTTGACTTAGCTCTTCCCTTCTTTTTTTTAATCTTTTGGGGGGCTAAAGGCAGAGATTTTTTTTAAACCACATTTATCAAAGCACCTGGGATTCCAGAAATAAGATAAGAAAACAATATTAAAAAAAAAAAAACCTTATGCTAACTAGAGCTTTATTAGATTGTGACTAGGTACTGTGCTGAGCATTTTACATGAATTATCTTATTGAATTTGCTCAGCAAACTGGTAATATAGGAATCCTCAAGGCAATGTAGGCTGAGGATTCAGAAAGCTGGAACTCTGACTAGTGGAAAGCAACACAAGCAAATTTACATTGTGGAGGTCTGAGAAGAGCCTTTAAAATGTTTGACCAGTTTCTGCAGGAATACTGAGCAGTGGTTGGCTGTCATTGTTAATTATGCATGTGGAGAGGGCTTTCTGAAGCCATTAGGAACATCCACCCACAGACCTTTCTCTTTTTGATGTCAGGGACAGATTCTGTCCTACTCAAGGTGAGTGAGCAGGCTGCGCATCAGGGATAATCATAATGCTCAGCATTTGTACAGAACAGGTTGTTTCCAAATGGTTTTGCATTCAATGGTGAGGTCACCTTCAGGGCCTTCCTCTCCTGGGCAGCATGCCTCCCTACCATTAGTCAGACCTCTTGATTCAAAGATAGAAAACCAGCTCGAACTGACCGTAGGAGAAAGGAAAATGATTGGCTTACATAACTCAAAAGCTTGGGGGAGTCAGGTTCCAGGCTCAACCTGTTCCCAGCTCATTCCCCAGTCTCATTCATATCTCTCCTCTCTCTGTGTTCCCTCTGAAGTGAATGCCTCCCTGGTCCTTCAACATGACTTATATGTACCTGCCTTCCAATCATCGAAGGTGCTGTTTATGCCTCTCCCCCCACAGTGACTGATTCCTACTCACTTCTCCTCCCACCATTACTAAAAATAAAATGATTGAGCACCTAGAGAGGTAGGTAGTCTCTGAAGATGGACCCCACCAAGGAACCACACCGCTGACAGTCATACCCCTGTTTGGTCCTCTCCCTCACTGAGTCTGGGCTGGCACTGGAGTTGCTTTAACCAATAGTATACAGCAACAGTGGTTCTACTCCAGGGTCCCACCTAGGCCTTACAAAGGCATGGCAGCTTCTATTTTTGCACTTTTGAGATATCTTAGCTGTCATTTAAGAAGTCCAGTCACTCTGCTGCAGACACCACACAGAGAGGCCATATGGAATAGAAGAGCCCCTGGAATGGCATGGACAGAGAGGCCCAGCTGTCTCAGGCATCGCTGCTGAGTCCAAGTCTTCCAGCCAGCCCTACCAAGGTACCAGAGATCAGAGGGAGCCACTGTGGACATTCCTGCCCATCTGAGCCTCTGGATGATGGCAACTGAAGATGATGGTGTGTGGAGTAGAAAAATCCTCAGTGGAGTCCCACCAACACGTAGAATCATGAAAATTAATAAACAGTAGTAAATCCATATTTGGGGTGGATTGTTACACAGCAATGATAAACAAAACTGAGCATCCTCCAGGTCGTGTGCTAGTTCTGGGTTTACAATCATAATACAATATGCATGGTCCAGAGCCTTCCACATCTACTCAATCTCCCAGGCTCAACCCTTTCAAGGTATTTCCTGACTTTGCTTTTCAAATGAGCTTCCTAATAAGTCCTAACAATACTTTTTACTTCTCCATCATAGCTCTTTGCATACTCAGATGAAACTTAATTATTGCATGTCTGTTTTCCCTGGTAGGAGATAAGTACTATGAGGGTAAGGTCCATGCATGTCTAGGTCACTGCTGAATCATCTGCACCCCATGTAACACCTGAGGCATGACAGATGCCCAATTGGCATTTGTTGGTCATCTGGCAGTAGCTTCTCTCTAGTCTCCTTTTTTTTGATGTTTATTTATTTATTTTTTTTTGAGGAGTCGGGGGGAAAGACAGAGAGACAGAGACAGAGAGAGAGAGAGAGAGAGAGAGAGAGAGGATCTGAAGTGGGCTTTGCGCTGACAGCAAGCCCAATATGAGGCTCGAACGCACAAACGGTGAGATCATGACCTGAACTAAAGTTGGAGGCTTGACTGACTGAGCCACCTAGGTGCCCATGCTTTTTTTTTTTATGTTGGGGAGGATGCTGGGATGATGACTCTTTCACTTGCCATGGGACAACTGAGAGAAGACTTTTTAAGGGGGTTGGAATGCTCAAGTCCTACAAAAGCAACCTGAACCTAAAAGATACATTCCTTTAAAACAAGGATCTTTTGCTTATTTTCATATGGAAATTATACGCATAGTAGTTTCCTGGTTTTTGTTTGTTGTGATTTTCTCCATGTATTTCCCTCAAAAGAACTTAACCTACTAGAACCTTTTTCACTCTACCCCAAAACCTTCAAAGGCCTGGCTGTTATAAAGGAGGATAAAAGAGCAGAAAAGAGTATTTTTTGGTAGATTTTAGAGGCATAGGAAGGTGTAATTGTTCAATTTTCAGAGGAGCATAGATCATGGCTTTTGGAGTCTGCTAGACTGACACAAAATAAAGACTAGAACCCTTACTTTCCATTGTGGGACCTGGGTCCCTCTCCGTCTTAAATCAGCAAACTTATCTGGGGTTGAAAGCACTTCCTGTTAGCTGGCTCTGAATCAGCTAATCCTCTGGCCCAGATTCCATTCTCTCATCTGACTGGAAACTTAATGCAACTTTGCTGAAGCAGTTCTAGCAATATGCTTGAGAAACAGCCTTATCAGCCAAGAACATTTACATGTGGTTTGGATTTAATATATGTGCTAGATTTAAAATATCTTCTCTTTACTGGTTGATGGATCATTAAGCCTTCTACTGTTTGCTGAAAGCTAAGGCTTTTCTCTGTGGTTATTCCTTAACTGCCATGGCAGCTAAAGAATTCACAAACTATGTGACATAATCCAGTATCATGGAATAAGGACAATAAAATTAACAACCTTTCATGTAATAACAACGTGAAAGGTATTATGAGATTTAATGAAAAAATAATGCAAGTTAGCAATGCAAATATGGCATAGTGATTCCAATTGGTGGTCTTTTTTTTTTTTTTAAGAGAGAGCAAGAGCACCAGTTGTGTGTGGTGGGAGGAATGGAGGAAGAGGGAGAGGGAGAATCTTAAACAGACTCCACGCCCAGCTTGGAGTCTGACACAGGGCTCAATCTCATGAACCATGACATCATGACCTAAGCCAAAATCGAGAGCTGGACATTTAACCAACTGAGCCACCCAGGTGCCCCAGCCAATAAGTGTTTTCTTATACTAGCTGCATGATCTTGGGCAAATTACTCCTCTTTGAAACTCAACTTCCTTCTAAAAAGTGGAGACAATAAATCCTATCTCAATAATTTCTCATAAGAATAAAAAATAAATTTATTTATTCATTATCTATCCATCAACAAATTTATGAATTGCCTACTATGTCTCAGGTAGTGTGCTAGTCACAAAATCCCCACTCTTAATTAACTACACATTTGTGTGTGTGTGTGTGTGTGTGTGTGTGTGTGTGTGTGCGTGTGTGCAGAAGACGCAACGAATAAGCAAGTAAACTAATTGAGGTCTTCACAGGAAACAGATGGCTCAGTCCAGCAGGGTAATTGATTGGAGAGAGTTTAATAAAGAGACTTATTAGAAAGGTGTTACAGGATTATGGGAAACCAACAAGGTATGGTGAAGTACCCTGGGGCTCTAGCAATAGCAAAGAGCTGCTACCTCCCTACGCCTCAAAGGTTAGAGGAGGGGAGCAGTCATAGACAGGAACCCAGTGAGAAAACTGGGTTTTCTGCAGCTATGGGAAAACACTGTCCAGTATTCCTGTGGCCAAGGAAAAAGAAAAAGAAACACTACAACAGCAGCATGGCAGGAAGGGAGACAGGGAGTTAACACTCCAAACTTGCCCTCCTCCCATAGTCCCATCTCTTGCCAGTGGCCACCACTGGCTAAACCTAACTAGAATCTAGAAGGCCAGGGGCCAGAATGCTCATGTGACACAGTCCATACTGGTGAGCCTCCCAAGACACAGAGCGAGTCCAAAGAGTAGAGAGTGAATCAGGAGAGACAAAAAGAAAATCTAGCAGAGAAGTTAACATGTAATGTCTCAGATGGTGGGAGGTGCCATGGAGGAAAATAAAGCAGGGTAATAGGGATGGGATACATTTGGCAGATTGGGCATTGTTAGGCTGTTTTACATGGGAAAGTCAGGAAAGAGCTCTCTAAGAAGGCAGCATTAGATTGGAGGAGGCCTATAGGAAGTGAGAGATTGAGCCATGTGTTAAACAAGAGGAAGAACCTTTCAGGCCTAGGAAACAGCAGATGCAAAGGCCCTGAGAAGGAAGCATACTCAGTATATTCAAGGAATGATAAGGAGGTTAGTATGGCTGGAGTAGAGTAAGGGGAGGGTGAAAGAAAATTCAGTCAGAGAGCCAGATCATGGATGGCATTTTGGGCTGTTATGTGATCATGATGGGGAGCCACTAGAAGGGTATGAGCAGAGAAATAAATGAGCAGACTTACATTTAAATATAAAGTGTATCTATTAATGATGAGAATGAACTGAATAAGAGCAAGAATGGGCCAGGAAACCATCCAGAAGTTCATGTCAATAATCTCAGGGGAAAGATGATGACAGCTTGGATCAGGTACAAGTTGAGAATATATAAGAAATGAGTGAATTCTTACATATTTTGAAGGTAAAGAAGACAGCACTCTCTGATGAATTGAATAAGGATTACAAGAGAAAGAGTTAAGAATGACTTCAAGGCTTTGGACGTTAGCAGCTAGAATGAAGAAGTTGCCATTTGCTGAAATCAAGAAGACCAGGGAAGCGACAGGTTTGGGGGTTATAAAAAAACACTCTGTAAATGATCAGTGCACCACCCTTACCGCTGCCTTAGTAGCAACTCGACCGACAATATTCTTACACAAGTAAAGCATGACTCAAATGCCTTCAGCCTTCCCTATTAGGACCTCTTCTCCAGCAATTTTAAGATTCAGATAATTTAGTTCTATCTCATCCATATCAATCATATCTCAACCTGATTCCCTGTCCTTCACATTTATCATGTTGTCCTTGTCAACCCCATCCCTTCACATTTAGGTTTACATTTTTTCTTTGCCTGAATCCCTTACCTTTGGCCCATAGAGCTTCTTCCCAGCTTTCAAAGTCCATCTCAGTTCTCATATAACCCACAAAAATTCCTCAGACTGTATCATTTGACATTCACACAACAGGTATAAAAGGAAGGTTCATACATTATGAATGTTTGTGATATTCCTTCTCCAAGAGTGAAGATTCCCATTCACTAGGTTAGAACTAGGGGTTTCCTTTGGAGGTAAGATGTCAAAAAATTGGCAGAAAAAAATACAAAACTGTGGAATCCAGAGAGGTTAAACAGCTTCATATATTAAAGAGCAGAGATTGAGGAGAGAAACAGTTGAGAGAGTATACATGAGAGTGGGGAAAATATGTAATATATATAATATATATTATTGTTTTCCAGAGAGGAAGACACAATGAGGTGGAGAGGAAGACTGGAATAGCCATCATGCTTGTGAGAGTAATTGAGAGAGAGAGAACAGAACAAGAAGATTCTCTAAAAAGTGTTGATGTATGGGGCACCTGGGTGGCTCAGTCAGTTGAATGTCCGACTCCAGCTCAGGTCATGATCTCCCGGTTTGTGGGTTTGAGCTCCACATCGGGCTCTGGGCTGACAGCTCAGAGCTTGAAGCCTGCTTCAGATTCTGTGTCTCTCTCTTTCTCTGCTTCTCCCTCGCTCCTGCTCTGTCTCTCTTTCTAAAATAAGTAAACATTAAAAAAATACCTGAAGGTTAGTTGTCTCTTTAAATAAAGTTTGTGATTAGACTAACCATGTTAGTCTAAAACCATGGTTTTAAGGTTATCAGGTGATCAGTATGAGTCTCAGCAAGAAGGTAACATCAGAACGATAATTTAAAGGAGGCAATAGAGTAGCCATCTGGTGGACATCTAGGCGCAGAGCACTCTGGGTCAAGGTAAAGACCTGTACTAGGACTGTATGCGTATTAAAAGCAGCAGGGGGTTGGGGGCAGGGACCAGTGGAGTACCTCAGCATGAGCAAGGAGCAGAAATGTTATAGATGAATTAGAGAGGCAATGGGCCAGATTATGTAGGGTCCCAGAGGCCATTATAAAGATTCTGCTCTTCATCTGAATAGGAAGCCATCATGATTTGAGGCAGAGGGGTGACATGGTCTGACTTACGTTCTTAGAGCATCACTCTCATGAACTGAGAATAAACTATGGAGGTGGAAACAAGGCTGCAAACAGGAAGACCAGTTAAGGAGCCACTGCAGTAACCCAGTAATCCAGTTGATAACTGCTCAGATCTTAGTAGTAGCCGTGGACATAATTAATGTAAAGTGATCAGCTTGTGAACACATTTTTAAAGTAAACCCAATAGGATTTATAACAAATTATTTTGGGAGTCTCAAAGAAAGAGTGACAACTCCCAGGTTTTTGGTCCCAGTGACCAGAAGAATGTAGTTCTTGTTAACTAAGAGGGTGTCAGTGGGATAGGTTTTTGTTGTGACTGACGAGGCTAGCTGGGATGGGGAGAGATGAGGAATTTAGTTATGACTAAACTCCCTGCCATATTTGAGAAACCTTTTAGATCTCATAATGAGCATATGTAGTAGATAGCTGGACATATAAATACAAGGCTCAGGGGAGAAGCTGAGATAGAGAGGTAAGTCTGAAAGTCATTGGCATATATTTGGCATTTAAAGTCATGACATCGGATGAGCTCAACAAAGTGGTGCGTATAGATACAGAAGAAAGAAAACAAGACTAAAAGCTGAATTTTGAGTGTTCCAATAGTAAGAGATCAGACTGAAGAGAAGGAAGCAGCATATGATCTACTTTCCTTCTGATTCCTTCAAAGAATACAGGAAAAATACTGAACACACAGAAGATGCCTGATACTACATGCTGCTTGATGAGAAGCTGATAAACTGGTAAAGATGAGTAGTTCTTCAAGGGCCAGATAGATTAGCTACAGATTTCAAATGACTGGTGAAGGACTGTGATATCTATTTCAATGTGTATGTGTCTGTATCAGGGTGGGGCGTAGGGAGAGGCAGTGCTGTCACATCACCAAGCAATTCCCAGACACTAGCTGAGTATCATGCAATTCAATTTTGACACTGTCTACCCCAAGAATAGCAACAGATCCCATGGGTTAAAAGCTAAATCCCACAAAACTATCCCCCTCTTCTTCAGACACCAATCACAGGTCCAAGTTATTACCTGTACTTCTAACTGACTGGCTATAAATCAGATGTTCCCACAACTCCCTCCTTGGGCCTGATTAATTTTCTAGAACAGCTCACAGAACTTAGAGAAACATTTTAAATCACTATATTAGCAGTGTATTATAAAAGAGTGTAACTCAGAAACAGCCGCAAGGAAGAGATATATAGGACAAGGTGTGGGGAAAGGGCATGGAGCTTCCATGCTGTCTTTGACATGCCACTGTCCCCAAATCTCCACATGCTCATCAACCCAGAAGCTCTTTGAACCCAGTCCTTTTCCTTTGGCAGAAAGCCCAAGGGAGGCTTCATTACATAGGTGTGATTGCTTAAATCACTGGCCATTGGTGATTGGTTCAACCTCCACCTCTTTTCTCCTTCCCAGAGTTCAGGGAAGTGGGAATTAAAGTTGTAACCTGATAATCATATAGCAGTTTCTCTTGGCAACCAGCCCCCATTCTTAGGTGTGGCCCCAAATTCATAATATTAATATAACAAAAGACACTTTTGTGGTGGTCATCACAGGAAATCCCAAGCTTTAGGAGCCCTGTGCCAGAAATGGGGATGAAAATAAATACACATTTCTTACTATACATCACAATATCACAACTGTCTCTCCCTTTATTGCTTTCATCATCCCTTTCCGGATCCGCTTTAATAAAAAGAACGTTCATTCCAGAGGTTAGTGAGGCTGACACCGATTCCACATTCCTCTTGATTAATATACCCTTCCTAACACGGAAAATATTATTTCTCCCATTCTACTTCCTATTGTCCCCATTGGTCATGGTAAGACATGGGGGAAATACAAAGCAGTACCACTTGATAAAAGGCTCAGATAACCTATTCTAGATTATTCTGCTTGATTCTGCCACTGAAGGAAAAATAAAAGTAATGTGCAAAAGCTAAAATAATCCTGGCTAGGATGTAATCAACACTTAGCCTGTGTCTGACATACTTGTAAGTGCTTTACATGCATTGTTTTGTTTAATCCTTTCATCTACCACGTAAAATAGGCAGTATTAGAACAGGAACAGAATTCAGGAATATCCAAGGGAAAAATGACCCACCTGATATTACAATAAACACTTTGGAATGGCTTGACCTTGCTTAGTACTAACGATACATAAGTACTATGCAGGACAGAAGAGTCAAGAAGACTCTTTCATAATTCTTATGAAAATGATAAAAGCAAGCTTCATATTTTCCAGAATCTTCTCACTGTGGGAGGGTAGAGTTTTTGGCAATTTTTATGACCTCATGAAGTGTTGAAGACCTGAGTAATCAATATATCCAATTGGAAGCCTACTGCCTTATCTCATCATGTAATATGTCCATAATTTTCTATTTCTCTTTCCATAAATAAGAGTTTACATCCTTTAAGTGTTTTTTCTGACATGTGTTCCTCAATCACATTGCCATCTTGTAACAAGCACATACT
The DNA here is from genome assembly GCF_014898765.1 of Herpailurus yagouaroundi. Classification (NCBI taxonomy): domain Eukaryota; kingdom Metazoa; phylum Chordata; class Mammalia; order Carnivora; family Felidae; genus Herpailurus; species Herpailurus yagouaroundi. The sequence continues at coordinate 120,598,718 of NW_024412377.1, read as the reverse complement.
TTCTTTTTTTCACTTTAGAGAGAGAGAGTGAATGCATAAGCAGGGGAGAAGGGCAGAGGGACACGGACACACACACACACACACACACACACACACACACACACACAGAGTCTTAAGCAGGCTCCACACTCAGCATGGAGACTGATGGGGGGTTCAATCCCACGACCCTGGGATCATGACTTGAGCTAAAATCAAGAGTTGGATGCTCAACCAACTGAGCCACCCAGGCACCCCACAACCATATAATTTCAATTCCCAGTCTTCTATGAGAAAATAGAGATTGATAATGCATAAAAACTTGCTCAAGATCGTATAAGTACTAAGTAGTAGAGTCAGGTTTAACTCAGGTCTACATCATTCCATAGAACAAGCTCTGAACCTCTATATCATACTTCTCCTCTAAAATGGTCAGCAAGGTCAGTGAACTGCATATGTACATGCAGATCTTTTGGAATTCTATAGTTTGTCAGTTACCAAATGAACAGAAGAGTAACATGGAACCATTTTCACCTTCAAGACACAGTGATTTCTCAATGTTCTTTTCTGCTCAAAGTACCAGCCATATATGTTACATAGAGATGAACATGAGGAAGGAACTCACGAATAAGGAAACTCTATATGTTATTGTTGGGGAAATAAGACATAGGAATTGTTACATCTGAGAGCTGAGATTCCTTAAGTCTTTAAACTTAGATTTGAGGCAGAGTGAGATGGGAATTTCCTCCTTACAAAAGGAAGAACATACACAGAGGCAGGAAGACTATACATGTAGTCAAAGAAGAAAAATGGTCCCATATTTATAGGTTATCCTCAAAGAAGCAGACACTTGGGTAGGCTAATTAACCCCTTCTTCAAGTGACAGCATTGATACGATTGATAAAAGTTGAATCACACAGCCTATAGGGCAGAGAGTTAGACTGGGACCATATATCACAGGACCATGAACAGAAGGCTGAGGAGTATGAACTTTATCAGCCAGGTGACAGGCATTGCTAAGGTACAAAGCATCTGAGTGATGTGATCAGTATTGCCCTATAATAGCAACATATAGAATGGATCTGGGTTGGGAGACACAAAGTGATCAGGAAGACCAACAAGAGGCTGTTGCCATAGATAGATATGGGGCTATATGCTGTTGGGATAAAAATTTGCGTAGCAGGTAGTTAGAAAATGTCTGTTGAGGGATGGAAGCATCTTTATGTCATAAATATAAATGTCCCAGTGAATATATTTTGGGAAGATTACCTGATATTCTACAAAGTAGATTATAATGGTATATAATTTGAAAGTTACAAAACTGTAACCTTTTTCTATGTCAGACATAGAGCAGAGTCCAGTTTCTTTCCCTCTACTTTAGGATTATATTGAACACATCTCTTATTCTCTAGGTTGTCACTGTAAAATCTTACTCTATGGGGCTCAGCATTTCCTCTAAGGTTTAACACCCTTGTTGTAAATTAGTGTCAAATGTCTCCATGCTGTTTACTCTAATTGGAGTTTGTCTCCAACATGAATCAATATTCAGAATGTCCCTTGTACTACTTGCACTAGAAACTGAATCAACATGTTGCTGGACATAATTTTTATTTTTATTTAAGTGAAATGTGATAGAAAATTCACAGGATAGGAAGGCTTATGAACTGAAATTTAACCTATAATTGAGGTTCTCTTTAGGTCAAATTATTTAAGAACACTTAGTATTTTTTTCTCTGAAAAAAAAGAGAATGAAAAGAAAGATAAAGAAAAAAATCATATTTATCGGAAAAGGAAGAGAAGAAAAATGTGAACAAAGACTGATGCTTTTAGAACTCTCAGATTTATTATTTCCCATTATTGGCTTTGTATGGGCTAATTTCAAACCACTATCTTCCTGCCTATAGTATGAAGACAGTGCATTTGTAACATAGCAACGTATTGCTAGAAATAGACAGACCTCCCACTATAGGGAAAGACCTAATATGCCCTTATTGCAGCTCATTTTTTCAGTGGCTCTGATGAGAATACAAAGATTGACTGCTTTGGAAATAGAATTCTGGATCCATGGTCATGGTAAATAAACTTTCAAGCTTAAGAATTTTTAGTGAGAATATAAGGGGGGAATACCATGTGGAACATTTATTGAGGGACCTTATATAGGAGAAAACTCAAATTTGTTCTGCCTTAAGAAGAATTTCTTGGGGCGCCTGGGTGGCGCAGTCGGTTAAGCGTCCGACTTCAGCCAGGTCACGATCTCGCGGTCCGTGAGTTCGAGCCCCGCGTCGGGCTCTGGGCTGATGGCTCAGAGCCTGGAGCCTGTTTCCGATTCTGTGTCTCCCTCTCTCTCTGCCCCTCCCCCGTTCATGCTCTGTCTCTCTCTGTCCCAAAAATAAATAAACGTTGAAAAAAAAAAATTTAAAAAAAAAAAAAAAAAGAAGAATTTCTTTCCAAGCAGGATATTTTATTTTGCATTAATTCTGGCATTCAAAGTTATGTTTACCTTATTGACAAATGAGATCAAACCACTGGATATGCACATATTGTTCCCAAATGGTTCAATTTGGGGCAACAATTTAGAGAATATTTAGCTTTCATTTGAAACAGACCCAGTTCCATGGAGCAGTTAAGATAAACTCACATTTTAATGTCTTTCTTTACCCCTTAGGATTGTATGAATGCACTGTAATACAGTCCCTTTTCTGATTCTAAGCCTACTGAACAATGGTTATATAGCTAACTATTTGAATTATTTGAGAAGCCTGGGCCAGAGCCTGGGAGTCATCTCTCACTCGGCAGCCCTAACATGCATTTGGTCACTAAGACTTATGTGACTTTTATGGCAGACAATGCCATCTGCCCAACTGCTATTTCGGGCCTTCTTTCTTATGAGCAAACTCCAACTTGGCTCAAGTCATAAGTGACCATGTGCTTTAGGAGAGACTGGGTGAAGAGAGGCTTAGAGATTAGTCTAAGCCAGTAACACCTTTTCCACTCCCCTTGCAAGTCACTGGTTCAGGAATGGGTGTGATTGAATCATGGCCGACTGAATGAGGAGACATCTGTTAATAAGAAATACATGGAATTAAATAGTTCCTTCTCCTCACTCCCACCAGATTATTCTAACATGTAGCAATCTATGTCTGTTCCCTAAATTCCAAACTTGACAACTGTGCCAGGGCCCCAACCTCTTGTCCTAATGGTCCTCTGAATTCACTGTGCTATTAATGGAACATACCCATCACACCCTTATGCCTGGGGTTTTTTTCCCTTGGTTAAAATGGCCTTCCCTGTCATTTATTCATCCTGGTAAATGACCATTTATCCTGACCTATGACCATTCCATCCCTATTAGTTACTCATTGCATCTTTCATGCTACATTATACACCGTGTACCCACTATTGTAATCACAATAGCGTTATAATAGCCATTGATGTACCTCTCTTCTCCCATTGTCCATGTCCTCTTCGGGAAGAGATATTAAGTTTATCATTGCAACCCTAGCACCTAGTATAGATCTTGGCCAGATATTCCATATATAAACATTGAATGAAAAAATAAAGAAGGAAAGAAAAGAAAGAAGGAAGGAAAGGAGGAAGGCAGGAAGGAAGAAAGGAAAGAAGGAAGAGAGGGAGGGAGGGAGGATGGAAGGAAGGGAGGGAGGGAGGGAATAAGGAAGGAAGGAAGGAAGGAAGGAAGGAAGGAAGGAAGGAAGGAAAGAGGGAAGGAAGGGAGATGATGCATATATGAAAGTTTCCATAAAGTAAAGCTTTGAGTACCTGAATGTACTATAAAGGTTGTTTTCCGTGACTGTAGAATAATAACAGAGAACTAGTAGCACTACAACTTCAATAGCTAACACTTATTAAACATTTCGCAAGAACAATGCTAAGCATTTTATATGATTTTTTTCACTTAAATTGTATGACAACAGAGTGAAGAAGATACTATTACTATTATTCTCATATTATAAATACATTCGTATTTCAAGGTAAGTGATGGCAGAGGCAGGATTCAAGCCCAGGTCTGATTCCAGAACTGTAACCAACTAGTTGTAAATATGCCATTCTCCTACTGTTGTTGTTCATAGAAACAGAGGAAAAATCTGAGCCTGGGGCCTTTGTCTGGTGGTCTATCACTGACTGTCCTTCATAAAATTCACATTAGAGAGAACTGGGATTTTTCAAGGACCAGGTACTATAAAGTGGTTTTCTATATCAGTAATGTCTTCTGGCTCTCAATATGAAATACCCTTTCTAATATAGCTCACCAGAGTCAGCTGAGTTAATAACTCCACGAGCCACTTATACGTATGCCGTCTACCACTGAGGTAACTATTAATACAGGTACAGGTGATTCTAAGACTGAACAAGATGAGTGGCATGCTGGATTGGCCAACCACTGTTGGCTGCTATAGCTTTCCCTAAAAATGAACCCAGCAGGTCTGAAAGACTCCCCCAGAAAGACACACTGGAAAAAATTCAACCTCTTTAGACAAGGTTGGGCCATTTCTCCTGTATTCTTCTCCAATATAGGATTCTACTGGGCCTTCTACTAGAACCTAACCCCGTCCTGGCTCAGAGATGAAGGTGCTGGTGATCCTATAATAAATGCAGAGTCCTTTTCTGAGACTCTAGGGACTATTAATTTATCAGTTCTGAGGCGAGTCACTGTTCACTACTACATGCAGGTACTGTGCAAATGTTGCATAGCACTAATACAGACATGGTCCCTACCCCAGAAAGCTGCAGTCCAGAATACATGTGTATCTTTACAAAGGTGGAGAAAGTGTCATTTAAAAGTTGCTATCAGTTCTCACTCATTCGACATGAAAATATATATGGAACTCACTTTGCTTTGGGGAAGCACAATGGGTACTTAACCCAATGCAATGTCATGGTTCTTATGAAAACTTGTAAGGTCATTACTGGCCTAAATGAAGATGCTTCAGACTGAGATAATGACTCATCTGTTTACTGAGATAAACTGTATCTTATAGAAATGTGCACTCACAGGGTTAATAAAATGTGTAAATTTTTCATAAGTATAGATTTCAATTAGCCTGTTCCTGGTAATTATTATTCATTCTCAAGAAGAGGAAGGGCTAAAAAGTTAACTAGAAAAGAAGAAAAAATGTAGTGAGGACTTTATGAGAGGGGCATTTATAATTCTATGGGCATTTAGAGGGACAAAGAGCTTCTAGCTAATGGGATCAACTGTAGAATACTCCATAGGGAAGCTGACATTTGGGCAAGAGGAGGTTTTTGACAGAGAAAATGATGGGAGTAAAAGTATGGCTATAATGTAGGCATGAATGTTTAGGTAATTTTATAAAAGGTCTGGTTTGGACTGAGTGATAGAACCCTGAAAAGGAGGTGAGAAAAGTTATTTTAGGGTATATTTGGTCATTCATCATTCACCATACCTATAAACCCTGCTCATTCCACACATGAGTAGTAGAAGTGAAAATAGCTGACATGATCAGGTACTCAGGTTTTTATTTAGCACCATCTGTCTCCTTTCTGGATGGGCATTCTGCACAATTCACTCAAAGTTTGATCTCACGGTCCGTGAGTTCGAGCCCCGCGTCGGGCTCTGGGCTGATGGCTCAGAGCCTGGAGCCTGCTTCCCATTCTGTGTCTCCCTCTCTCTCTGCCCCTCCCGCATTCATGCTCTGTCTCTCTCTGTCTCAAAAATAAATAAAGGTTAAAAAAAAATTAAAAAAAAAAACAATTCACTCAAAGTTTATGATTTTATAATACTCTCACTGTTTATGAATTTCTTCCAAACTCCAGCTGTTCAAAGCCTCTCTAATCTTGAAAATTTTTGTCTTCACTCTTCAAATGTATATGAGTTAAAACACATACTTTATGTTTCTCTCAGTGGAAATTTGAATACACTGGGACTGAGAGGGTTCTGACAAGCAGGTGAGTCAAGAATCTTTTTATGTGGTTCTTGAGTAATAACATCTTTCAAAAAACCAAACAACAACAGAAAAAAAAAACACATTCAACTCCACTGCTCTCTACAAACGATTTTCCACTACCTACCTTATTTTTGCTGAAAGCATCAATGTTTCTCCCCTTGAGGTGAGTATTTGTTCCTTTCAGGCCACTCAGCCACTCCTCCCTATTCCTCACAATGCTCTAGTCTCTATTGCGGTATTTAACTATGCTCCACCAGGCACTGTTCTGGTTAAACGGTATATCTACAGGCCTGCCACTGACAGAAGATGCTCCCAAGAGGCCCTGGAAGCCCTCTCTCATGGACTATTCTGCTCATTACTCTGGCTCAGGCCAAAGACAGCTGACCAGAACCGAGACAATCAGATGCTCCCTCCCCAAACTGCAGCTGCTGGCCTCCCGGCCAGACTATTATTCCCTGCGAGAAAATGACTACTGTACTTCCTATTTCCTTCCCATTTCCAAGTGTAAGTCTCCAATTCCTATCAATAACTTCCTTTTTAATCTGTTTCTCAAGCATATGTAAAGTATTTGTATTTGTTCTTCCTTCTATCTGAAATTCTTGCTGCCCAATGTTTGGGAACGCATGGATTTAAAAGAAAAGTTTTTTTTACTTTACCTGGCATTGTAAATTGAATATCATTGAATATCAATGAATCATTGAATATCAATGATTATTCAAAGGAGTTAAGTCACTAGAAGCACCCAAAGAATTCCAAAAAAGATAATACAGTGTGATTCAAAATAATAAATTATAACACTGCACTTTCTTAAAACATGGAATATCATATACCTAATTCTTTAGATTTGATTTCTCAGATCCAAACTCGTTATCTCTGTCCACATGAAATGTAATGTGTTCAAGACCTAAATTATTTTCTTGTCATATTTCACACTTTTTTTTTTAAACTTAGTCAAGTTTCCACTCAACTGAACAACATGCATAATACATTTGGGCTTTCCTGTTCCTATGCCAAATATCTTTATCTGCTGTCTGCTTCAACCCAAATATCTTTGTCTCCCTCTTCCCCCACCCCTTTTCTACATAAAAATTTCTAGATTAAAAAACACTTTTTCCACAAACCTTCCATGACCAACTACTCAGAGCCATTTTCTTTCCGAGTTTCCAATGTACTTTGCATGTACTATTCCTACAGGACTTACTACTAGGTATTTTATGCCCCCTACCAGTCTGTGAGCTTCCCACTAAGGGAGGAGAGAAGGGGATATTTGTTTTACATAACTGAAATGCCTGACATCCAAATATTTATGGAGTAATGCAGGGCATTAGTCTAAGTGTTTCACAAAAGTGAATCAACTAATGCTAGCTATTGTTATAACACACATGTGAAATGAAAAGTGTCTGGGTAGATAATATCTAATATTTTTGTTTTTCTTTAAAAAATCGAGAAGTCACAGTCCAGCAGTATAGAAATATACATTTATTTTCTCTCAATTTTTCTCTTGCTTAGTTTGTTATAACTAAGCAAGAGAAATATTGAGAGAAAATAAATATTAAGGATGGAGGAAACTTATATGAGATAATTAATTCTCTAGAGGAGAAGGAAGTTGGGGTAGGCTTCAAGCAGGAAGCCCAGGGGTTCATATATAATAATTGAGTATGTATTTGTGGAGAAAAAGTATATGCATGGACACATCTACAAAATGTCTTATGTTAAGTTTTGTGTTGGAGGAGAGAACAGTGCTTGAATGACGCACACTCAAAAACAACTCTCCCCAAGTTGATATTTTTATTTTGAAGTGCACTATAGGATTCACTCTCCTGTTATTTCCAGCATAGACTTCTCTCAAAAGAAGTTTAATATCTGAGGAATAAACTGAAGAAGGGAAGCCATCCTGGAGCTAAAATCTACCAAGTAAGATGCATTTAGTGAGTTATGAGGAATTGGTTACAGTTAGTTATAAAGAGAAAGAAAGAATATAGAAAATAAGGCTAGCAAGGACTCTCAGAGCATTGGTACTAGAAAGTGGAATGATAAGGACCATCTCTTCAACTCCATATCTCCTTGCCTTGCACTTACAGATAGGGCTGAAGAAGTATGCGTTCTTTTGAGAACACAGCTGTCAATCAGGAAAGCAGGTGGGTTCAAAGGAGTAACTCTTAAAGATTGAAAGCAGGTGGGTTCAAAGGAGTAACTCTTAAATCTGAAATGCCAAACTCACTTATTTCGTCATCACAGGTGGATCCACACTTATGGGGAGGCTACCATGTTTCTTTCCAATTGATCAATACTGACACCTGCTGGTTCAGGAAGGGAGACACTTGCTTGTCTAATGTGATCCTATCTGAATTAACTGTGCTAAATTGTGGATATAGCCACCAAGCCTAAATATCAAAATGAAACAACTTCTAGACCAAGATGACTACTATGTGGAAATTCTTAACATGATGACAAAAATGGGGCACCTGGGTGGCTCAGTCGATTAGGAGTCTGACTTCAGCTCAGATCACGATCCCACAGTTTGTGGGTTTGAGCCCCTTGTCGGCTCTGTGCTGACAGCTCAGAGCCTGAAGCCTGCTTCAGATTCTGTGTCTCCCCCTCTCTCTGCCCCTCCCCTGCTCTCACTCTGTCTCTCAAAATTAAATAAATGTTAAAAAAATTTTTTAAAGAGGTTGATAAAAATGAATCAATATTGGAATGCAGACTTGGTGGTCATATAGAAACATGGCCCCAGCTGTGCATATTCCTTGGGGAAAAGGCAAAGACATCGTCCTCTACCTGGTCTGCCCCACTGCATTGGCAGTGAATGTCCTAGATTAGGACATCACTTTCCAATCCTTGTTTCTGCTTTTAATCTCATTTTGCTCCAATCCATCCTACCAAGGCAACTAGTCTCATTTGTTACATCACACTCATGCTCCAAGCCTGAATGTAATTTATGAGATGAAAGGGAGCCATACAGTACACAGTCTCACTGTAACATCCACTTGGATCCATGGGCAGGACCCAAGCTCAGGAGATGCTCCAACAGGCAGATGTATGGGCCAAGGGTCTGAGCTGACACATTCACAGTATAGTGCTTGTGGAGTAGCCTGGCAGATCTGGAGAGCAGGACCCTCTCAGGCCCTCCAGCCCCTGTTCCTGCCCTCCTCTTAGGTTTCATTGCTGCTTCCAGTGCCTCCCAGTCTTCCTGTTCTCCTGGCTACACAGGTTCCCTTCACTCCCACAGCTCTGCCTCCTTGGGCCATTATTCTTGAGGAGGAGAAGTTCATCCTCTGAAATTATTCTTCCTGACTCCCTCCAGTTTCCCTTCCACTTGTTACCTGCTCTTAGTTATTCATCCTGGAAAAAAATATCAAAGTTAAGAAAAATTAGGTAAATTTGCATTGTTAATGAGAACACATGGGAAGAACATATACTTCACTCAAAGAAATGTATCTTTAATGCCCTAATTACCATTGTGCCAAGGGGCAAGAGATATTTGGGGTGGTGGGAAGGGGAGTGTAAACATCCCAGATGCAATGGAAATAAATACCTGTAAATAATTACAAGTCATTCCAAAATTTATTGGATACTCACATGTATGAGACATAATGCTATACATCTGACTTCTCTTACCTTCCACAACAATACTAATAGGTAGGAGTCATTATGCCTAGTTTATAGATAAGTATACAAATGTTCAGAAAATATAAGTAACTTGTACAAGCTAACACAGCACATATGTGGTAACTCTTGCATTCTAATCAGGGTCTTCTTGATTCAGAATCCATCCATTTAACAATTATGCTTTGTTGCACTTTTCCTTAAAGGTTGGCCCAGATCACCAATGACATCCCACTACTGAGACTAAAGGAACAAAGGTTGGGCTCCACAAGCAACTGTTCAAACAGAAAATTTTACAAAAGGGCCGTATAAACTGTGAAATACCTGGTATTTATTGTTATAGGAGGGAGAACATAGTACTAACGTTTTATCTTTTCTCAAATTCTATAGACAGCTGAAGCAAAAGGGAGATTCAGCATGAGAGGAAGCTGAGAAAAGATCATCTCAACAAACACAATTTCTTCTTTCGTGGAAGCATGCTCACAGGAACATAGAACAGCCAGCCTGGGTCTGGGTTACTAAGATACCTGCCCTACTGTTCCACAGGCGATTAACCTCATTTATTGGGCAGCTGGTGTTACCGGCATGGTATTAGGTTCTGCAGATGTGTAACACCATAGTCTTGTGTAAAACAGCAGCCAAAACATTGACTAGAGGGTATGCTTATCTGTTCCAGATATCAAAATGATATAAAAAATATATACACAGAGAACCCTATTCATATACCATCCCCATTCTCCCTGTTCTCTCTTAGTTGTGCAAATAACCGTTTCATTAATAGTTTTTTGTTACCTTCCAGTGCTGCTTCATACAAGTATAAGCAAATAGAAGTATATATCCTTATTTTCCCACTTGTATCACACAAAAGATACCATGTACATTGCTCATCAGAATAATCTTTTCATTTAAACAGATCCTAGAGATCTCTCTCTCTCTCTCTCTCTCTCTCTCAGAATTCCAAATTATTTTTAACATATCTGGACAATGTACCAAAGATAACAAAAGACTAGCACTTCTTTCTGAGTGTTAGGAGTGGTAATATAAACATGAAAGAATTTCAGAGACGACAGAGATCACAGCTTAGAAGGGCATAAATAAAATACCCTGGGGGACTTGAGGAAAGAGGTAACTAAGCTATCGCACCACATTTTTAATCCACAGGCTGGTGGATTTCTTGCTAATATCAATGAAACTCTTTTAACATTTTCGCAGTTAGCTTCCTCCAGTCTCCATTTAGATTCATGCCAAGAAGCAAACACTGTGTTAATTGGTGCATTTTCCTGTAGAAACTAATTATAGCCCCATGCTGTCAAAACAGGGCAAATTGTTAATGATACTTTACCTGACAAAATAGAAATAAAACTGTTTTGCCGTGAAGGAGGATGCTGGGATTCTGCCACAAAAGCCTTTTTCATCACAATTATAACAATGAAGAGAACTGCTGGTGAGGACCCATCCTGGGTCCATCATGCTCAAATGGCTCTCTGGAGTTGGGGGACATGGGAACGTAGGAGGGGAAGCATCTTCTCTTGGCTTGGGCTGCAGCATTCCAGATGAGAGTACCAAAAATGACAGTTCCTATAGCATGTGGACCACTTGGGACCTTGACTGTTTTCACAGATGTATACACCACCACACCATAAGCTATTTGAAAGCATTTGTTCATGTGTTTAAAAAATATTCACTGAGTGGCGCCTGGGTGGCGCAGTCGGTTAAGCATCCGACTTCAGCCAGGTCACGATCTCGCGGTCTCGCGGTCCGTGAGTTCGAGCCCCGCGTCAGGCTCTGGGCTGATGGCTCGGAGCCTGGAGCCTGTTTCCGATTCTGTGTCTCCCTCTCTCTCTGCCCCTCCCCTGTTCATGCTCTGTCTCTCTCTGTCCCAAAAATAAATAAATGTTGAAAAAAAAAATTAAAAAAAAAATATTCACTGAGTGTCGACAATGTGCCAGGCACTGTTGTAGAGGCTGGGAACACAGCGGGGGATAAAAGAGGGGGAAAAAATGAAAGAAAATAAAAGAAATAAAAGCAGAGTAAACAAAACAAAAGAAACCCTGTCCTGACGCAGCTTACACTCTATTGCACAAAATAGGTAATAAATAAGATATATAAGCAGTGTGTGTGTGTGTGTGTGTGTGTGTGTGTGTATGTGTCAGATGGCAGTAAGTTCCAAAGAGAAATGGAAAGTAGAGGAGTACAGAGGTACAATTTAAAATAGGGGGTTGGAGCAGGACTCACAGACAAGGTGACATTAGGGCAAAGATCGGAAGAAAGTAAGAGGTTGGGGCGCCTGGGTGGCGCAGTCGGTTAAGCGTCCGACTTCAGCCAGGTCACGATCTCGCGGTCCGGGAGTTCGAGCCCCGCGTCGGGCTCTGGGCTGATGGCTCAGAGCCTGGAGCCTGTTTCTGATTCTGTGTCTCCCTCTCTCTCTGCCCCTCCCCCATTCATGCTCTGTCTCTCTCTGTCCCAAAAATAAATAAACGTTGAAAAAAAAATTAAAAAAAAAAAAAAAAAAAGTAAGAGGTTAAACTCTTGTAGGCTTCTAGAAAAGGAGAAAATATAGTAGAACCAAAGATGACATTTATCCAGGAAGGTTTATAAGGCCAAATATGTTGCTAAAATCCTGAAATATATCTGTATTGTTTGGTATAATCATCACCCAAGGCAGCAGACAACTAAGGGATGGACTCCTCACACAGCAGAGGGCCCCCAGACCTCAGCTCCAGCCCTCAGGCCCGTATTCATTCTACTGTTTTATGCCTGAGCATAGTGCTTAAATATTAGAGTATCACTTCAGGGCCAAAGAAAAGCAAATGCAAACGACCTGAAGCAGAGCAGTGGGGTGTTTGAAACAAGGAGGCAGGAAGCCAGGTGACTGGAACAGAGTGAATGAGGGAGAGGAGAGGGAGCTACCTGGAGGAAATGGCAGATGCTGTAGAATCTCCAAGACCACTGCAAGAACTGGGTTTTGCTCTAAGAAGTAATTGGAGGGTTTGAAAAGGGACATGATCTCAGTTTTTGGAAAGGATCATCTGTCTACTGTATTGAGAATATACTTAAGAATTCAGGTGGAAGGGCACCTGGGTGGCTCAGTCGCTGAGCGTCTGACTCTTGATTTCAACTCAGGTCATGATCTCATGGTCATGAGATCAAGCCTTGTGTGGGTCTGCACTGGGCTTGGGAGCCTGCTTGGGATTCTCTCTCTCCCTCTGTCCTTGCTTCACATGTGTGTGCTCTCTCAAAATAATAATAATAATAATAATAATAATAATAATACAGATGGAAACAGAGAGTCTAGTGAGGGAAGCTATTGCACTCATACAAGCACAGCATGAGAGTGGCTGTATTAGTTTCCTGGGGCTGCCATAACAAATCATTATTGGCTTCATGGCTTAAAACAACAGAAATGTATCTTCTCACAGTTCTGGAGGCTGTAATTCTGAAATGAAGGTATTGGTAAGCCATGTCCTTCCTTCCTTGCCTCTTTCAGCTTCTAGTGGCTCCACACATCACTGCAATCACTGCCTCCACCATTATATGGTTGTCTTCTCCCTGTGTCTCTGTGTCACTCTCTCCATATTTCCCTCTCCTTTCTCTTATAAAGACACCAGTCATGAGATTTAGGACCTACTCTATCCACTATGACTTCATCGTAGCTTGAAGGTGTCTGCACAGATCCCATCACAATAAGGTCACATTCACAGGTTCAAGGCTTAGAATTTAAGTTTATCTTTTTTTGGGGGGGGGTCCATCTTAGAACAGGGTAGCAGCACTGGATATGGAAAGATGGATTCCGACTCTCAACATATTTTGAAGACAGAGCTAAGAAGATTCTCTGAAAGGCTAGAGATGTGGGATATGAGAGATAAGGAGAAGTCAAATTGGATTCCAAAGGTTTTGTTCTGGATACTTGGAAGGATAAGGTTGATATCAAGTGAGATGGAAAGAGTGAGGCTGGGAAGTGGGGAGGGGGTGATTTTAGGGCAGGGATAAGGGGTTCAGTTTTGAATATGTGAAGTTGAGATGTCCAATAGATACCAAAGTAGAGGATGAACAGCTTTTCAGAGTCTTTCTCCTAATTTTTATATATTCCTTATAACCTACCTCACTGCGAGGGATGGTAGCTGTGTGTGTGTGTGTGTGTGTGTGTGTGTGTGTGTGTGAATGAATCGATGACTATAAGTAGAAAAAACACAGATAAAACAAGGATTATTTTTCAATTAGGATGAAAATGGTACTTAGTAGGAAAAGAAACTAACATTTGTACATACTTTTCCCATTTGCAAATTGTCCTTCACTGGCCTTAGTTTAACTATTCCTTAAGTCAGTGATCTATAAATGCTATCACTGTATCTATCCTTCAGTGAGAAAACAAAAGTAGTGAGGTTCCATCACATCACTGAGCTCACCAGAGCTCATTCTCTGTAAGGCAGGCCAACAGATATACAGATGACCCAGGCAAGGTTGTTGCCCTTAAGGAACTCACAGTTGGAGGGGAAAGAGATGACAGACATAGAGATAAATAGGAGATAGAGGTAAATGTGATCATGAGGTAGCAAAGAGGTGAAACCAAGAGCTAGGGGGATGTTGCTGCACAAGGTGCTTGTCACTTAGGGAACGTATTTAAGCTGAACATTTTAAAGATAAAAAGATGGGACTTCCACTTATAAAAGGTGTATTTAGCCGGCAATCCTTAATGCAGCTTATTCTGAGTCTCCACTTTGGTACCTAAAAAGACAGAAAAAAAAAAAAAAAAGAAAAGAAAACCAGCCACAGTGAAGACTAATAGTGAAAGGAAACCCATGGCCAAACTCTAGGATAATTTTCCACTAAACCTAAGATCAAGGGAGTTAGTTTAGGAAATTCAGTTATGTAAAACTGTATCCATACTTTACCTCTTGAAGCAGCCTTTTCAATTAGAGAAAGATGGCAGAAAGAACTATCCTTCTACCACTGTCTGCTACCTTGTTCAAAGACCTGGAAATATCTACCAAATGGAACACTGGTCAGCCTTTCATGCAGGGCTACAACTTTTGAAGATCCTCTTTGCTCCCATGTTCCTATATCCATGTGCAAACAACTTCCATAAAACAACCAGCTAGAAAGCAGTCTTTTGGATTGGCTTTGTTACATTGCATCCTGAAATATAGTTCCTAGAAAAAACCTAAGAACAATGCATGCTAGCAATTGTGGTTTTTTAACTAGTGCATTAGTTTATACTATCAAAGAACCAGGCACGATATGCATGAGAAAATGTTAGTCCCATATAACAGGACCATACTAAATGATGGGTATTTGAACTAGGAATGAGTTGTAAGTTAGAAGAATTTAGAATAGAATTTCATCAAAACCAAGGGGATGATGGTCAGGACAAGGGAGATCCATAAAATCTGTCTTTAAACAAATACTATGCTCCAAAAGATCTCCTCTTGCCTGAGGATAAATAAAGAGAACCTAAATCACACCGAGGGTCCATTGAAAAAATAATGCAAAACAATGGGAAGCAAAAGTCATCCTGAATGGGGGGGGGGGGTGCCTGGGTGGCTCAGTCAGTTAAGCATCCCACTCTTGATTTCCACTCAGGTACTCAGGTCATGATCTCACAGCTTTGAGATCAGTCCCTTGTTGGACTGTGCACTGACAGTGTGGAGACTGCTTACAATTCTCTCTCCCATTCTCTCTGCCCCTCCCCTGCTCATTCTCTCTCTCTCTCTAAATAAATAAATAAATAAATAAGTAAATAAACAAAAAAATCCTTAAGTTTGAGAAGAACAGAATTCTAAAAATTATTTCTAAAGAACTCCAAAGAAAAATTTTTAATACCATGTGACATCATAAATAGGATGTTAGAAGACATGATCTAAGCAAATAGGAATAGAAAGTTATCAGGAGAATGAATGGAGATGAAAAGGCAGCTGTATAATATAATTAAAAATCACAAGGTGCCTGAGAGGCTCAGTCAATTAAGTATTGGACTTCAGCTAAGGTCATGACCTCATGGCTTGTGAGTTCCAGCTCGGCATTAGGCTCTGGGCTGACAGCTCAGAGCCTGGGGCCTGCTTCAAATTCTGTGTCTCCCTCTCTCTCTGCCCCTTCCCCACTGGTGCTGTCTCTCTGTCTCTCTCTCTCAAAAATAAATAATCATTAAAAATAAAAAGAATTGCAAAGAGACCAAAATTGTAGTAAGATTATCAAAATCTTCACTGGAGGGAGTAAAATCAGGCTTGCCGGTATAGAAAATTGAATCATTAATGTGAAGGATGCACTTAGAAATACTCTCTGAGGATACAGGGGAGAAATATAAAAAGATCAAAGGATAAAGAAAGAAGATGGCATGTAGGGAGAAGAAAGAAAGAACGGAGATATCTGAGAATTGTAGGGATTCCCAAGGAGCAAGCTAGAACAACTGCTGTATATGCATCAGAGTAAGAAATAATTGGGGGTAAAGGAAAAACATCCAGAGGTGAGAGAAAAATGGATTGGCATCATAGAAAATAATGAATCATGGTAATAATGAAGATTTCTTGAACGTCTACTGTGTCAGGTGTTTGTCTAAACAGTTTATCCCTATCAAATTTAATTAATTCATGACCATACAAAATTATGGTCTCCACTTTACAGATACAGCAACTGACTCACACAGAGATTAGCTAACCTGCCTGAGGTCAAAGAAGCAAAGGGCGAAGTCAGGACTAGAACCTTCTAACTACTGCCCTATAATAATGAAATAAAGTCCATGTTTAGATAAATCTCAGCAAATATTGGTAGTTACCTAGGTAAAGAAAAAAAGTCAACAAAAACACTCAAAAGTGAAAATAAGCAAAAACAAACAAACAAAAGGAAGTCATCTGCAAGGCACAACTAAGTTGATAGGAGCCATAGGAGCAGTTTCAGAGAAATAGTTGCAATTACACACAGCCCATCAGTTTGTACCATGTGACCTAGGATTTTTTTTTTTTTTATTTTAGAGAGAGAAAGGGGTGGGGGAGGGTCAGGGGAAAAGGGGGGAGAGAGAGAGAGAGGGAGAGAGAGGGAGAGAGGGAGAGGGAGAGAAAGAAGGAGAGAATCCTTAGTAGGCTCCATGCTCAGCATAAAATCTGATGCAAGGCTCATTTCCACAATGCTGTGATCATGACCTGAGCCAAAATCAAGAGTCAGACACTCAACTGACTGAGACACTTGGTACCCCAAGAATTGCATTTCTAAGATTTCAGCTTGAGGAAATAATTGATTATTTTATACACACACACACACACGCACACACACCTATTTATACATATATACATTATATAAAATATATGATATATCAATCTATATATTATATATGATTTATGTAAAATGATATTTATCACCATTATTTATAGTAGCAAAACTCCAGTGACTAGTGACCCACAACTAAGATATACTTAAGTAACTTATGTTTGATATGTGTGATGAAATTATTATATAGTCATTTCAGTTATGTTTTGGAAGACTTTCAATGACATGGAGAATGGCCCTTGATATAACGTTAAGAGGAAGAACAAGAAATGGAACACTGCATATAGACAGATCACTATTTTTCTGATTCAAAATGTGTGCTAGCAGTGATGTTATCCCTGAGTGGGGAGAATTCAGGTGAATTTTTGTCTCACGTCTAAATTTTTTGCAATTTATAAATTTCATACAATAGTGATGCATATTAAAGAGTGTTTAAATAATCAATAGTCAATTGTAAAGAATTAATTTGTGAATAACCAGGAGCAAATACCATCCTAAGTAAATAATCTTTGTAAATAAAAATTCTTTGTAAATAATGCCTATGCAAATTGTCTTTGTAAATAATCAGTAGCAAATATCATCCTAAGAGAATACCAGTGACGATAAATCAAGGACCTTTGACCCAGAGGTTCTTTGTAAATAATCAATAGCAAATACCACCCTAAATAACAAGAGGACCATAAATCAGTGACTATAAATCAAGGACTTCATTTATCAGTGACGATAAATCAAGGACTTTTGACCCAGAGGTTAATTTTATGTATGACTCTGCCTTCATCACCTGGAGGATTTTTTTGTCTAGTTCTTAACCTCTGTAAAGTTCCACACTTAAAAAATGGCTTCTCCTTTTGGAACGAAGGAGGCTACTGTCCTTCATTCTCACTATTCTCTCCCTTTTCCAAAGAACCAAATGAAAGTAATATGAACGTTATTTGTAATTTGTCAGCTTCATCAATGCAAAGTCCTGTATTGAAGAGAAATCTGTTATTATTTTGGGGATTCCAGCACCCTTTGAATGTTCTATTTTTGAAGAATTCCCCACCTTTGAGTCTGTACCTCTTCAAGACAGACACTGGGAATTCATTTTCAAAATATCTCCTGCAGTGGGACCTCAGGCAAGTGACCTAGGCTTTGTCACATACAACTTGAATTGAAAGTTAGGGACACAGGGATGCCAGGGTGGCTCAGTCGGTTAAGCAGCCGACCTTGGCTCAGGTCATGATCTCGCGGGCGTGAGTTCAAGCCGGCATTGGGCTTTGTGCTGACAGCTCAGAGCCTGGAGCCTGCTTCTGTTTCTGTGTCTCCCTCTCTCTCTGCCCCTCCCCCATTTGCACTCTGTCTCTCTCTGCCTTTCAAAAATGAATAAATGTGAAAAAAAAGTTTTAAGAAAAGAAAGTTAGGGACACAAAGATGCAGGCACAGAGGAATTCCTTCAGGGACAGTAGATGAGGCTCTAGGTAGGACCCACGTGCTCAATAGTGAGGAGCCTACTGCAGAAGTCAGATGTTTCCACAAGACGTTTTCCTTTCTGTGTTATCTCCATGACTGCGTGTTAGCTAGAAGTCCTAAATAAATTACTTTTTTTATTGAAACTCAGCTAGAGTGGATTCTGCCTTGGCCCCAGCAAACAACCTGAATTTGAGTTCCGTTCCAGCTAGTTATCAACAGAAGTTACATATTCTTTCTAAGCCTCAGTTTCTGTACACAATATCTCATTTGATGGCAATAACCTTATGACACTGGATCTGTCTTCTTCAAAGACCCCATTTCATACTCCACTAATGCCATACACATGCCTTCTTCATTCTCTCCTTAAAGTTACACTCACTAAACTATCTCTCCTCCCCTTTGATTTGTAAGAATGTGTAAATTTGGGCCATGGGATTGCAATAAATCAGAATCCTAGAATTTTGGGGATGGATAGGATTTTAAAGAATTTCTAGCTCAACCACTCAACTGATAGATGAGAAGTCAATGTTGGGAACTTGTATGTTGACACTTTATTTCCAATCCATCCAAGCAGCTGAACATATTATGGCCCTCCATACTGCTATGAATGTAGAGTAAAATGTGAAACTAAACCAGTTGTTTTGTCTCTGTGTCACCTAATTTGAGAACTCTTAATAAATGGACTGAGGTGATTAGCAGTTCATGTACTAGAGAAGCTCATCCCAAACAATCATTCCAGAATATAGTAGACATAACAATCTTGTGGATCATTTTCCTGAGGAAAGCTAACCTGGTATGTCACTTTTGCCAGTCACCAGCACTTTTGCTGACAAGATGATATCTAACAGTTCAAATAGAATTGGTAAAAGAGCCAAGTTGGCAAACACACAAACTGTATTACCCAAACTGTTCTACACTGAACCTTAGGCAGTTTCTCCAAAGTGAATTATTGACCAACTTGCCTAGAGTCTATAAGACTTCTACTTCAATTTTTCTTTGCATATTTATAATTACACACTTCTCTCAGCATTGTTGTCCTTTACCTTGGGTAGATTTCAAACTAAATGTAACCCAGAGACCCTGTCCCTTTGCTTACCTCAGGTCTTTTACTGTGGGCTCTAATTTTCTGGTTGAAGACTCCCAGTCAGTGACCACATCTTGCTTTAAGAGCATCACGTTTCTTCTTATTTTATGAATATGGGCTGACACAGATGCCACTTGGCAACATAGGAAGAGGCTGAAGGCAAAGAAAGGCCTTGTAGATGAAGACCACACGCTAGGCTCAGACTCTGAAGCCCTCCAGTGCCCAGCTTTCAGCAGCCAAACATGGCTGTTCCTTTCTACTCTTAGAATCAACATCTCAAGAGAATGTATATACCAAAGCTTTGAGGCAGATGTTCTAGGGATGGGACGTAAGAATGGGCTGTCCAGTGAACTACTTGGTTCCACCACCTATGTTCTGCCATCCACTGAGAGTGCCTTTTTGTGCACATGTATGTATGCACACAAGCCCATGTACACGTGACTTAACAGGGGCCGGTCTTCTGGTCCACATGTGGACAGGTTTAACCTCAATGCTTCCTCTCCCTGCCTTTGCATTTTGACTTATTCGTCAGTCCAAACAGGCATTCTCACACTCCCTAGGGCTATCGGGCTCTCATGCTCCACTCTCATTTGCCAAATCAAAATTTCCTCTCAGTATTGAAAAGTCATTCACACTAAAACATTTGGACTTGATGCCCCTACTCCTGTTACATTCTGAATTTCTCATACCTCTTCCTCATTCCTCAATGACTTGGGCACCTGACTTTCCTTTCCTCCAGAACTACTTCTGCCATCATGACTGGTGGCTTTAGCCTCCACATGCTGGCCCATCTACCATTTTGGTGTCTTAGTTCCTTAGCTCAAATGATTGTTTCCCCACTTCACCTCAGATTCTCATTCACATGGTCACTTCCTAGATTTTTGTGACTAGAAACGGTGTCAGTTCTCTATCACATTACAACTACTATTATTTTTACCAATTGTCACACCTTTATATCCTCACTGTCCTCTTTATACAGTCCAAATCTCATGATGCACCACAAAAATAATCTCCTTTAAAACACCTAACATTTTTTTAAAAGTTTTTTTTTTTTCAACGTTTATTTATTTTTGGGACAGAGAGAGACAGAACATGAACGGGAGAGGGTCAGAGAGAGAGGGAGACTCAGAATCGGAAACAGGATCCAGGCTCTGAGCCATCAGCCCAGAGCCTGACGCAGGGCTCGAACTCACGGACCGCGAGATCGTGACCTGGCTGAAGTCGGACGCTTAACCGACTGCGCCACCCAGGCGCCCCGTTTTTTTAAGTTTTTTTTTTTCAACGTTTATTTATTTTTGGGACAGAGAGAGACAGAGCATGAACGGGAGAACCTAACATTTTTTACCTCACTCTCTTTCTATTGTGCTTGCCTGGCCAACATCAACCATAATTATACTCATTGACCCCTATATGAATAAATTTTACTAGACAAAACTAGGCAATTATACCAACTGGACTCACTTCAAATTTATAATCACAAATCTCAGATAGGCATTCAATATTGCATGACGATTCTAGAAACTATCTGACACAATTGAGAACCATACTTGATCCATAAATTCAAAATGCTAATTAAACCCAGGCATCATTAAGATAATTCTAACTAACACATACATATTCATTCATTTGCCAATCTTCTGCAGGACAAAGATTGCATTTCTGGCTCACCTTTTGCATACACTGTATCTTCTGCAAATTCTAGTTTTGGTTTCTTTAAAGTACAGTGAGAACTGAAAGATATTTAAAGATAATGTGAGGTCACTGTCCTAGTTTTACAAATTCTCCCTATCTTTTATAGTTGCCTTGCCCATAACAATGGAACAGCACCTTTTTTAGCAACTTGCTAAAAAGTCTTTCCAAAGCATTCAGCTAATTTTTCATAAAAACAATTTTTTGCATGATTTCTTCATTTTATGTAATATTTCATTAAATTACATAATTACAGTAATGAATAGGCTGTATTAGTCTACTAGAGCTGCCACAACGAAATACCCCAGATGGGGTGGCTTAAACAACAGAAATTTATTTCTCACAGTTATGGAGGCTGGAAGTCCAAGGTCAGGGTGTGAGCAGGTTTGGTTTCCCTTGAGGCTTCTCCCTGGCTTCTGGTTGGCCACCTCCAGCATACAGTTGTTGTTGTTGTTGTTGTTGTTGTTGTTGTTGTTGTTGTTTTCTGTGTGCATGCTCTGGGTGTTTCTTCCTCTTCTTAGAAGGACAACAGTTCTACTGGATTAGGGCCTTACCCTTTTGACCTTATTTAACATTAATCATCTTCTTAAAGGCCCTACCTGCAAATACAGTCATATTAGAGCTTAGGACTTCAACATAGGAACTTGGGTTGTGGAATACAATTCAGTCTATACATTAGGCATTGGCAAGTTCAAGGATGGACACAATTGCCTCTTTGTAAACAGTAGATCAAACTAATGAACACAGTAGTTCATGGAGTTTCAGAGTATGAAATACCAGCCACGGGTACCATTACTTTAACAGAAGAAAAAGAAGGAGAGAAAGAAAGAAAGAAAGAAAGAAAGAAAGAAAGAAAGAAAGAAAGAAAGAAAGAAAGAAAGAAAAAGACAGGAGGGAAGGAGGGAGGGAGGGAGGGAGGGAGGGAAGGAAGGAAGGAAGGAAGGAAGGAAGGAAGGAAGGAAGGAAAGGAAGAAGGAAAAAGAAAAAAGAGAGGACAATTAATCCATTCTTAAGTCAAGTGGAGGAAATGGAGGTTAAGAGAATTTCAGTTGTACCTAGTATATCTGCATTGTCCATTTCTTCTTGTCTACTGTACAAATATGCCTTCGAATAATAAATATTTTAAAAGGTTTTTTAATGAATCTTCTTTGGCCTCTTGTCCTTCTATCTAATACTGTTTCTCTTTTCTCTCTTCCCCCTTCCTCCCTTCCCTTCCCATCTATTCTCTTATTCTCTGAAGTCACAGAAGAGCTGTCCAAACTCACTGTCTGCAAGCCCATCTGCACTTCTCATTCTTTGCTATCCACTCTGATTGGGCATTTTTTCCCCACTCTAACCCCACTGTACAAAAATAGTCCCGATCAAGGTCACTGTTATATTCATCTCGCCAAATTCAATGGTCTGTTTTTCTGTTCCGCCTTGAATTCTCTTCGATGTCTATGCAGCCGGTCAGTTGTTCCCCTCCTTTCAACAATGTTTTCATCTCTGGTTCTGTGACATCCCCTCTCCTGGTGGTTTTCCCTATGATAAAATTAAACCTCTAATCTTGGAGCCCTCTTACTATCTTTGCTTACAATCCCTCCTTGAGGTAATCCTCATCCTCCCCTATGAAATAAAAAACCACTTCTATGTTGATAGTTCACCTATTTGTTGGCTAGATATCTTCTCTCCTGATGGGTCTCATCTATCAGCATACACAACACCTCTACCTGAATACAACTCCTGTTCTCAACTCCCACCTCAACACAGCAAAACCCTCCTCTTTGCATCCTTTCTGTACTTAGTAATGGGGCTGCAGTCTAACCAGTCACTCACACCAACGACATAGGAGCCGCCCGTGTTTTCTTTTTTCCCCTAACATCCTACGTTAAATTCATCAGGAAGCCATCAGTTCTTCTCCAGGATCTATCCTGAATCCTAACGCTGCTTATACCTCTAGGCTTCCCTACTCTATCGCATCTGCCGCTCTCTCCCCTGGGTCACTCCCAAGACCCCTGTCATCTTCCACCTCCATTCTTGCTAGTATATCCCCTACAGACCATCCTCTACACAGAAAGATGTAAATTGGATCATGTCACTCCCCTACCATAAAATTCTCTGACGGTTTCCTTTATTTTTGAGTAAAATCTAAATTCCTCCTCTGGACTAGAAAGTGATCTCACCTCTACTGACTTTTTGGCCTCACGTTTCTTCATTCTCTCCATCATGCCCTAGCTTTCAGCCACACATGCCTTCTCTCTCTGTCCCTCAACACAGCAAGCTAGTTCTCATCTCAGAGCCTTCACACATGTTGCTTCCTCTTCCTGGAGAGTTATTTCTCCAGATCTTTGCAGACTTACCTTCTATTCACTTGGCTGCCAATTTGCATGCCATCTCTTCAGAGGGGCCAGCCCAGACCACCCTAAAGCCACCTGCCCAGTCTTTGCTGACCATTTAATCTGTAGCACACTTACCAGTATCACATATTATCATTTTTATGCATTTATTTACATGTTTTATTTTCTGTCTCCTCACTTGAATGTAATCTCCCTGAGTGCAAGGTTTCTGTACGCCTTACTATCCTGTCCATAGTATCTAGAAGAATGACTTACCATGGTAGATACACATTAAATAGTTCATTCCTGACAGAATAAATGTAGATGACTACTATGATTAATTACATACGCACTTTTTTTTTCTGAGAGCAGGAAAAATCTTAAACCTAGGGAATTTAATTTTGTACATGGAATTGAGGGTGTTGGTATGTTGGGGGGAGGAGGAAGAGAGGAGTGGCGGCTTCCAGGGCTGCAACAATCAGACCATGTACACTGTTCTGGTTTGCTTGCTTCTTGCCTTCATTTTTTCTCCTTGAAGGAGGGAGCTCAGTTCTGATGATGTGAACTCACATGTCAACCCTGTTCTCCATGATCTTTTATGAAACCTTACTACTTGCTATTTCCCTATTGTTCCTCAGATATCTATCTCCTGGGGGAATTCCTTTCCTATCGGCTCTCAGAACCAGCCACATAAGTTGTGTGGCCCAGTGCAAAATGAAAATGTGAGGATCCTTGCACAAGCTGGTGATGGCACAGCATTAAGCCAAGATCCCTTGGGTCCCTTCTAAGGATAAGGCTCCAGGTGACTACACAGGTCACACACATATGAAGTCCATCCATTAGGTCCTTATTCTCCAGATTATAGGCCCGTTTTCTTTCCACACATCCTCCAACACACCCCAGTTCTTCCCTCTGTCCTGACTTCTGTCTTCTGCTTCCATTCTCAAATGCAACCGAATCCAAAGAAAGCCAAAATGAGGGGCGCCTGGGTGGCGCAGTCGGTTAAGCGTCCGACTTCAGCCAGGTCACGATCTCGCGGTCCGTGAGTTCGAGCCCCGCGTCAGGCTCTGGGAGGATGGCTCGGAGCCTGGAGCCTGTTTCCGATTCTGTGTCTCCCTCTCTCTCTGCCCCTCCCCTGTTCATGCTCTGTCTCTCTCTGTCCCAAAAATAAATAAACGTTGAAAAAAAAATTAAAAAAAAAAAAAAAGAAAGCCAAAATGAAAATGAGAGACTAATGAGCAGAGGGATCTGGGAACTTGAAACCTCGGGGAACGAGCATGGGACATAAAGTATGGCAGGTATAAAAATAAAAATGCTTGCTCACATTGTGGCAGGTAACAATCACAGATAGCTTAAAAAGCCTGGATTTGTCCATGTTGATGTTTTTAGAATTCTCCCAGTTAGTTTTGCTCACGAAAGGGATTAGACACAGAGTGAAAAATGGTGCTCAACATTTACTGTGGTCATGAATTTCATCTTTTTTTTTTTTTAATCGCCTAGCAAGGGAAAATCCATCTTGTTATTCCAAACTCACTGAGCCCGTCCTTCTTCATCTGTACACGAACTGAGCTGTACAATTTTCCACCGTTTCTTTCCGCTGGGAGAGATTCATTCCGAAACTGAGTTCATACATGAAAAATTAAGCACAGCTCATTGCCAGCAGGCCTGGCGTTTGGCGCTTTTCAGTGCATCCAGGACATGAGCAAAGCTTAGAGAAATGAGGTGAAGAAATGAAGTAAAATATTGGGGCAATGAGAGAAAACTGTGTGGACTCGGGGACCTTTGTGTCAGCGTCTTCCTTTCAACAGCCACCTATATTTGATAGGTCAAACGCAGTTTTCTCCTCTTCCCTCCTGGCATTTCTTCAAATGACATGTGTCACCACTGCGAGGCAGTCAGGTCACTGGAAGTAATGTTTTCAACCCTTTAAAACTTTCAGTGAATCACAGTTCGTATGAAAAACAAATAGGCTACTTCTTTCTTTTCGGGACATCACAGCTGCTTCTCTCCTTTTCCCTGCACTTCCCAGAGATTTTTTTTTGTCAACAGAGTCTGGTTCTGACCTATTTTGGTGACTTGGATCACCATGGAGATGACTGATTCCCTAATTTAAAATATCTTCTGCCCAATTCAAGCTACCCGTGTACTTCGACAGTGAAAGCTGGCACTGAGAGGTTATTTTGGAGAACCAAAAAGCTAGAATGCAAATTATCTGAGGTGACATTGCGACGTAGCAACTGCAGTGTGTCACCATCTGCTCTCCAGTAAACCTTCGCTCTGAAGTGCAGGGAACTACTCCATCTTGTTTTCAGCCATGACCCGTGCCTCTTGTTCCCTTCTGGAGCTGGACGCATCTTGAGCCGAAGTTTGAACTGGCATCCGGACCTGAGCTCCTTCTCCAGCCTCTGCTGTTGGAGGGCTGGTTAACAGTCTGCAGGGGCCTTTAGTACCGTGAGGTGCAGTCTGCTGTGTGAGTAAGTATGAGGCTCCTTTGGTCACTTCAGACTCCATTCGCCACTAAGCAGAAAGAAGTCTGAGTAATGAGTCAGCAAATAAGAGCAAGATATTCAAACTAGAGACAACAGAAGGAGAACGTTTCTTGAAGTGTTATGGGAGTGTCTCACTGAAGCCATGAGTAGGGACTGGGCCTTTAGGAGATAGGCACCAGGCACAGGCTCTCACCTCCCCTTTGCGTCTACTTGTGCACCTAGCTGCCTCTCTGACCCTCTTCCTCAGTCAACATTGGTGTATTCACCAACAGGAGAGCAGACTCTGGAGCTGGGGTTTGCATCCTAACCATTCCATGCCTCAAGTTTCTCTTCTGTAGGATGGTGTGTGGTAACAGTATCTACCTCATAGAAGTTGTTTCGAGGATTAAATGAATTAACACCTGTAACGTGTTCTGCACAATACGTTACATCTATTAAGCTCCCCTCAAACAAAGCTTTCTCTGCTTGCTTATCAGTGCTTCCTGACTCAAGCATGGGGATCCCTGTTCTGATTTTTATAAATCGGGTCTAGAAGCTCTCTGCTAATTGGCCCTGCTACACTGCATGGCAATTTCATATTCCCAGGGAGCTAGCCACTCCTGGTCCAATTATCTGTGGTAAAGAGTACTGGTGTTGGGGACATATTAGCAGGAGTTAACATTCATTGAATGATAAGTACTGTTCTAAGCACTAATACTCATTAATTCATAACAACCCCAAAATAGTTACTATGATTAACCTCGCTTGTCACACGAGGGTCTATAAGAGAAAGAAATGAAAGTAATGGAGAAGCAGAATTTGAGCACAGGACACATGCACTTACATAGGCCATCAAAGTCTTGCTCCCAGTTTTGAAGCAGGCTCTTGGAAAGAAGACAAAGACAGGTTGAATACGATGGGACTAAAGACAGGGAAGAATGACTAGCCTTGCTTGTGCAGAAGAACCTTGAGGATGGACATCTTTGAAGAAGATCCAGTCTCTGTCTGTGTGAACTGATGTTATATCCCGATGTGACCTGAAACCCACGAAGCAGAATTATCTGACTTTCAGTCCCCATGACCTTTGAGTGAGTTTCCGGGAATCACAGAGAAATACAATACGACTGAGTCACACTGATGGAATTTGCATTTTGTTAAGTTCTTAAATACAATGATCTTCAGGCATTTGTTAAAAATTCTCCTCAACATATGCATATATTTATATGAATGCATTTGTATGAATGGATGTATATAATCCAATGCATTTATCAATATAAATGTCTTATGGTGTGAATTGTGTGGGTGTGTATAATACCATGGAAATTCTTAAATCTAAATATCACATAAGGTTAAATTTAAAACTTTTAAGTTCTGGGCTCATTTAAATTCCAGTAAAGCTAAAAAATAAAATAACCCTGTAGTCACAGGTTATAGCCTCTGATTTTCAGCTTCAGAATCATCTATTCACCCTGATAAGAATAGAAAGAGATCTTTGACTTTTTATAGAGTGACATATTTCTCTTTTGCTCTGTGGATCTCTAGCCATCTTTATTTTTCTTCTCTCCCAAAAAAGAAAGCTTATTATAATTCCTTTACCTAACACTTCTCACCCCCACTGGCATCAAACAAATTTCCACTTCTGAAATGCTTCTTTGTTGCACACACAAACCTTCTCTGCACATTGAGAATCAAATACTGAAAAATCATCTGCTGCATTTCTAGTACCCACCGGATAACTCAACGCCTGCAAATGTGATCCAGCCTTCTCAAAACATCCCAGGAATCTAATAACGTAAAAGAATCCACATTTCAGTAAAGTGAAACCCCTTCAAATTCTTTAAGTACAATTATTATGCCCTAAGAGGGTTCGGACTAATTTTTTCTAAAAATATTAGGCTACCTACCACCCATGTTCAAACTGAATTTGGTATGGAAGGAGAACACAAGACAAGCAAAACTTATGTTTGCCTTTAAGAGTCTTAAAATCAGGGGCACCTGGGTGGCTCAGTTGGTTGAGCATCTGACTCTTGATTTCAGCTCAGGTCTTGATCTCACAGTTCGTGGGTTCAAGCCCCACTTCAGGCTCTGTGCTGACACTGTGGAGCTAACTTGGGATTCTCTCTCTCCTCTCTCTGCTCCTTCTCTCTCTCTCTCTCTCTCTCTCTCTCTCTCTCAAAATAAATAAATAAACTTAAAAAAGAGTCTTAAAATTAAGAACAGAATTTAAGGCCTTTACACGAGTTAATTACTCTGTATCCTTTCATTGCCATGGCACATGTTGGAGAACCAGAATTTTTATTGGCTTAATGGAAAGATTCAAATTAATACTAAAACAAGTCAGCAGTAATCACAATAACATAGTACAGGAAAAACTGTCTACCAGTATCTGGAAACACATTAATAGGACTAACATTACCATCCCTTGTCAACCATTCAGTTCTTGCCCATTGGCCAGAACTCTTTACTGACTCAACCCTGTAATTTTGGATACTCAGAGACAAAATCCTCAAGCTCCAGTGGACAGGAAATCTTTCTTTCATGCCTTGACTTTGTTTTGTCACCTTATTTCTTACTTCAAATTGTGCCAAACCTTGTCCCATGTGATTAATTCAACATTAATAAGGTGATTATTTCAACATTCTATCACTGTGCAACACTGTAATGTCCTATAACCTTGACTGTAAGGAAATATATGCATGTGTACCAGCCTGGGCTCTTGTGTTGGCAATTGAGTAACCAAGCATCCCAGTTTGCCAAGGACTGAGAGGTTTCCTGGGATACAGGACTCTTAGCACCCAACCAGGAAAGCTTCTACCAAGAGATAGGAAACTCAATTCAAATTGTCTTAATTTAAAAGGAAAATCAGGGGCGCCTGGGTGGCTCAGTCAGTTAAGTGTACAACTTTGGCCCAGGTCATGATCTCGCAGTTTGTGGGTTTGGACCCCACATTGGGCTCTGTGCTGACAGCTCAGAGCCTGGAGCCTGCTTCAGATTCTCTGTCTCTCTCTCTCTCTCTCACTCTGCCCCTCCCCCACTCACACTCTGTCTGTCTCTCTCTCTCTCAAAAATAAAGATTAAAAAAATGTTTTTAAGGAAAATAGTTAACTTATGTAATGGCAAAGACAAATGGCTTCAGGCATGACTAAATCCAGGGACATGAAAATCACCGTAATATAGTCTCTTTCCATCTCTTGGCTCTGTTCCCCTCCTCCCATCCTATGCAGACTTTAGTCTCAAACCCCACATGGTAATGTCTCAGTTCTAGGCCTAAATACTCCCAGACTCAAATGGAGCAAAAAAAGGGAATGCTTCTTTCTTCTATTCCCAACACTTGAAACAAGGGCTTACTTTTTATTGCCTCAAGTTGAGTCATGCACCCATCCCTGAACCAAATCCTAAACCAGAGGGAGAGAAATGCTGGTTAGCTTAAGCCTAGGTCTCATGCCCACGTAGGCATCTAGGACCACTTATTCATCAGGCCCATGGAAGCTGTGGCACCAAGAAGGAGTACATGAGAGGTTCTCCAAAGGAAACCCAAAAGTAGAAAAAAAATGGATTCTGGGAAGCCAAAAAAAATTATTAATAATCCATGCAACAAAAGTTGGTGGTGTCCTTCAGTCACTAGTTACATGGAACAGATCAGTTGAAAGCTATTGGCTTAAGAAAGTCTTATAGATAAGAGAGAAAATATTGATGAGAAGGGACAGTTGATCTAAGGAAGACAGTAACACAGCTGGACAGTAAGGATGGGGGTATAGCAATAATTCATTAACACTGATGTACTGATTTTAGGGTAGCTTTTTGGAGATCCTCTATCATTTTTACTATGCTTCATAGTGAACTTTTCTGAATTCTGTTACTGCTTCTTCCTGTTCCTACACAAAAGTACAGCTAAGCCACAGATGCAGAGAAGGCAGAAGCTGTATGGATGTCAGAGGAGGTCTGAGCCAATATCTACATTGGAGTTTGTTCAAATTGCCGCATCTGCTTTTGACTGAAGTTACAAGAATAGAGGCTTGGCTTTGTCTTGAAGTCATAAAATTCATTTTATTCTGGTGTCAGAAGAAGCCAACCGAGGCCAGAAAGTTAGGAACTTTTAATAAGAATACAGTCTTGACTAAAAATAAGAGAAAAGATTTCAAATCACACTCACTAGCTGACTTCATAGATTCTCTGGGGGGTTAATCACTCAATATAATGAAAAATAAAACGAAAAACAGGTGCCATTAAGACTATATCTTATCTAAACCATGGGCAGGGAAGAATAATGAAATAATCTCTTAGAATGCCTTTGTCCTTCCGGGAGGGAAACAACAGCCAAGGCTCAGAGTTCCACAGGTGGCCTATTCATCTTCAGGTTTCTTGGGAATAAATAGCATTTCATATTTCAAATGTTCTCTTTGCGTTCACATACAATGTTCTCATTCAGTTCTCACAACAAACCCGTGAGGTTGGCAGATAATCGGTTCCATTTTGCAGACAGGAGAAGCTATGTGCAGAACGGTTAAATAACTGGGCCAGTGTTCTAGGACTCATTCATGGATTTAAGAACACCCATCATGGGTTGTGAGGTTTGGTTATTATAACTGCCAAATACCACCCCCAGTAAGCTGTGTACATCGGTAGTTCTACTTCTCCAGAACTGGACCTTGGCAGGCCCACATGTGGAGCAATTTGTTAATTCATTCATTTGCTGAATGCCTGTTCTAAGGACTCTGCTGGGTGCTGGGGATACAGAGACGAACAAGGCATATCTCCTGCTCATAATGAGCTCTCTGCCTAATGTGATTTTCTCTCCTTATGTGTCACCAGAAAATGTTAAATATAAGTGGATTTTCGACTGTGCATCTTCTTTTCTTTTGTTTTCCATACTTCTATTTTAATTATTATAAATTTAGACAGCAAACATAATAATAAATGCAACTATTTACTATGTTGCATTAACTGCAGTAGGCACAAATTTATGGGGCTTTTTATTATCTTTTTGAGAGAG
This sequence comes from Herpailurus yagouaroundi, assembly GCF_014898765.1. NCBI lineage: Eukaryota > Metazoa > Chordata > Mammalia > Carnivora > Felidae > Herpailurus > Herpailurus yagouaroundi. The sequence goes on along the minus strand of NW_024412377.1, from coordinate 120,567,957 downwards.
AGAGAGACAGAGAGAGAGAGAGACAGAGAGAGAGACAGAGAGAGAGAGAGTGAGCACAAGTGGGGGAGGGGCAGAGAGAGAGGGAGACACAGAATCCAAAGCAGGCTTCAGGCTCTGAGCTGGTGGCACAAAGCCTGATGCAGGGCTTGAACTCACGGATGGGGAGATCATGACCTGAGCCAAATCCAGATGCTTAACGCACTGAGCCACCCAGCTATACCAACTAGGCACAAGTTTAATGCAGTTTTCAAACCAGATGTGCAGAGCAAATATAGCTTATTCAATTTATCTATAACTTACCTGATGTTCCTTCTAAGGCCCCGGGCTTTAGTCAAGAAGAACAAATAACTTTGTCCCAATTCTATGCAGAACTCCAGAATAATAATTTAAACAGCCCCTTAGATAGTATTTAAGCAATCTCTAAGGAGCAAGTCAAGCCTTTCTGAAAAATCTTATTCTGAACGTTAGAGGTTGAATATCACCCATTCTCTTTCTTTGTATTTTTTTGGAACCAGACTCTAATCCTTACCACACATATACCTCGTTACTAGTACTCCTCAAGATAAATGTCCCATGCATCTAAGAAGGTCTTGCACTCGGAAAGGCTAAAAGGGAATAGTTACTAATCACTTAAAAATATAGCTCCTGTGGGGGCACCTGGGTGACTCAGTTGGTTAAGGGGCCGACTTCAGCTCAGGTCATGATCTCACAGTTTGTGAGTTTGAGCCCCATGTTGGGCTCTGTGCTGACAGCTCAGTGCCTGGAGCCTGCTTCAGATTCTGTACCTCCCTTTCTCTCTGCCCTTCCCCTGCTTGTGTTCTGTTTCTTTCTCTCTCTCTCTCTCTCTCTCTCTCTCTCAAAAATAAACATTAAAAAAATTTTTAAATAATAAAAATAAAAATATACTCCTGCGAAACATACATTATCTCCCCAAATTTTTACAGAAGCTCTAAGAGAGAGGTGGCATTTACAGATGAGTTAGCTGAGATACAGAGCAGCTTAACATCATGTTTAAGACCACAGAGCTTATTTATTTTGCCACATGCTTAATAATTGGGCCATGTGGCTTTACATGTGACTCTCCAGCCATGGCGGGGAAAGAGCTGCTGTGTGGAGTTCTCCTCTTCCAGACTGAAGGGTAGCTTCCTGTCTACTGGGCAGAGAATGCCTCATTGATGTTTGTATCTCGAGTGTTTAGTACAGTGCCAGGAGCACAGTAGATGCTTAGTAAATGTTTGCTGGGAGTTAACCACTTGCAGTCACTCCGGCATGGTTCTTGTTTTCTTTTCTCAATGTCCATTTGACAAACTGGGAAACTGGGCCACCACAGAGCTGGTGATGGCCAAGAGAGGGTTAGCCCAGGATCCTGATTCCCAGGCTAGATTTCTTCCCTTACCCCTGGCATTGCACACAGCTCTGAGGCATGCCTGAATCTTGCAGGAAGCCCCAGTGAATCACTGTCAGATGGTCTGTTTTGGGCATTTTGGGAAGTGTTCCTAGAGGAGTGCGAGAGTTTTCTCTGAAGACAGGCTCAGCGAGTAGAAAACAAAAGTTTGAGACCCTGGAAGTTCTGCAATGCCTTCCCTCAGGGGAGGTAGGAACTCCCAAACCCAGGCCAAATTCTGGATTTGCAGACATATACACTATCTGCTAGCAAGATAAATCAAACTTGATTTGTCATGTCCTGCAATGTGTCTCATAAATGCTGGCAAGAGTAGGTATAAACATTTTACTCATAAGAGGCCATTCAATGATTATAGCAACTCCCCAACGTAGGTATTATTACTATTATTATCCACATCCTGTAGCTGAGATACAGGCTCAAGATACTCCACTTTTGCAATGTCCAAGAGATCTCGGGGCTGTCTGACTTTAGAACTCCTTTGGAAACTGTGCACTTCTGCCTTCTAATAGAACAATTCCTGTTCTGTAACCCCAGAGTGCCTCAGTCATTAGGGAGTCAACTTTAACCCTGACCTTGGTTCTTAGCAAGGCTCAACTCTAGATCTCTTGCTTTTATATCTCTAAGAGGCTGCAAGCCATACTGGGGAATGAGCAGAAAATACCAATGTTGAAATCTCAGTCGGGAGACGCCAGCTTGATGGCCCTGACAGGGTCATGATGCCAAAGGAACGTGGAAGGAGAGGAAGTGCAAGCTTACAGTGAGGAGTTGCAGAGGCCAGCATTCTCACTCTGTGCTCTATTCCTTTTTAGCTTGGAGGCCTTGGACAGGTAACTAAATCTCTCTGTGCTTCATGGCCCTCGCTCATATATTGTGGTTATTTTACAGGGATATTGGGAAGACCAAAGGAGAAAGCCCTCCCAAAGCCCCATGACTTGCACATGGTAAACACTCAAAATATGTCACCTAAATGGACAGCAAGGAGATGGATGAGCAGGGAAAGAGCAGGAGAAGACACAAGATGTGCTGAGTTCAGGTCAAAGGGTAGAGGAAGCTGGGATACCCAGGAAGTGATCTTACTATCTTTCTGATTCTCCATGCTTTTACAAATTCAACTTTATTCTGCCCTGTGAACTCAGAATCTCTGTTAACACTGACGTTTCAATACTAATAGCCAAAATGTACCGAGTATTAATAAGTGCCAAGTTCTGTGTGTGTAAAGTATGAATTATGTTAACCGTCTAAACATTACTGTTCAGTAGGCATTATTTGATCCCTGTTCTACAAGTGAGGAAACAAAAGCACAGTGACATTGAGTGTCTTGTCCATTCTAACAGGGGTGGACTGTAATTTCAACTTGGCTAGATATCCCCTGAGCCTTTGCTTTTAACTACTCAATGCCTCTTGATGTTTCTGCTACTGACCATGACCACCACCATCATCCTTCTGATCATCATCACCACCATGCTTAATTTTTTTGAGCTGAACCGTCCTTCAGGATTAAGAGCTTTACATATATTAACCTGTTTAATTCTCACAGTCTTATGAAGTACATATACTTAGCATCCTCATTTTATAGTCGAAGAAATGGAGGGTCTTACTCAAGGTCAGGCTACTGGTGAGTGCTACAGCCACAGTTGAGAGGCAGGCATTCTAGCTCCTGAGCCCATCACCAAAACACTTTGCCATTATAATACTTCATGATGGCTTCGTGTGCTATCATTTACAGATATTCACATTTTATTTTTTTTTAATTTTTTTTTTAATTTTTTTTTTAACGTTTATTTATTTTTTTTGGGACAGAGAGAGACAGAGCATGAACGGGGGAGGGGCAGAGAGAGAGGGAGACACAGAATCAGAAACAGGGTCCAGGCTCTGAGCCATCAGCCCAGAGCCCGACGCGGGGCTCAAACTCACGGACCGCGAGATCGTGACCTGGCTGAAGTCGGACGCTTAACCGACTGCGCCACCCAGGCACCCCTAATTTTTTAATATTTATTTATTTTTTTGAGAGAGAGAGAGAGAGAGAGAGAGAGAGGGAGAGACAGAGCACACAAGTGGGAGAGGGTCAGAGAGAGAAAGAGACACAGAATCCAAAGCAGGCTCCAGGCTCTGAGCTAACAGCACAGAGCCTGATGTGGGGCTTGAACTCACGGCACTGAGATCATGACCTGAGCTGAAATTGGAGGCTTAACCGACTGAGCCACTCAGGTGCTCCCACATTTTCTGCTTTAAGCCTCATGACCATCCTCTCAGGTAGGAAATGTTCTTCTTATTTCATGGAGGAGGAAGCTGATGCTCGGGGATGTGATGTGCCCAAAGTGACCCAGCTGGTCAGTAACAAAATCAAAACTAAGCCAGGTCTGTCTGAGAAGTCCTTTGCTCTTTCTATCATACCGCAGCTGCCTATAACTGTCCATTCCATCCTTCTTCCCCTCCCCATTCCATCACAGATACCCCATATACACCTTTTGGGACATATTTCTTTTTGTACTACCTTTCTCCTCATTCAAAACATCTCAATTATGATCTGAATCTAAACTTACACAAACCTTTAGTTACAAATCAACCTGAAAATCCAATTCATGTGAAGATGTTAAATGTTAAACTGCCCTGTCCAGAAAAATAGTATGTAACATAAGATTCAAGCTGAAGAAATAACACCTTAAAGGTAGGACATTAAGCAAGAGCCAGACCAGCAGCACAGGTATGACCAAGTTCATCCAATGGCACTATCCCCACACCATATGCCCTGCTGATCACAAAGGAAAACTGTTCTCTTCCTCCCCAACAGGTACTTCGCCTCAGTAGCCAATTCAAAACCTCCTTATCTTCAGTCATCTCCCAATCATCTTCAAACCAAGAAGGAAATGGCAGAGAAGCCAGGGACCATGCACCATGAGAGAAAAACTTCTCCTTTTCTCTGCTCTCATAGCTACATTTCTTTTTTTTTTTAATTTAATTTTTATTTGTTTGATAAACTTATTTATTATCTATTAAACACTTTAAGACTTGTCCATAAACATGTAAATTTAAAAATTAGAAAACAGAACATTCATAGCTACATTTCTAAGAAGAGGGGACAGCTGGGCTCACTGGAGACAGCATCTTAGGCTGCAGGCCATAAGCAAGGAAGAGACAATTACTCCTTAAAATGGAGAGAGTATCAGGGTACCTGGCTAGCTCAGTCAGTTAAGCATCTGACTCTAGATTTCAGCTCAGGTCATGTTCTTGTGGTTCTTGAGTTCGAGCCCCACACTGGGCTCTACACTGGCAGTGTAGAGCCTGCTTGGGATTCTTTCTCTCTCTTTCTCTGCCCTTCCCCAGCTCACTCTCTCTCAAAGTAAATAAATAAACTTTAAAAAAAATGAAAAGAATACCTCAATCCCAGAAGGTATTCTGAGGTCTGAGAACCCAACATCCTAAATCTCAGTATAAACCAAAGTCATGGTAGAATCAATAAGGAGGAAAAGAATGAAAATCAATCATTCCTCTGGTCACTAATATTAAACAGATTCATTTTGCAAAATTATACACTCTTATCTTGGTCATTACCTAGCAAGTATTTTAATTAGATAAACTCTTTGGGAAACAAGACTAAATACTACTTTTTTTTTTTTTTTTGGTATTTCACATGGTGCCTGGCAAATAGGAGAAATATTCAAGAAAATAATTGTTGATACGGAATCACTGATTCGGTTGAAGCATTCATTCAATATTGTTACATTTTTTTACATTGATCCCAAACTTGACAAGTTAAACTTCTGCTTTTATTTCCATTTGCCAACTTGTAACTATTTATGAAGTGCCTACTATGTGCCACATACTAGGATATGCATTTAAAAACACACAAGGGGCACCTGGTGGCTCAGTCAGTGGGGCGGTCAATTTCGGCTCAGGTCATTATCTCAGTTCCATGAGTTAGAGCCCCCTATCCGGCTCTGTGCTGTCAGCTCAGAGCCTGGAGCCTGCTTCAGATTCTGTGTCCCCCTCTATCTCTGCCCCTCCCCCTCTTGTGCTGTGTGTCACTTGGTCTCTCAGAAATAAAGTGTTAAAAACATTTTTTTTAAAACACACACAATTGCTGACCTTTAGAATAATACAATCTAGAGCAAAGACTGCTGAGAAATAATTACCAATGAGGTGAGTTACGGAACAGAGAGGCCAGGATACTATAGGAGTGTAGATTAAGGTGCTTTCACCTTGTTTGGGGCTTTCAGCACATCTTCTCTGAGCAAAGCTCAGAGCTCTGTGGGATTTGATGAGTTAGACAGGAGGCAAAGTGGGATCCAGGAATATGTGAAGGTTTAGATGCCAGAGAAAAAACTCTTTAGAAGTAAAGAAAGACAAAGAGAAAGCATGTGTGGCAAAAATAAAAAAGGAAGGGTGCCTGGCTTGCTCAGTCAGTTAAGTGTCCGACTTCACCTCAGGTCATGATCTTACTCTGCGTCGGGCTCTGTGCTGACAGTCAGAGCCTGGAGCCTGTGCCAGATTCTGTGTCTTCCTCTCTCTCTGCCCCTCCCCTGCTCACACTCTGTCACTCTCAAAAATAAAAAAAAAACATTAAAATAATAATAATAATAATAATAATAATAATAATAATAATAATAATGAAAAGAAATAGAAAAGGAGATCAAGGATATGACCTTGGGTGTCTTTTAAGCCAGGGTAAAGACTTCAGGTTTTTTCCTAAAGGGGATTTGGAGAAGACCTTGTGGGTGCCCCAGTGGAGGACAGATGGCTAATAACAGATAGCAGGAAACTAGCATACTGCAGGCAACAAAGGTGTGAAAAGTAACTTTATTAACCAGTAAAGAGAAACTGCTCACCTAAATAAGGTATACATTCAAGCAACCACCAAGCCATTTTTGAAGCATTCTTTCCAGAGATCCTTAGAATTTGAAAAGGGAAATAATAAAAACATAGTGAATAGACAGCAGGATCAGACGCTGAAGGGTAGGTAGAAGGAATTAAATGATTAGTCAGCATGAGTGCCGAGTGCCTTCTAAGTGACCATGAATATTCAGGTAAATGTGTCTGGCTGGAAGATTACTGAAACAGCAGGTACCCAGTGGACAAAATGTACTCAAGTAAATTTCTAATTAACAGACAATGTAGTATTGACTGATGCCCTGTTAGGTCTAAGTCTGGGTGTACAGATGGCAGCTTACATCCAGGCAAAAGATGAAATATTCAGTAACCATCTGGGTAGGCCTTGCCATCACACCAGATGTCTGACTCATTGGAAACACCTGGAATATTGACCTCACTGTCTGCTTTTCCTATGAAAACCTGTAGTGATGCAAGCCTGGCCACAGGGTCTTGGAGAGGTTACAATATCCATTGACTATGGTAGGAGTTCAGGGAAATATATATTCAGGTAATTTGGGTGGATTCTAGTGCCTAGGCTAGCTGCTTCAGTGCCCAAGAATCTAGTTTTTCTGTTTATATATGTAAGACTTGACCCTGCAGTATTATGCTACAATACTAAATCAGTCATCACTCCAAAACGCATTTAAATCCCCATCTCCTAAAACTTGGTCAGCAAACCTGCCATCTCATAATGTGAAATGTCAGTGTTTCCCAAAACTATCTCTCTTAGAACTAAAATGTGTTAGATAGGGTCACCTGCCTCATATGAAATCAAGGACTTCTCACAAGGTCCTGTAGAGTTGCTTTGCTTGGTTATTTCCTTACAGATGCCATAAACTTGTACTTCCTCTTCTGTCTCCTCCAGTTTGAAAACAGAACCAGAACCAGAATTTTAGGGGCAATCACCAAGTTCTGATCAAGAATCTTCCCACAGATATAAAAATGTTGATTCGAAGGGGCACATGCACCCCAATGTTTATAGCAGCACTACTGACAATAGTATAGAAATAGTTCCAAAGCATGGAAAGAGCCCAAATGCCCATGGACTGATGAATGGATAAAGAAGATGTGCTGTGTATACACACACACACACACACACACACACACACACACACACACACACACACAATGGAGTATTACTCAGCAACCAAAAAGAATGACATCTTTACCTTTGCAACAACATGACTGGAACTAGAGTATATGCTGCTGAGCAAAAAAAGTTAGAGAAATACAAATATATTATTTCACTCACGTGTGGAATTTAAGAAACAAAACAGATTAACATAGGGGAAGGGAAGCAAAAATAAGATAAAAACAGAGAGGGAGACAAACCCTAAGAGACTAAAATACAGAGAAAAAACTGAGGGGTACTGATGGGGTATTGGGTGGAGGGATGGACTAAAAGGGTGATGGACATTAAGGAGGGTACTTGTTGGGATGAGAGCACTGGATCATATGTAAGTGATGAATCATTAAATTCTATTCCTGAAATCATTACTACACTATATGTTAACTAACTTGGATTTAAATTTTTAAAAATGTCTTAAAAAAAAGAATATTCCTACAGACAATGAAAGCCTACCTGAAGGAGAGCTCTGAAGACAACGGAAACCACAGGAATCTCAGAGTCTCACCATTGGGGACTGTCTCTGCATATGCAATGACTCTGTCTTCAGGGTAGTATAGTTCTAGTTTTAAAGTGGTCTAAGAAAACAAATCAGAATAACTGACAAAAGAAAACACATTTACTCTTTTTGAAAAACCCTTTTGAGCGAAATGTTGTCACTTCTTAGCTTATTGAGGACTGGAATCTATTTTAACTTAAAGTTTGACTTCCTCATCAAAATGTTTGGGGATAGCACTCTGTATTGTATTGGCTTTGGATGCTAAGAGACATGATTTCAAGTTCTAACTCTGACACTTCCTAGCTGTTGGATTTTCCTCAACCTATGGTAAATCTTTTTGAACAATGAAATACTGTGTCTAAGTTAGGAATTGTATGATTTTTTTATATTCACATGTAAAGTGTACTTAAGGTTCTATCCAACTCTATAATCTATATAATGTTCTTGACTTCTTTTGTGATTTATTTTGTCTTGCTAGAGTGCTAATGGTAATGGTCTACAGTGCTAATATCTTTCTATTGCCTTTAATAAGGCTCTTAAAAGACACAATAAAATATTTGCTAAATAACTTAATACAGCCAATTTAATTAAAATAAGGTTTTAAAAGGTGGTCATGTAGATGTAAACTGGTATAAGTTTGTTTCCTGATTAGAAAAGTATAGGGGCTCCTGGGTGGCTCAGTTGGTTAAGTGTCTGACTTCAGATCAGGTCATGATCTCATAGTTCATGAGTTCAAGCCCTGTGTCAGGCTTTGTACTGACAGCTCAGAGCCTGGAGCCTGCTTTGGATTCTGTGTCTCCCTCTCTCTCTATTTCCCTCCCCTGCTCGTGCTCTGTCTCTCCTTCAAAATAAATAACCATTAAAAAAAATTTTTAAGTATATGGAATTATTGAAAAGAATCTGAAGACTATAGAAAGCATAAAGAATAAATTTATAAATAATCACTGTACTGAGAGAGGAATCATTAACACTTAGGTGTACCTCTCTCATTTTTTGCTTCTGGGTGTGTGTGTGTGTGTGTGTGTGTGTGTGTGTACATGTATACCCATGTGACTACTAATTATTAACAAAATTGGAGTCACCACATACTGTTTTGCATCCCAAATTTTAAAATTAAGAATAGCTTCTTTTTCACTCATTATTTTAAATAAACTTGATTTTTAAAGGCTGCCTAAAGATTTCTTCCTATGGATGGGCCTTTTGGTATTTAGGCATTGAGACTTATCCATGAATAGGAATGGGGTAACACTTTGGGATTCCCAATGTCCTAAGCCAAGAATTGCCACTTTGCTATTCAAGGAGAAAAAACTGAGAATTGTTTGAAGGTCTTTCTCTAAGCAATAATAAATATGAGTTAGAGAGGCTCCTACAAGAACCCAAACATTAGCAATTTAATTGTCGGCTATCATCTCATCCCTCCTGAGGTCATGGAATTAGGAACTATCTTCTTCATCTTATGCTTTAAAAAAGCAATTGCAAACTTTGTGGTTTATCTTTTCAAAGAGAAATTTGACATATTTGGGACCTCTGGCTACTTTCATCTAGAGGAATTCTAATACAAACTGAAGGTGGAAAAAATTTAGCATTTCAAGAAGAAGGAAAACTTTTCCTAACTCCAGAATTTTGGAAGAAGGAAAGCTTTGTTGAAGGAACTTGAAATCACCCTGGGAATACATGAAGCTTGATTCTTTTATCTGCAGACATCGTTAAAAACAAACCTTAAATCAAAAGGAAAGATTGATGTGAGTGTTTGAACAAAGAGTAATGATTTATAAAAACCTACAAATCCTAGAAATAGGACCTCCACAAGTCCCTCCTCTGCCTCCTTTTTGCTTCCTGGGCTGTGACCTAAGTTCAGGCTCTCTCCCTGCAGGCTTACCCCCAAACCTCTCACCTTTATCCAGTGTGTCCCACAACAGCTGAGCACATCAGGTAGAAGAGAAAACAGAGCAGGGTGTGTGCCGGGACCATATTTTCACTTTCAGTACATCCGTGGAGGTTTTGAGATTTGGGGTAGCAGAAGCAATTGGGTGCCATTACTACAGAAGTTATAAAACCTAGTGTTTTTTTTTCCTTTAATATATGAACTTAATGACTTCTAGTGAACCCCCAAATGGAAGTTGGGCTAGATCTTCCTAGAATGGCTCCTTCCCATCACTACATTTCTCCAGAGTCCTGGGTATCCTAGCATATGTCAGCAAGTGAATTAGGGGAAAGCTACACATCCTTCCTTTCAAATCTCTTCATTCAATACTCCCTTCATTCATTAATTTTTATGTCACTGAGGCATTGGCCCTAAACCCTCATCCTCCTCTATCCACATCCTTTGTCAATGACTTGTTTTGGCCAGTGGGGTATAGCTCAAAGTGGCTGTGTACCAATTTGAAACCTATTCTTTAAAAGGCACCATATGTTTCTACTTGCTCTCTTGTGATCCTGCCTTCTGCCATCATAAGAACACGTTCCAGCTAGCCTGCTTTTCTGAGCGGGATGAGAGGCAGGCAGCACACCCAACCTACAGCTTGGAACCAAGCCCAGTTAAGCTGTGTCTGATCAGTCAGTCTCCAGATAACTTGTAGATGCATAAGTGAAATATATGCTTACTGTCATATGCCATTAGGATTTTTATAACTGTTTGTTACACAGCAATCGCTGACTGATAACGTTTATGCATGCATGCCTTCTTCATTCAACAAGCACTTAGAGAATATCAGTTGTGAGGCAATGTGCAAGGTTGGCATTAGGCAGAGAACAAAAATAAGATGCAGCCTCTGCTCTCATAGAACATATTTTATAGTAAGATAAGTAAACACATAGTTATAACATAGTATCCTAATTATTTTAAGAGTGAAAGTACAGGGTGCTACAAGAGAACACAAGAATGATACCTAACTCGGAGAAGGTCGATTTAGGATATCTTCATGTCTGGCCCACAGTAGACCCTATTTGTAAAATAAATTTTGAATAAAAAATAATAAGCTAACACCAGAAGAATAAATAATGAGGCAAAACTAGTGTGCATAAGAATGGACGAGTGAGAGAGAAGTATTCCAATGAGAGAAAACAGCAGGGACAAAGGCCAAGTTGCCAGAAACGATCAAATATGTATTTACCTCTTGAATACTAGTTTGAGATATCTTTGCATGTAAATCTATGGTGCTCAGATTTCAGTGAGCAAACAAAAAAGCTGAGATAACATGTTTATTTATTTTTTTTTAATTTTTTTTTTCAACATTTATTTATTTTTGGGACAGAGAGAGACAGAGCATGAACGGGGGAGGGGCAGAGAGAGAGGGAGACACAGAACTGGAAACAGGCTCCAGGCTCTCAGCCATCAGCCCAGAGCCTGACGCGGGGCTCGAACTCACGGACCGCGAGATCGTGACCTGGCTGAAGTCGGACGCTTAACCGACTGCACCACCCAGGCGCCCCTGAGATAACGTGTTTAAAATGTAGATTCTTAGTCCATATATCTAGAAATCCTGACTCAGCAACTCCAGTGGAGAGCCTAGAAATCTGAATTCGGGTAGCTCCCTTGCTGTATTTGAGATGGCAAAACTACAGAAGTAGAATTAACTTCCTCCATAAATATATTATTTTCTCCATTTCCTAAAAGGCTTTGAAACAAAAAACAAAACATAGTCCTTAATTACTGATTCCATTACCTAGTTCTTTTAGTTTACTTGTTTTCTATTTCTGGGCAGGGGGACAGGGTGATTTTAAGAAAAAGAGACTAAGACTTCGGAGCCACTGACTCAAAAGTTTATTTCTCAGACCAAAGCAAAATGCCTAAGAAGGGTTTTCTGGGACTTCCTTGTTTTCTGAATGGGTACCATTGCTCTCTATACCCAGAGCTCTGATCATGCTGTAAAACTCTCGGTTTCTTCTCTCACAACAGGTATCTTCCCCCTAATTTTTTCTCCTTTACCCACTTGGTGAGACCTCTTAATCCTACAAAACCAGGCTCAAATACTCCACTGGGAAATCTTCCATAATGCTTTGCAGAATTAATGACTCATTCATTCATTCATTCATTCACAGACTTGACTGATATACTGAGAACTTAATATGTGCCAGGCATTTGAGATAGCTTGAGAAACAAGGCTTAGTTCCTGCCATCAAGCTTAAGTTATTCTTCCTCACAGAGTTTTGTTTTTGCAGCTAATTGTTGGAGCTACGTTTGCCAAGCACTTAGTTTGCTCCAGGATCTGTGCTAAGCCTTCTATTTGCATTGAAACCTATAACATGTTTCACTAGCCCCATTTTATAGATGAGAGAAATAAGGCAGAGAGAGAGAGCTTAAAGAATTTTCCCAAGATCTCATTGCAGGGTGAAGTCACAGAACTGGGATTTGAATGTAGTTAGACTGAGTTCAGAGGCTTTGCCTAAATCATGTGATAACACTCCTTGCTATAACTTTATCCAAACATTCATTGTATAGTATTACAATTAGCTATTTACCTGGCTGCTACTCTCATTACACTTTGAACAATTCCACAGAAAGCACAAAGAGAAAATCAATTTTACGTCACAGAGTACTTGGCATATAAAATATATATTAAAAAAATAATCACTGGCTCATAGAAATTGAAATGTTTATTTCCAACGGCGAGTGTGCTTTGATAAGTGAAGCATGACCAGATTGAATTGTTGTGTATTTCTGGAACTGGAGGTATAATGCATAATTTAGAATTTGGAGGGTGTTCAATTTTAATCTTGTACTACTTGGCTGGATTCACGTTGTCTGGTTAAAATAGTTTCTTTTATTTTCGGTTATTTTTTTTAAGAAATGCATTGTAGTAAAATATTTATCTTTTGTTATATGTTAATAGGAATCAAATTTAAATCTTCTTTGATATGGTAATAATAGCAAAAGTGCACTAAACATTTCCTCTGTGCTTGACACTATGCCAAGCACTTTACTTGTACTCTCTCATTGAGTCTTCCTCAAAGGATTCGGACACACAACTCTTTACTGCCAACTCAGACTTCCGGTTCCAGCTCCAAGGTGGAAAGAGCTTATAGGTTATCAGTCCTGCCTTTACAACAACAAAAGGTGGGCAATCTAAATATCAGTAACTTCTGAAACAGGCAGAGAACTGAGGTGGAAGGACAGCCACACTGAAATACAGAGATGGTCACATACAGAGTCACAGACAGAACTGTTTATTGGCAGCAGGAGCCACTAGAACCATAAATTGGTGGGAACACTTAATGGTGATTTTTAATAACCTGATGGAGTCCGAGTATATATAGTAGCATGACAGAAACAGTCTCAGAGGGGCTACCGTCTCCGAGGGCCCTCAAACTTTGATGGGTTCTACCTCTAGAAACATACCATATTCTCATAGTGAAGAACCAGGGAAGATCCCTTCCTGGCTTTGGTGGAGGTGTGGGGGAAAGAAGAGGGGGAGAGCAGTAATCCTGCTGAAATACTCTCAGAACCTTCTCCGTAACAAAAGCCTACTTTCTAAGGAAAAGATTTGGCCAGCAATGCCCTCTGGGAGAAGGGCATTCCTCCTACCACAACCTGCTCTCAGTTTTGTGTCTCACAGAAAGGAGGGAACCATAGTCAACATAAGTCAGGGCTTTAAGAATATAGAATGGAGTGGTGCTTAAGTGGCTTAGCCAGTTGTGTCTGACTCTTGATTTTGGCTCAGGTCATGATCTCATGGTTCATGGACTCAACACCCACATTGGGGTCCTTGCTGACAGCTCAGAGCCTGCTTGGGATTCTCTCTCTTTCTTTTTCTGCCCCTCCCCCACTTGCATGCAGTCATGTGTGCTCTCTCAAAATAAATAAATAAAACTTAAAAAAAATAAAAAGGAAGACTGTAATGTAATTATAAGATTATGGAAACTTCTCCCTCTCCACACCTTGTCACTGCAATAACAGGGCTCTGGTATAATAACAGTGGATTACAGTTCAAAGAACTGCAAGATATACATTATCTCTAACAAGAAGTACTTAGGGAAGTCCAAAATCAAGGGGAGGGACAAAAACAAAGACACTAGAAGAATATGAACCTCTGGCACCTACAGAGACAGCAAGCATTAAACGGAGATTAAACGGAGCCCAACTCCTAGGCAGATTAACTCAAATCCTTAGCTGAAGTTCTTAGTATCAAGTACAACAACAAAAACCCAGACTGTTCAAGCTAGAGACATTCTGACCTGAAAGATTCTAAAAATTGAGGCAAAGGGAGGTTTAGGGCAAATCTGTTAAGACAATTACTGAAATCTTTATTATCTTTACCAATATCTGAACACAGAGTCAATCCCAATGAAAACCTGTCAATTCTACTAGTAGTTAGGGCCAAAAAACAAAACTATCAAATCTGAATTATGCCTTGAGCTGTCAGTCTTGGTATAGAAGAGCCAGAAAGTATGGGAAATGGCCACTGGCAGAAGAAGTGTCTTTTTAAGACTTGTCTCCTCTGCTTCTAGGTTCTCACACTTCCAAACCGCACCCTGTTCCCAGGCACTCCTAACTCAAGGTTAGTGTCAAGCTGACGCAAGTTGCCAAACACATCAGAGAAGAGTCTTGTATTTTGGATAGGTGCTCCACTGCCTGAAAACTTTTTCCTTATCTCATTATTTTTTCTTTGATAGTCAAATCACATGTCCTTCTCTGTGGGATCTTCCTGAATCTCTGTCTCCAGCCTTCCTCAGGATTCTCATGACAATGTCTTCTTTCCTCTGGTGATACACAACTGTAACTCACTGTGTTCATGTCTGTTTTCCCCAATGGACTGCGAGTTCCTCCAGAGGAGGAGACATGTCTTATTCATCTTTCCTTCCCCAGTATCCAATAGTTCTTGGTGCATGCATGGAAAGTGCTCAAAGGAGGTTACTGTGAGGCATAATGATGATAACAATAATAGAAACTATTTGTTTACTGTGTATTTTATTCTATACCAGGTTCTCTGCTGAGAATATGCATTATCTCATGCAATTCTCACAATAATCTTTATAAGGTGAATATTGTTATCATTGCTATTTGTGTAAGCAAGAAATTGAGGCTCGTAAAGTAATTGCTCATGTCCCCCAGCAGGGCAGAATTTGAACCCAGATGGCTTGTTTCCAAAGCCCATTCTTAGGCTAAGAAACACTGTCCTATTGTGAATATCCCATCACCAAAAGGCAGACATAATTTCTAAAATGGAAAAAAAAGTTTTATATTTATTTAGTATGGAATAATGTGCCACCAGAGTTCTGTTTTCTTACCCAAAAGATATATCTCAGAAATATCTCAGTTATTCGTTGGAAGTACTTAGCAAATTGCCTTTAGGAGGGTAACCTCCCTTTGAGTCACTGAAGGTAGAACTCCTTAACACAGTGGGTGTATTCGGAAGATGGCTCCACTGCCAAGGGAAGGGGGCAGCATGAGGTCTTTGGATTGGGGGATGTAAGAGGAAGCTCTGCCCAGTCCCCAGCAAAGGTGATGAGGAAGCATAAGGCAAGCTGACAGGCCACAAACACCCCAACTCCCAGGTGGCATATGTGTGATATTCCTCAGGCACTCCTGGTTGCCCAAGAACAAAGGAAAGGAGGGAAAAAAATGGTTAACTGATAGAGATCATAGTTTTGCAGGACCTAAGTCTCCATCATCCCTCCATAGTGATGTGGGAAAAAAAGACAGAAGGAAATGGCAGATAGAACTATTTTTCTTATTACTTGAAGCCCAATGACAAATACTTGAGGCCGGCAAAGTAAAACCTTTCTCCAGGAACTCCCTCCTGTCTTAATGTTAATGCTTTGCTAGAGGGAAAAACAACCTTAGCTAGGTCTCCAGTACCTGTGAGTCTTCTTTAGCATATGGAAGTCTCACTGGAAACTTCCCCTGTACTTTACCTCCCCCAACTCCACAGTATATAACCAGTCTCTCCTCATGGTCCCTGGGCAGCTCTTCCTGCCCACGTGCTTCAATAAAATCACCATTTTGCACCAAAGACGACTTCAAGAATTCTTTCTTGGTGGTCAGCTCTGGACCCCATGAACTCCACTGTCACTCCAAACACCTCATCAAAGGGAGTGGGGGAAAGGAAAGTCATCAGGACTCTTGATCCATGAGATGCAGGAATCCTGAGCTAATCTTGTCTAAAGCCAGCATCTAGGAGCTGGATGGTGGCTTGGTTAATGAGCACTATTCTGAATGCCAGAAATGAGCCTGCACCAGCATCTAAGGCAGAAGCCACAATGGAGGATACACAGTACCCACCATGGTCCTCCAGACCAGCTGGGTGTCCCCTCAGTTTCACTGACTATTTTCCTCTAGAAAACTGCCTGCACCTCTCCTCATGGTCACAGCTGAAGATGACATGCCCTTATTCCAGCTGCCGAAGGGGACTCTCTCATGATGGCAGGGATTGAAAATACCTCTGATTCCATCATATTAAAATGGCTTACTTACACGATCTCGCGGTCCGTGAGTTCGAGCCCCACATCAGGCTCTGGGCTGATGGCTCAGAGCCTGGAGCCTGTTTCCGATTCTGTGTCTCCCTCTCTCTCTGCTCCTCCCCCGTTCATGCTCTGTCTCTCTCTGTCCCAAAAATAAATAAACGTTGAAAAAAAAAATTTTTTTTAAAAATGGCTTACTTTGTTATCAGCTATTTGGCTGTGTCTATGTTAGGCTTTTCTTCTTACCCATCTAATTTCATCTGACAACAATAGAGATACATAATGTGCAACATAATTTGGACACAGCCAGGGTCACCTAATGAAACAGGGTGCTGTCGAAAAAGCAACCAGATGCCGAATAGAAGCAAGGCAAGATTTTATTCACAGCTGGGCCAAACCTGATCTCCTGATCTTAAGGAGAAAAGTGCAGAGAATGGCCCCAAACAAAGGTAGCAGTGAGCTTATATGGATTTTAGCAAGTCAGAATACGTCATTATTTGGTTAACCAATTACAATTTACAACATTTCATGGTAGCCAATTATATTGTGACACATGGACATTAGTTTTGGCGGGAACCTATCAATTTAAAGTTCTTTGTCCTAAGAGGGTTTAAAATGACCAATCATAGTTAGACACCTGAGATGCCATAGGGCAGTGAGTATGTGACTTTTTTACACGTTGGTCTTGCCTAGGCCAGATCTTGGTATAGGGGGTGGGGGAGCGTTTTGCATCCTAAGTTATCTGTTTAGCAAGCAGGCGAGGTCACAGAAGTGAGATATGGCGGTTAGTAATTTCTGATAACCCTAATAGATAACTACATAAGCCTTTTATCTCAATTATTCATAAAAGGTGAGTTTAACCCGAACTTATATACAATAAGCTTTCTGATATCTTATAAGCTGACCTATTACACTATGAAGGGCCAGTGGGGTAAGTCTAATAACTGCTGGTGGGTGCCATCTACATGGAAGACATTCTGCTTAAGGTAACAGGAGATCAATGTGGGATGGCATGAGATTTTTCTCCAACTATATCAGGCAAAGATTTGGAAATCCTCATTTTTCTTGTTCATGCTGAAAAGGTGTGAGCCCTAGAACTTTGACATTACCTCAATTCAAGCTTGAAATATAGTGGAGTCACACACACACACACACACACACACACATATAAAAGGGAGCATGATAGGATGGGGGAAAAAAAGCAGAAAAGCTTCAAACAGAATTAGCCAGTCTTTAAATTCCTCAGGGGCTTCTTAAATCCCATGCCACTACTGGCTGATGACGAGGTTGAGGTTTTTGGGGTGATAGTGGAGTTCGTGGGGTCCAGAGGCGATGACCAAGAAAGAATTCTTAAAGACGTCTTGGGTGCCAAAAGGTGATTTTGTTGAAGCACAGAGGCAGGACGCTGCACAGAAAGAGCTGCCCCAGGACCATGAGGAGAGACTGGTTATATACTATGGAGTTGGGGGAGGTAAAGTACAGGGGAAGTTTCCAGTGAGATTTTCAAATGCTAAAGAAAACTCACAGGTAAGGAGACCTAGCTATTGTCAAGCTAAGGTTGTTTTTCCCTCTAGCAAAGCATTAACATTAAGACAGGAGGGAGTTCCTGAAGAAAGGTTTTACTCTGCCAGCCTCAAGTATTTGTCAATGGGCTGCAGGTTACAAGGAAGATAGTTCTATCTGCCATTTCCTTCTGCCTTTGTTTCCCACATCAGCTGATGGTCCATCTCTGGTCAGATGGGATGTCTGGTCTGCCTTAATGACCTGCCTTGAAACTTTACTTCGTCTGCCAGGTAGTTTGCATGTTACAGACATGATTTCTGCCTCTAAATGTAATTGTCAGAATTGCATCAAAATCCAAATGCCATTAAAGAGAATCTCCATTTCTTAGTTGAGTTGTGGAGAAAACAAGGCTGCAAACTGCATTCACTATCTTCTTCCACGGACCAAGATATCACAACTTCCTAAAACATAGTAACTCATCTTGCAAAAGCATTTTGGTCACTCTTACCACTTCCAATACCACTGAGGATGCTCAAAAGCCTGCAGCATGCATTCAAATTCCCGGTTTCAACTGTCAATACAAAAAGAACTATACTGAAAGAATGCCATTTGCCTAGGAATGCATCCTTAATTTGAAGCTCTATCTTCCTGAACACCTATCAGGCAGGGTTCCTAAGGTGGCCTGCACTTTAATGCAATGTGGAAATGTGGGGAAATGGACGACAGCTCCCTTCCTTTATCTTTCTACTTCTAGAAGACCTAACTTCACACAGGACAGGCTAATGGAATTTTCCAAAGGGAAGTTATAAAGGGAACTGGTTTACTTCTGGGTTTTAAGCAGTGGCTGTACAGAAAACGTTGAGCTCAGGATTTTTCACATCATCCACAGCCACATCACGATAGTTAATCCTGAAGGATTCAAGATATGCCTGGTTCATTTCAGACTCCACTGAGTCAACAATAACAGAAAGGTGGTTTTCATTTCAGTAGAGACTAGTTTCCTAGCAACAAAGGCCACAGGAAGTTGAGACCCATTAAGAAAGATAAGAAAACACAATGCTATGATTGCTCTGTGGCACTGAAATTCCTCTTTAGACCTGAACTTCCAATCTGTCTGTTTTACAAATTAATTCATATATGTGTATGTGTGTATATATACACATATATATAGAAGCAAGACAGAAATCCTGGTGCTTTGTCAGAAAGCAGCAGCACTGCAGACTCAATTACAGTTTCCATCTCCATTTAAGATTTTGGGAAATACCTGCCAGCATTGAAATATCTTTTTGATAACAGCAGACCTTTTGAGTTGAGAATTTAAAAGATTCTTTGCTCTAAAAATGAGAATTTTCTAGCATGTCTAATTTTCTCATGAATGGTAAATTAGCAAATAAGATATTTGGGTGTTCAATCTCTAATCTGCATAATAATAAATGCTCTCAAAACAAAATCATCTATTTTATATTCTTAGTGGAAAACCACTTTACACAAATTTTAGAGGAGATGTAATACTTTGCATGTAGAAAGCCAATATTTACCTTCCAGCTTTTATATAGCTGTGAATAATAATTAGTCATTCTCCTTCAGATCTCAGCTTTTTCTCTAAGAGAATTTAGACAAAGATTGGAAAGCACTCACTTTTCATGTTCAGGCAGAAAAGATGTGAGCTCTAGGAGAAAGGAGAAAGATGAAGAGGAGGAGGTGATAGAGAGAATGGTCATTGCCTGAGTTTAATTCAAAATACTTGTAGAATTGTGGGTGTAAGGAAGAGTAACAGTTTTATAAAATACTTAGCTGTAATGGCAACCAATTACTGGGTGCTTATTGTGTGGGCATCTTGGGCTAAGAGCTTTATATCTACCATCTCACTTAATCCTCACATCAACCCATGAAGTACACTCTGTCATGATCCCTTCTTTCTAGCAGATAAAACTGATGCTTAAAGGTTAAATAACTTGCCCTAAGTTGCGCAGTTGCTAAGTGGCAGAGTCTAACTGGGGCTCCTGAGCTTATGTTCAGTCTTCCTAAACGGTTAAACAAAATTGTGGGTTGCCATCTGTTAGCACTTGGCTATTCACATTATCTAATTTATCCCTGAAAACAAGAAGCAGAATGTGGACCTAGCCCATCCCACTGCTGAGTTCCTGTTCTTTATCATGACCCTACTGCCCTCCCATTAGGGTCCTCCTCCCAAAACTAGTTTGCAGGTTTGTTTAGGGTACCCTCGGAGCTCCAAGGAAGATATTTCACAGACTGTACAAACACCAGCATATTCTCAGCCTCGGTAAAAATTTAAATTGCCTAAATATCCTATTCACTTTTGTCCATTTTAAATTTTGAGGTTCAGCTTAGATTTCACTTGGAAAGAAAAAGGACAAACACAAAGCAGGTCACTAAACCACAATACAATGTCTTTCATCCTTCTCCCATGTTGACTATGCCTATAAGGCTCTCAATCCTTCAGATGAAGCTGAATGTTTTCCTTCAATTATTATTATTTTTTTTTACTTTGTATCCAGATATTTTGGGCATAATTGAGAATATTTCCCCAAGGGTAGTCTTCCTTTCCTGAATGACTCAACACACTTAAAAAGAAAGCAAACAGAAAGCATACCTTTAAGGAATGATTATACACAGAAATAGCTGTCAAGTGGGGAATTAAATAATTATGCCAGAACATATGGTCTCCTTGTTACTCCTTTTTGTACTCATGTGCTCTGCACTGACTGGCTTGCACTGAAGAGATGGGCCAATCTCTCCTCTTTCTGAGTCTTCAGGACCTTATTTTAAAACAGGTATAACATTAACCTTTCAGACACTGTGAAGTTGAATGGGATAAAATGATGACATAAATTTGCAAGCCCAAATTTTGCTATGCAATAAATGTATATTTTTTCTTCAAATCAACTTAAATCTTTTCCAAGTCTCTACCTACCAGACTGGTGTGAAATTCAAGCACAGCCACTCTAGGGATCTCTCTCCTCTCCTGTCATCATCCTGCAATTGTCAAAGTACCAAAGACTCCTCTAGATATCTGCCTCTCCTGGGTGCCAAGGAGGTCGGGTGGCTCTGCTCTGTCTTGGCACTCTTGGGGTACAGACTGTCAGAGAAACAAAATATTCCAACACTTGTTAAAATGTCAAGGCAGAATTATTCAGGGCTATTGCAATAGGAGTAGAAACTACTGCAGTGGGGTTCTATAGTTGAGGAGAAAGCATGGACTGAACTCCAAATATGACAAGGAAAAGTGCTATTTACAGCCAAGGAACAGAATGGGGCGGGGAGTCGGTGGATGGAAAATTACTGAGACAATAGGGTAATTCTTGCTAAACCGACCTACCAAAATTCTTACTGAAGTCCAGCCAGGGTGATTAGATATCACCAGGGGATGATGGAGAATGAGGAGTTGGATCATAACAGATCTCAAAGATGGGGATTTCCAGCTAAATCGGCTTAGCAGGATTCTTGCTATATTTGTACTCTACAAGGACAGAGACAGAAGACCAAGTTTGGCCAAGTCAGTCAGAGGGCTAAGAGGGGCCTTACTAAGGTTTGGTCGTGGAGGGAATCTCTATCAAGATTACTACAGAGAATTGGATCTTGTGCTTGGAGTCCACCATTCTTTGTATATCTGGAGTCAAGCCACCTTCAGAAGCCACCTACAAAGAAGGGACTACAATGCTAGACAGCGACCTAGACATCTCCCTGCTCTGGAGAGGTGGGTGAATGTGGAGGACAGCTCATGCCATTTTGAAGGAGTTGAGATGTTTATAAGCACCAGGAAGAGCTATTCCTGCTTCTGGCCCTGCCATAAACCTCCCATGAGTAAAGAGAACACAAACCTGACTACCTGCCAGAAATGGGGCAGGAGGGGGAAGGGGGGGGCAGTGGTAAACTTATAGACAACAAAAATCAAATTAGTACCTCAATAAAATCCCCCACCTTGTGTGTACAGTATCTAGTTCCAGACCTATCACACCAGTAGGAACTCAAGAAGGAACGCTTATTTTTATTTCACTATGGGTAGTCAATCTCCCTGGTCACTGATTTCCAAACTTATGTTGTGTTTTGATTAGCAGCACAGTCTCTCATCTCGGGAAAGCTTATAGAGAAGTCCCATTTGTTGAAAAAGAAAGAACAAAAGGCCAGAGTTGGTGCCCTGGTGGTCCACCTCCTCATAAGAAACCCTAGAGCTCCACAACCCTAGAGGGCACATTTGGAAAGCTGGTGCCCTCACTCAAGGGCTGTTGCATTTCTACAGTACTTATTATGTTTTAGAATACCAAGAAAATAATGCTTAATAAGTTTGCCATCATATTTCACTGGGTTTAAAGATGTATCAATTATTATATACACCATTATTTTGGGAATCACCGGCCAGTAAAAAAATGCAGTCGAATAAACTATGACATGCCATTGCTTAAAAAATACATCTGTCTCTCAGATCTGTTAAAATGTGAAAAAAATGGGCATTAGAATTGACAAGATTTAGCAGTGAGATGACTTTTTAAGCAGCAAAGGAAAATGCAATCCAAAGCAAGCAAGGTACTTAAGGGATATTGTTTGAATTTTTCTGTTTCAATTGACAATTGTCTCCATTCTCTGATGACAAAATGACACCTTTTTTTTCCCTAAATATAACTATTTAAAAGAGGGATAAAGAGTGAAATGAAGAATATGCATGACTGCAAAAAGTCTGAAAAATTAATTTGGTATTGTAGATGGTTCATTTAAAAATGCTAACTCCAACAATTCAAGATAAGATAAAAACAATGGGATTATTTTACCAAATTATTCATAATTTATCTAATAATATTCAAATAACTAGAGAACTTGTCAAATGCAACTCTAGAAAACTAGTTATACATTATTTATTTAATACCTTTGGGAACCTGTGTACATTTGAGGAGCAAAATAATTTGTTATTTTGAGAACAGATATTATAAAAGCCTCCTTTTTTAAAAAGTAATTTTGAAAACTGAAACAGTGCTTTATATCCATTATATGCTCCATTAAACACCATCATAAAATAATAGAATTAGTTGTGATTATGTTTTTATTATACCATGCTGCTTTACATTATGCTTAATCCCTATGACCCTAACACATAATAATTTTTCTCTATAGAATCAGATTTAGGGACTGTGAAAATAGCACAAGGAGAGGAACAAATGTTAGGGCCAACTGCTTCTCCATGAGTATCTACTACATCCATCATTTTCTATTAAATGACTCAGGGCAGAGGGCACCCTGTTGAAGAATGGGGCTTTGTTGGAACAGTGGAGGGAACAGAGGTAGAGGCAGTGAAAAATGCAGAGAGCTCATAATTCTGGTCAACCCACTATCTATACCACCACAAGCCCTGGTGGAAATAAATAAGGTCCTGGCAATGTGTACATAAATTAAAGCAACCCAAATTAGAACAAGCAAAGCCTATTTATTCAGAACTTGCTATGTCAAGGGAGGCAGCCACCACTACTGATGGTATTTGACAGACTCAAAAGCAGGCAGAGAAGTGGAAAAGCCTATAATGGAAAAATGGAAAGCTTCAGGTATGCCTTCATTGGAGCTATTGGCATAGAGAAGCTGGAGGCAGACTAACTACAAGTGGGGCATCCTGTTGTTTAGGGGAACATATTTGACTCTCTCTGGTTGGTCCTACATTGAAAACAGACAAAAATTAGGGAAGCTATCAGTTATTGGCCAAATCTGGATCCTTTAGGGCTCATTGCTATGGGGGTTGTTATGTGGCTTCTTGAACTGGTTGCTGCAGGTTAGTATTGGTTACTACAGATTATGGGCCAGAGTTCTAGTTTTGTATATAGTCTGGCCATGGTTAATTTTTATACTGAGTCTCTCAGCAGGTAGACTGAGAGCTCAAAAGACAAAATTGTTCTGGCCACAACTTGAATTTTTAACACTTTAAAACAAATTCAAATTATGTGTAGGTAGAAACAAGACAGAAAAAGAAAATGAAAAAACTCCATTCCATAATAGTAGTCCCTAGATATCATCTCTGCTAATAGAGCAGGTGGACTAGACTATTACTTTCATAAACAGAATATCCACTTGTATTAACATGGCATGAGGCAAATGGAGAAAAATGTTTCAGTATCAGCCAATGTCCTTGGTTATTAGCAGCAGAAGCAGACACCGACAGAATGGGTGTTTAATGAAAGGGTGTTCATTGGGTGCCGCACAAAATCACTGAAAGGCCTGGAGTATTGGATTTGAGCTAAGCTTCTAGAAACAATTCCCAAGCCATGCAGCAGAGCAGATCTGTCAAGAAAGTTACTAGCACAGCTCTTGTGCCTTAGATGCTAGAGTCTCCATCACTTCTGCATCTGGCACTAACTTAGCCCACCTGCTTCTCCTAGCAGCACCAATGCTCTCTGGGCCAGGTGCTGGATTTTGCAGCCTCAGCCACGATCCTTCCAGAAATAAAATGGATACTGCATGGTGTCTGCCTCTTCACCATTGCTGCTTCTGATTCAAAGCCCTACATGGGTCTATCTGACTGGAGGAGTCTCTGTCAGATGTGCCATAATGGAATGAGGAAAGGAGAGTTTTCTACTTGGGAGAGGCAGGATTGGTAAAGTAGGAATTTCCACAAATAGAGAATATGGGTGTTCAAAGAGCACTGAGGAGTCACAAAAACATGATAAATGCCCACTACAGAGCAGGACCCAACACTCTGACCTTCTACCTACACTATAGTTTCCTAAGGGCTGGCAAAGGAATTGTGCAGGTCCTTTTGAGACTCTTTGATGCTTAAAGATGTCATCTGGACATTTAAAAAGAAGCATGTAACTATTACTCTGTAAAAGGCTTTGTCTGAAGCCAGGGATTATCTCATGAGATGGGGAAAAGATGCAAAAGCTTTGATGCTCTTCTTTCTCTATTTCAGATTGACTTTCTCTGGGTTCAAGGACAACAGAAGTGCATCAGATTTCAGAAACTTAAGACTCCATTACAAATTTTGCTTTATGTCATATACTGTACATTCTGATTTTCTTACCTTTCTCCTCTTAAAACATATTTTCTACACTGAATTTTATATTCTGCTATATTATCTGTATTTCTCTTCTTGTTATTTTAAATATATTTTTTTTGGAAAAAATGAGTTGCTATGGAATAAACAAACAAATAAATATGTAATTTGATTTAGCTCCAATCTCCCTTTCTCACATATGACTTGAGACTTTGTGCATACTAGCAACATGAAGAAGTTTCTGGTATCTTAGTTGTACCAGCAAACTTAAAGATGATCTGATCATTCTCATGCCGACACGGTGATGTGTTTATTAAACTCTTAACTTTAATTTTCTTCAGTTGGGAAGGTAATGACACTAACTACCAATTATGGAACTCATAACATGCCACTCACTGTGCTAAGTGCTTTATGGTGGTTATCTTGGTTAGTCTTCATAGCAATCCTAGGAGGTAGGTACCATTATTATGCCTACTTTGTTGATGAGGACACCAAGACTCGTGGAGGTGTAGTGACTTGTCCATAGTTTCAGATTAAGTGGCAGATTTCCATAATTTACAGTCACAGCAAAACACCATGATGAAATGGCCAGTGTAAGAAGGAGGAAGAGGAAGAATCAGGGCCTGTGGCCTTCTCTATGGTCTGCAATGCACGATCTTCTGTTGTTCTTTGTGGTCATAATACCACTTCAAGCAATAAAGGGATATCCTTTGATGCTTCAAAGGGAATTTGAAAGGAAATTCTCATGCTCATCCAGACGACAGCCTAAAACTATCCCAGACACAAGTGGGATGACCACACACCATGCCTGTCCCCATGTAGGTGAGGAGCCTAGACAATATCAAGGCTAAGTCAGCAACTCTTGGCCATCTACCTGACAACCTCAACCTCAAGCTCTCACATGGCTATGCATTCCAAGCAATTCTTTTCTTTTCCATACTGTGGAAATTAAAGGAATCTCAAGGATCATCTAGGCTCTTTAATTTGAAAAATCACTTAACTCATTTTTAGAATACTCAATACTCTACTTTTCTTCTGGCTATGACAGTGCAGCTTCTATCATGCCTGATTCATTTTGTGTGTGTGTGCTTATGTGAGTTTAAGTCTCTTGGAATTTCATCTGTGGGAAATTTTTAAGACCAAGGTTGAAGATGAGTTTCTCTAGAAATGATTTCCATTTGCTTCTTCCAGACACTTGGATATTCTTCCTACCTACAACCACTTTAAACAAACTTCTTGACTTGAGGTTTTTAGGGGATACAAAGCCCCAAATGTATTTGTGAACAGGGTTAATATTATGAATCCTCAAAAGAGGCCATTAACCATTCCCTCTCCCCAAGCCAAAGCCAAGACTATCTTGGTTTGTGGGGTTTTATCTTTTCTAGTTTATCCAGGAAAGTGAACACTTTTGAGGAGTCCCTGTTTTATGAGAAGGACTTCCCATCTTGTTCAAGCTCTAGGTTTTGCCTCCTGTCTCCTATGCAAAGCCAACTAAAACTGAAGATCTAGGCACTAGAGATTCCTGGGTACTCTCTCCACTAATGTTATCTTTCCATCAACTTGGTTACTTGTCTGGAATTGAGTTTTTCATCAATTTGGCTTTTTCTGAATTTCTAGTGAGCCAGCTATGCATTTTAAAAATGTTTTTGGGGGCTCCTGGGTGGCGCAGTCGGTTAAGCGTCCGACTTCAGCCAGGTCACGACCTCGCGGTCTGTGAGTTCGAGCCCCGCGTCAGGCTCTGGGCTGATGGCTCAGAACCTGGAGCCTGTTTCCGATTCTGTGTCTCCCTCTCTCTCTGCCCCTCCCCCGTTCATGCTCTGTCTCTCTCTGTCCCAAAAATAAATAAACATTGAAAAAAAAATTTTAAAAATGTTTTTGGGGGCACCTGGGTGGCTTAGTCAGTTAAGTG